>NC_053155.1:229637794-229948419 GCF_016835505.1 Polypterus senegalus
CAGAACCGAACCGAACCGTCTTGCTTTGGGACTAATACGACTGGGCTGCACCAGTCACTTCTACTTTCACAAATTACACCCAGTGTCAGCATCTTTTTTACCTCTTTGCGCACAATATTTCGCCGCGCTTCCGGTATCCGGAATGGCTGCATCTGTATGTGAACATCAGGTTCAGTGGTAATTTTATGTTTTGTAATGTTAGTCTTGCCTGGTAAATCTGAAAAGACATCAGTGTTCCGTTCTATCAAAGATAACAGTTCTGTCTTTTGCGTGTCAGTAAGATCGTTACCAATGGTAACATCGGTCTGAGAAACAGCAGCCAAGGAAGTGTTAACCTCTTGTCGGTCGTGCCATTCCTTCAAGAGGTTAATGTGTAAAATCTGGAATGGTTTGCGCCAGCCTGGTATTCTAACCTTGTAATTTACCGGACTCATACGCTCCTCAATAATGGCGGGGCCCTGCCATTTAGCTAAGAATTTGTGTGGATCCGAGGGAACCAGTACCAAAACACGATCGCCAGGTTTAAACTCACGGGGCTTGCTGCGCCTATCGTAAAGACGCTTCTGAGTTTCCTGTTCTCGCTGTTGGTGTTCCACAGCAATAGAGGAAAGCATAGAAATTCTGTCTTGCAACGAAATTAGTCGATCTGCAAAGCTTCGACCTTGAGCTGCTCTCGTTTCCTATCCATTCCTCACGTACCACATCCAGGATGCCTCGCGGCCGCCTGCCGAATAACAACTCAAGGGACTCAAGCCAGTGGACGCCTGTGATGATTCTCGCACCGCGTACAAAACAAAAGGTAGGACAGTATTCCATGTTGTGGGATCATAATGAGCAACTCGCCTGATCATCTGTTTCAATGTTTTGTTAAATCGCTCGGTTAACCCATTCCCAAAGGGAACTTCCAATATGGGCATAGGACAAAGGGGAGCCCGAGGAGGCTTATAAGCAGAGACGATCTGGCAGTCTGGACATGAAGTACAAAATCGTTCAACATCTTTTCCCATATTAAGCCAATAAAATCGTTTTGATAACCGGTCTCTAGTTTTGTCGGCACCGAGGTGTCCCCCAAAGATGTGTGAATGTGCCAGATGCAAAACAGTTGCCCTATGTGCTTCAGGTACCACCAGTTGTTCAATAAATTCCCCCTCCAAATGATCTGAGATCACTCTGAAAAGGCAACCGTCCTTTTCTATAAAGTGTGGGGTCTTCACACCCCCGGAATTACGCTCTTGGTAATAAGAGTCATTAGCAGGGCGAGCCTGTTTAAATGCATATTCTAATGAGCTATCAGTATGCTGCAAACGCACAAAATCTGATTGTTCGTTAACGCTCGGTTTGTGTTCGGAGGCGTTTGCAATCCGGGAAGATGTAGAAGGACCCACCCATTCTGGAAGAATTTCGGGGGTGACCTCCTTCGTCTAGGAAAGATCGGGTTCAATATCTAAGTTGGGCTCTAGATATTCCCCGGCCGCTACCAGTTCTTCGTCTTTGTTTTCTTCTTCTTCTCCCCCCCCACTAAGTTCATTAGTGGACTGGACTACTGGTCCCTTACATTTATTAATCAGTTTCGGAAAAAGGGCATTTTTCCGTCCTATGAGTAATGGCCAAGGGCACGATTCTGAAACGGCAGACCAAACCTTAAAGTGGCAACCCCTATAAGTTAAAGGAAGAAGTAAAGTCTGATAATCTTTAACATCACCATGTACACAGCATATTTTTACAGTCTCACAGTCTCTAAGGCATTGTTCATTAAGACAGTCTCATCTCACAATACAAAGGTCACTTCCCGAGTCTAACAATGCTGAGATTTCTCTGCCCCCCAATTTCACCGGGATCAACAAGCAATCTTTTCCATCCGGATATGTAATAGTTGAGCAACAAATTTCGGCCAGTCCAATCTCCATTGAATGAGCTGGAGACAAGCGACATTCTCTTGCCAAATGGCCGAGTTGATCACACCGGAAACATCTACAGTCGGCTCCGTTTCCGAAATATCCTCTGCGACATCCACGTCGACGTGCTCTGTAGGGTCCACGGTTTCCTCGGCCCACTGTTGCCGTTGTCTCCCCAGAAACAGGCGTCTCATCTACGACTGGGTTTCCCAGGGTCCTACCTGACCCTATTAGATTTTTAGGTCCTGCAGCTTGTTGATCGAAGCAATGAGAATGTCCTGGAGGTTCGTTCACAGGTTGCAAAGCAGCACGAAATCCACCACTCTTTCTCCAAGCGGACTGTGAACCCTCTAATCGTCTGGACATAATTGTTAATGATTTAATATCATGACGTAGAAATTCATCTCGAAGAACTTCAGGTATGCCGGCCAGTAATATATTCATGACAACTGTTTCCATCACGTCTCCTTCAAACCAGCAGTGCAAGTGGAACCACTTGTCACGCTTGGGACACAGATTTGCACAGAGACACAGGAGGTCGTAGAAACAAGAAGGATTTTTATTCAAACACTGCAAACACATGAGCTTAAATGTGCTCCATGACAAGTCAGAGATGACAGTTCCGCTAGGAGCAGAGAGAGATAAAAGCAAACAATCAATTCCAAAACTGACAGGCGCAAGGCTTATAAGTCGGCGGAGTACCGCGCGAGGCTTGTATTACGCGTTATAGTGCAAGGATAAGGAGCAAAGTGAGGGTAGTCAGTGTTTCAGGGTTTGTGGTTTTCCCAGGGGCGTCTGTATCTATTTGGGGTGCGATCAGCCCTCCAGCTCACAAGGTGAATGGGAGGGGAGAGGATGACGTCACTCCCCCAACCGCCTCAACTGTCAATCCCCCCACAAACACAGTCTATCGGAATTTGCATAAGCACAGCCCTTCACCAGCAATTTTAACTTAGTTACAAAGTGATCAAAACTCTCGTTTATACCCTGCGTCCTCTCATTAAACTTGTATCCCGCATTAGTCGTGGGCATGGCAAACGCCAGCGGCAGCCTGTCTATGAACTTAATTTAAACTTACAGTTTACACCGTGCTTTGTTTCCGCAGTAGCTGCACTTATGAATATGCTTGTATGTGTCACTTGCTCGCTTCTTATTGTTTCACTGCCTTCTCAATTGTATAATGCATGTTTTCTTCAGTGCTTTTTGGAGCTCTTCCTTGTTTTCTACGTACTGCGCTCACAGTCAGTTCACGTGATTACGTGGGAGGCGTGAAGATGTCACACGAAACTCCGCCCCCCACGGCCATCGAGCTGAACTCTATTACAGTATATGGAGTAAAATAGGTTCCAGTTTTGACCATTCGAAATGAAACCTGCCCAACTTTTGTTAGTAAGCTGTAAGGAATGAGCCTGCCATTCCAATGAGTTGGAGAATTAGTGATGAGTGAGTCAGTGAGTGAGTGAGTGAGGGCTTTGCCTTTTATTAGTATATATATATATATATATATATATATATATATATATATATATATATATATATATATATATATATATATATGTGTGTGTGTGTGTGTGAAATAAATGAAAAATAATTGCCTATTTTCAGATAGTTGTACAGTAAAAAATAACATATTATTTATCACTAAAATTCAGCTTTTTTGTTATGAAACACCTGACTTGTGCTCTGTGTTAGCTGGAATAGGCTCCAGTAGACCCCCATGACCCTGCTCAGGACAAAGTGGGTTAGAAAATGACTGATTGACTAAAACAAATAGATCTTTTATTTGTTGAAAACTTGGGATTATAAAAGTGACCCAATATATTTCAACCATTTAAACATGCCCATTAAACATCATAAATAAACCCATACATCACCACAGACTTGAGAGTGGGACAGATTTATCAATGAATTTGATATCTGTTCCAACACAAGGCCAAAGCTAGGGTCAATTGAAGTTAAAGTATATATTGCTATCTTTTGAGTTCTGGATTGAGTTTAATGAACATTAGAAAATCTTTTTATGAGAACAGCTTAACAGTGCTCACTAAACCTATCCACCTACAGTGTATCCGGAAAGTATTCACAACGCATCACTTTTTCCACATTTTGTTATGTTACAGGCTTATTCCAGAATGGATTAAATTCATTTTTCTCCTCAGCATTCTACATACACCACTCCATAATAACAACGTGAAAAAAGTTTACTTGAGATTTTTGCAAATTTATTAAAAATGAAAAAATTGAGAAAGCACATGTACATAAGTATTCACAGCCTTTGCCATGAAGCTCAAAATTTAGCTCAGGTGCATCCTGTTTCCCTGATCACCCTTGAAATGTTTCTGCAGCTTAATTGGAGTCCACCTGTGGTAAATTCAGTTGATTGGACATGATTTGGAAAGGCACACACCTATCTAGATAAGGTTCCACAGCTGACAGTTCATATCAGATCACAAACCAAGCATCAAATCAAAGGAACTGTCTGTAGACCTCCGAGACAGGATTGTCTCGAGGCACTAATCTGGGGAGGGTTACAGAAAAATTTCTGCTGCTTTGAAGGTCCCAATGAGCACAGTGGCCTCTATCATACGTAAGTGGAAGAAGCTCAAAAACACCAGGACTCTTCCTAGAGCTGCCTGCCATCTAAACTGAGCGATCAGGGGAGAAGGGCCTTAGTCAGGGAGGTGACCAAGAACCCGATGGTCCCTCTATCAGAGCTCCAGAGTTCCTCTGTGAAAAGAGGAGAACCTTCCAGAAGGACAACCATCTCTGCAGCAATCCACCAATCAGACCTGTATGGTAGAGTGGCCAGATGGAACCACTCCTTAGTAAAAGGCACATGGCAGCCCGCCTGGAGTTTGTCAAAAGGCACCTGAAGGACTCTCAGACCATGAGAAACAAAAATCTCTGGTCTGATGAGACAAAGATTGAACTCTTTGGTGTGAATGCCAGGCGTCACGTTTGGAGGAAACCAGGCACCACTCATCATCAGGTCAATACCATCCCTACAGTGAAGCATGGTGGTGGCAGCATCATGCTGTGGGGATGTTTTTCAGTGGAAGGAAATGGGAGACTAGTCAGGATAAAGGGAAAGATGACTGCAGCAATGAACAGAGACATCCTGGATGAAAACCTGTTCCAGAGAGCTCTTGACCTCAGACTGTGGCGACGGTTCATCTTTCAGCAGGACAACGACCCTAAGCACACAGCCAAGATATCAAAGGAGTGGCTTCAGGACAACTCTGTGAATGTCCTTGAGTCGCCCAGCCAGAGCCCAGACTTGAATCCGATTGAACATGTCTGGAGAGATCTTAAAATGACTGTGCACCAACGCTTCCCATCCAACCTGATGGAGCTTGAAAGGTGCTGCAAAGAGGAATGGGTGAAACTGGCCAAGGATAGGTGTGCCAAGCTTGTGGCATCATATTCAAAAGACTTGAGGCTGTAATTGCTGCCAAAGGTGCATCAACAAAGTATTGAGCAAAGGCTGTGAATACTTATGTACATGTGATTTCTCAGTTTTTTTATTTTGAATAAATTTGCAAAAACCTCAAGTCAACATTTTTCACGTTGTCATTATGTGTGTAGAATTCTGAGGAAAAAAATGAATTTAATCCATTTTGGAATAAGGCTGTAACATAATAAAATGTGGAAAAAGTGATGCGCTGTGAATACTTTCCGGATGAACTGTAATTCCACCAAAACGACATTATGTCAAGTTTTGAATGTTTCTGAAGTTTTACTGTCCATCACACTACTTTGTAACTTATTCCATATATTTATAGTTCCCTGTGTTAAAAAAAGCTTTTCTGTTAAACTCACCCTTAACAGGTTTCCAACTTTACATCCTTGTTATTGTTCAATTTATTTAAAAGTAACAGTCTCAATCCACTGTACTAATTCTTTTCATAATTTAAACATTTTAAACATGTCACCTCTTTAAGTGTTTAAAATTATGAAAGGTATTAATAAAGTGGATCAAGACTGTTATATTTAATATCACTCTATGTCGTTTCAAATATTGGATGTTTATGTTACTAAATACTACAGTATATGATTAAGTAGCTAAGTTCTGCCTCTTACTAAATACTACAGTATATGATTAAGTAGCTAAGTTCTGCCTCACTGGAAGTCAGGGTAGCTCAGTATACACCTGGGTGAGAACAAAGGAGTAGTAGGGAAGTAGAGGTGGAGAAGTGATCCTTGGTTCTTTCTGTCATCAGTTTTCATGAGCAATGTACTCTGTGCAGTTTAAAATCATTTCTGACATATGCTATTTTGTCACAGCTGACTCTCTTGGTAGCTGCCACATCTCAATTCCTCTGTGTCCTTAGTGCATTTACTTTGTTAGGATTAACATATCAGAGAATTAAAAGTAACAATCTGATTACCTTTCAGCAGAACTCAAATACCACTGCCAACACACCTTAAATTAAACTGAACACAATATTGTTTAGGCCAGTTTTTCTCCAATAGCTTTATGAAATTTTGTCATACTTTTATTCCTACTTTTTGTCACAGCCTTATCTTTTCCAAAACTACTATTATTACTTTATGAACATGGCAAGTGATTTGCTTTGTTTCTTGTTTGCTACTTTGTTTTTGATCTTGCAGGTTTGTAGAACACCAAATAGTTGAATCTTCGGCATCAAATACAGGAAATGATTTCATTTAGGTGTTGTTTTGTTATAAAGATGCTCTGTTTCTACATTACTTATTTTTGTAGTAAGACAAAGATTTATGAGACCTAGACAGTTTTTTAATTTTTTTTTCCTGATATTGCTGTATAGATCACCAGTCTCCATGCCACAACATAAAGTGATAAAGCTCCCAGAGCATTTTTTTAAATGTTCTTTTAGAGACATGATTTTTCTTCTTCAGACTAATGCACATTGGCAGTACAGCATCTGAAATTTTTTTGAGATTTTTCCTTTAACTATCATGTATCATGTGGTATGACCACTTGTTTTTTGAATGAAACAGATCTTGTCAGCAGTAATTGTAAAGGCAACATTTTACACATTTGTCCCAGTTTATTGCCATTCACAATGCTCTCTAATGGCTTCTTGTCTATAGGCATAGGTCTCAGAGTATGAAAACAGTCTTAATTGGCTCAAAAAGTTCAGAGTGACACACATTTGGTTTTACTCTTAGGAGTAGAAGTAACAGAATTGTATTAATTTTGCTAATTTAAGAAAATACTCCTAACATTACCAGGATTTAGCAGAGCTTGCATGCTGTCTTGATTTGCCAGGAGCTACCAGATGATGGTGTTCAGACGGAGATCGGTGCAAACATTCTGGGAAAGGTTGAATGTTTTGGAAATGCTGGACAACAATACACTTGTAAAAAATTATTGATTTGACAAAGATGGAATATTTGTAACAAATCTTGTACGTTATGTGATAGTTCTATTTATGTGAAGAAGCAATGCTGTGTCACCCAAACTTAAAGTGTTGGTAATGTTACGAGGAAAAGCAGCTTTACAATAACAATGATGTGGGTATGTCAAAACCAACCATTTCTCGGATTTTGCACAACACTTTAAATGCACTTTCAAGGAGTGAGATAATAGTGCAGATTGATACCACTCCACAAGTAATGTTAAAATAAGCAGCATTCATACAGATCATTAATTTTCCTGGAGTTGTTTGTGTAATTGACAGAATGGACATAAAGGTCATTGCCCCAAGTGTAGATGAGCATACATATGTGAATTGTAAGAGATATCATAGTTTCAACACACAAGTGCTATATTGTATAGCCAGAAAATTACATTGAACATAGGAGGAGCTGGATGGGTGATTAACATCAAAATGTCATTCAGGTACATTGAACTCTGCATTTTTTTAACCCCTAGAACATCTGCATTACACTTTACAAGTCTGGGAAGGTTCGAAAAGGCAGGTAAAGACTCCAGGGCATTGGGTAAAAAGAGAATTGTAAAAAAAATGGGGGGTCATGGAGTGGGACATGTCATGGGACTCTGGAAGACAATCGGGAACACTGGAGAAGCTTGTGCTTGAATAGCTATAGCTAGTTTCGGTAACTGTTACTTTGCAAGACATTTCCTGTGGCCATAACAGGAGGAAGGTGATTCTTCTGAAAGTACGGAGGGGGATCATTTATTGTTATATAACTGTGCCCATTATCGGGCTTTACTCTCATTTGGTATATGTGTCTCTGGGTTTCCATCTTGGTGTTCATTACTGTGATGTTGTTGCAAGGTGGTAACAATTACATGCAGCTTAGCACAATATCGTACATTATTATGTTTACCTTTTTCTCCTTCTTCTTCTCTTACTATTTTCAAAATTATTATTATTATTATCTTTGATGGTGAAACCTTGCATTAGTATCAGAAAACTGCAAAACATCATCATGATTTCCCAGAAAAATACAAAATGCCTTCAGGAGTGCTATTTCATGGCCTAGGGTGCTGTAAAATCATAGCATCATTCAATCTAAAATGCAAACTCCTTGTCTTCCCTGGGAGTTGGTGTAGAATGCTTCATAACTACATCTCCATTCCTACTGTGGGTTAGGAGAAATTCTTATCCTAGTCAGAATTCCTAGGAGTAATTCTGAGCATAATATGGTCTAGTCACTGGATGTATGAAGTTTGAATTTTTCTTAGATGTTCCTCCCACATTTCCAAGATGCACACTTTATTTTAACTTTGACTCTAAATTAAAAGTTAATTTGTTCAAATGAGTGTGATGATGCCCAGTCCAACATTTGTTCCACCCTCGGGAGTGGTGATCCCATGATAGCCTAAGGCCCTTGACTCTACTTGTGTAAGTGGCTTTGGTAAATGGAAGGCTACTTGGTTGGCTCTCTGATATAAAAAAAAAAAGATAGATTTAACGTGCACTCCCAACTTCCTTTGCCTTTGACTGGATGTACTAGCAAAATCTTTTGGAAAGAACAGTTAGGTTCAAAAGTAAAAAATTTGGTGAAGCAAACTAAATGGAAATTGTTCCAATATTTATCATATATTAATAAAAACAGCCCTTGGGTTAAAGTTTTGCATTTCATTCAAAGATTTCCCGTAAGATTTTGTAAGATATTCAAACTAGATACATGCTTATAAAATGTATAATGTATATAAGTGTAGTTCAACTCCTGTATCTGCACATCTGCATTCTGTAACCTTAGGAGCAATTCTTCTTTTACACAGAAATACTTTATTTGCTTTCCAAAATTCATAAACATTTCCACAACCCCCAAGCCACCCAGTACTATAAGTCGATGGGCCTAGATTGTGGGTATTAGACAATCTCTTGCTGTGTGCCTCTCATACATAACAGATTTAGTGAACTTTATCAATAAAATGCAATCTGTTCCATTTCATATGGATTATCTGTTCATTTTCACAATGATTCTTATTATACAAACTTCCAAAAAATGAATCATTACATTCTTTAAGTACTGTTCTTCTCACTATAACAATATATTTTTTAGCTTTAGTATATCCATGTCTAATATTGCTTTAATAATGTTTCATAGTAATAATAAGATTAAATTAACTATTTTTTCCCCACCAAAAAGGTCAGGATGTTGTTATGACAGCCAATAGCTTTAGAACTGCTAATTTATTTATATCTCAAATATAACTCTAATATTTTATTTAGATATTATTCTTTTTCAGAAATATATGTTATTGTTGTGCAAAAGTATTTAGAGTATCTCTGTTTAAAAGTCTATAGTTAAATTATGTCCCCTTCTTTTTTGTGTTTTCCTGCCTTGAACCTGATTATGTCTGGATAAGCTATGGCCCCTAGTGGCCCTAAATTGGATGCAGCACATTTGAGGATGATATCTTATTTTAGATATCTATGTGCTTTATTAATTTTTGTCTTTATTCAAAATAAGACAAAAATCTATTTTCTTTACCATATGAGTATTTATTCTCTTTTAGTCTACCTGTCCTACAACCCATTTTATCTGAAGAATAAGTTATAAAAGAGATTAATGCATACTCTAAGATAAACAAGAAGAAACTGGAACTTTATTTTACTTATTTATTTTTATTATTTCTCACAGGAGAAATAATTTATTAAATAAATAATTACATAAATAGGCAGCTAAGTGAATAAATAAATAAATAATTATACACATACACCTGAATGACTATAAAGCAATAAATTTAAAAAGATGTTACCATCGCAGCACACCAAAGCATAGAAAATCACACTGGCTATCACAGAGTTTTAGATGATGTGAAGCATGTCACGTACCACATTAAAGGAACACAGTCTCCTAAGAAAGAAGAGCCTGCTCTGCCATTTCTTATGTGTTTCTATGTGTTCTGAAACAAGTCCAACCTGTCATTAATGTGGATCTTCAAGTACAAATGAACAAAAGATGAAGTATAATAAATTATAAGCTCACAAACACATTAGAGAACTTAGTGATGAGAGAAACCCCATCGAATTCTCTTCACCTCAACTTTGGCGAAACCACAGAAATGTTTTCAAACTTCAATGAACTTCACAAACTGCTTTGAAGTCAATGGAGAAAGATGAACTGTATTGAGTGGATAATTGTGGCGCAAATACCGTTTAAGTGTCCCAGAGAGCTAGAGAAAAGTCTGCCAACTATGCTGGACTGATTATTGTATCCAAATATGTGATATGAGTATTAACCACTGCACCACCGTGACTCAAACAGCAAAAGACATAGACAGAATGAAAACCACAAAGAATATACAGCAAACTAGCAATGAGTGAATAAAATAAAGAATCCCAATCATGGGGTACATGACCATGCCACAAAGCTGCAGAGAGGGAAGGTCTAGTCCCATTGTTTGAAGTTGTGGCCCCGGCCACATCAGTAATATTTGTTTTTGTTTCCCTTACATCCTCATACTTTCTTCTTTCATTAAGAAAAAAGAAATGCCTTGTAAATAGTAATACAACTTTTCTTTTTATTATTTAAAAGTGTGCACTGTGTTTTCTGATGGGAGTCCTATAAGGCTTGTTTAGAGTTTGTTGATGGGCACATAACTAATTTGCATGCATAATTAGCCATGTAGCCAAGGTTTTTTTCTTATTTTTTTAAAACTTATGTGGCTCTGGGACCCATTTTTGCCTTTCAGTGACGGTCCAAATACAGCAATTGACAAGCCGAAGCGGTTAAAATAACTGCAACTGGAAGAGACTTATGCGATTAAAGATCGGGAAAAAGTATTGTTGAAAAATTAACACTATCATGTGGTTCAGAGGAAGGGGGGGGGTTTATGGTCATCAGTGATCTTACAGTAGGCATATGTGAAAGTTGAATGTGTGAAAGGTATGGCTGCTACAGCTCTGTGAAATCACGCTGGCCCCAAAGCATCATAGGGCATTTGGTAAAAAATGTTCACCTAAGCCGCCCACACAGAGAATTTCCAGGAAAATATTCTCCAGTAACAACAGCATAAACAAATTTTGTAGATCAGCGCTAATGAGAACATGTAACATACACCAGAAAAGATTACATTGTCCATATCATAAATGGTCAAAAACTGCCTTGCTTATAATTTTACATACTTTATTCAAATTAATAAATTTTTGTAGTATTTTATTATGAACTTTTACTCACAATTCCATTCATAAATACAGTAATGTCAGTTAAGACAATGAACAAAAAAATGAATCATTTTGTTCAAAATGTTAAATCTAATAAACTTCAGCAAATGCAGGTCTCAAGTCCTATTGTAAGTCAGGTTAATTATTTTATTTCCCTTTTCATTCTACATCATGTAACTGCAGTATAATTAAATTAAATGAGCAAGTCAGCTAAATGTGTGGGTCCAGGAGCAACCAACATGAATGGAGAGGCCTGGGAAGAGCTCAGACCAGTATAGGACATATACTAGATCTCATTTATCTGCATTTTGATTACATAGTGAAGAAAAACACAAATACACCACACAACTTTGGGAACACTGATGATTCAATTCCTGTTTAATGGTGTGCAAGTGTACCACTGGCAGCTAGTATATAACATTGTGAGAAATAACTCTCCCTAAGTTAGTGTGACTAGGGAATAACGAGTCGTCTCGTGGGAGTGATTCGTTCAGTCGCGCATGCGCATTTGCGCAACTTCCTATAGTTTCTGTATTGGAATTGATTCACCTGTTTCGAGACTTTGGGTTTTTCGAGTCGTTCGTTCATCACGTGACAGCCCCATAAGCTTAACCAACTCAGTCTGAGCCGGAAACAGAATTGATTAGTTCATCTCTCGAGTCTTCGGGTTTGAGTCGTTCATTCATCACGTGACAGCCCCATAAGCTTAACCTATGCAGTCTGAGCCGGAAAGAGAATTGAACGAAATGACACGAAAATGATTCGTTCATTTTGCTGAACGAGACTCAAAGGTCCGAATCGGTAAAATGATCCAAACTTCCCATCACTACTGTCCTGATCACCAGAATGTTTGGTGTCATCAAAGCATCTGCTTCATGAGTGCACCAATAGGCAGAGGCAGATTAGGGCTGATATTCTTTATCTGGGTTTACTGTTTATTAATTCATGGTAAGTCAATTTGGCAGGCAATGCGGTATAGTCTTAAAGGCTTCAAACTTCGAACCCTGAGTTTGTAGGTTCAAATCCCACTACTGACACTTTGTGACTATGAGCAAGTTACTGTGCTCCAACTAGAAAAAGAAATGTAACTAATTGTATCTCAAATGTTGTAAGTCGTGTTGGATAAAGGCATCAGCCAAATAATAAGTAATAATCTGTACCCAACTATAAAAAGGCATGTTTTTAATCCCTAATGGCTGGTCTTGGTTAGGTTAATTCTAAGTAAACAGATGTTTAGATACTGTATAACATAGCATTCTTGTTTGTATTCCAGGAATTCAATCTGTGGTGCCACTGAGCAAGTGCCACTTTTCATCCTTCAACCAGCTTCCACAACTCCAAAAGCTAAAGGAGAAACTTCTCTCACAATGTACAGCTTCTAACTTTCAAGCAGAGGAGTCAGCCCTCAACAGAGCGCCAGTCCATCACAGGTTACACTCACATGTACACCTGTACTCACTCTCTTTAGAGTCACTAATTAGTCTAATCCTAACCTAACCTGCATGTCATTTGGGATCTAAGGGGAAAACTAGAGTACCTATAATAAACTCCACATAGAATGGGAAGAACGTGTACACTATAAGGGAAAAGGAAAAAAGTGCTTGAAACTGCTGACCTGGTATGCTAGGACATTATGGCTTAATTTGTACCAGCACACTTTAGGAAATTAGATCATATGTAACACTTTGTATATGTTCTGTGATAACACTTTACATATACGAAGTCTCTTACTCTGTAAACCAAGTGTTTAGACAAGACTTGTAATGATTAAACTATTTTGAGACCTTTGGATGTTATTTAATGGCAGATGGTATTGCTAGGATGCGCTTTTATCTGAGTCCTCATTTGAGGGATATAAATGTTTATCAGCTATTATATTACTAATTTACTATGAATGTATTAGCCATTATGGATGTAGGGAGAAGTCAAGCTAAATGACACATTTTTTTGGATAACAAGAAAGTTTACAATATGAAAACTTTTGAGGCAACCCCTTCTTCAGGCAAGATGTAAGGGGCTTTGAAAGCTTGCATATTGTAATCTTTTTAGTTAGCCAATAAAAGGTGTCATTTTGTTTGGCTTCCTATTGAAGTGTAATTGAGACTATGCTACTATTTGTAAAAATGAACCTAAATCATAACAGGAGCTGAATGAACCTCTGCCAGTTGGTGTAGTGTAAATTCAGGACGTCTTTGGATTTCATTTACAGTGTGTGGTGTTTATTCTTCCCCAAAGAAGACAGCACAAACAAAAACAAAGTTTTGGGGACCGTCCCCATATATTGTCGTCCAGACAATAAAGAATGTAAATGATTCAGAGTTTTCAAAAGTAAAACAGTGAACAACTTTCTTTGACAAAAATGGCGGCTTTATACAGAACAGGATTATGGTACAGGAAATGGTTGGCAGGAAGTGACGTTGGAAACAGGAACCGGAAACAACGTCATCATGATTGGACGGAAGTGAGGTGGATTGATGGAGCCGGAAGTGACGTCATCATGGTTGGCCGGAAATGACGTTGTCGCGGCCATTTTGGAACCTGGAAGTGGAGGAACTATTTTTCTTCAGGTTTTCTGTTGACCAAAAGAGATTTGGGTAAGTACCACGTGATATCCCTCTATCTTGCGATGTTTCACTCACCTTTAGGCTCTTTGACTGCCTCCTAATCGCACATGTGTGACAAGTGATAACTCAAGACTTTTTTTATTATAATTATTTGCCGCAACAACTCTTTACAGAGGCAATTTCTGGGTACAGTATTTAAACTCAAGGCACTGGCTCCTGTAGGTTGCAGTACTATCTAATGCACTCTCTGTGCTGCCTGGATATAAAAATGTTTGTGCATGTTTCCAAAGATTGGAATTTCCATTTATACATGAAGTAATGTGCATAAATTGAGTTTGTACATGTCTCATATGGCACAAAATCTGACCAGACATTCTTTATGAATTTACCACATTCAAAATATAACACTCATATTATCCACATCCAACGGTCACAAAGATTAAAAGCCATAAAGAGAATGCCATGGAAGTTCCAGAAGATTTGTATACTGTATTAATACACTGATCCTGCCTTCATTATTTTTGCATTGGTTTTATCGTGTGTTTTGCCTTGAAAATTGCTGCATTGAGGAGCAAGATCAAAGTACAGTAGTTTATACTGTTGTATTGTATTTCTGAGGTTGGCCATCGAGCTCTGTGAAGAGGATTACTTGTGTTCTGTTTTGTGTATTGTGTTTGGAAGGGGGTCTCTCTCTGAATTGCCTTTCTCAAGATCTCTTACATTTTTTCCCCTACAAGGTTTTTTCTTGTCTTCATAAGGAGTACAGGGTGGTGTGGGGGCTGTCAAAAAAAACGGGCCTGTTAAATCCCATTGAGGGATTCCTTGTGTGTGATTTTGGGCCAAACAAGAAATAGATTATGGTTGTTTTTCAGGGAATTCACTGTTTATTCATTTTTTCCAAATACTGAGTGTGCTTAGTTGAGATCTATATACTTTATATTTACACTTTCTGAGATCAATTGAAAAAGTAAGTCCATATATTTTCTGAGTTTGTTGGAACAATTCCAACACAAGTAAGTGTCACCAGTCAAAGCATCCTCTGTTCTGTCTGTCCTTCATTTCTTACTCAGCTTCATCCCTACTGTACTCTACATAAGTGATAAAGCTCCTTGGAAAAAAAAAATCAGTTCATTTTCCACAAAGATCTGTTGCCAGCACTCTTTTTTTTCGATTTGTTTTTTCTTTAGTCCGTTAAATTGAATGAGTATTCATTATGGTCATCAAAACAAAACAGAAATGGGTAAAATTCCTATAAAACGAAAATATCAATATGATATAGACTGTAAAGGTTTCTGCAAGAGAAAATGGAAATAAAAATAGAGTCCTGTGATAAAAAGAAGGTTCTGATTGATTGATTGTACTCTGTGTTGCAGATAATATTTACTGGCATGTCACAAGTGAATCGGCAAACACAGACAGGTCTTCTTTGAAGTGCATTGTGTTCTTTTTGGGGGAAAAATAAAATTAAATGAGTTGTTTTCCTTTTTGTTCTTTCTAGAGTTCACTTGCAAGTGACCTGGACATGATTCCTTTAAAACAACTATATATGAAGTGCCTTTTCTCTTACATATGCTGGTTTGAGTCCTTATGTATTTTACAGTAAACTGTTTTCAGAGAAATGTTTGTGTGTTTTTTTCTTTAAAAAAAGAAATTAGCAATGGGACAAGTGCATGCTTCTTCTAATTTCATTTTCTTCATTTAATATTTACAGTGGAGCACACAGATTGTACACAGGCAAGGCTTTATCTGCGATCCATTTAACTTGAAAATGAGAGGCTGATTACTCTTTTTGTAAACAATGTGCTATATACAGTAAACATATAATGATAAAGATGAAGTGCATACCAAATGAAGTCCTGTGAACCTCACAGAAAGACAACACTGACAATGACACACATGATGCAGTGCCTTCTTTAGGTTATTAAGTTTCTGGCATCTTAATAAACTCTGACACGCAGAACTTGGTGAATTACAGTGTCCCCTTTTTGGTGGCACAAGGTTGTAAATTAGAAACAAATGCAATAGATTTTTTTATTGCTGCTTTCCCGGGAATCAACAAGATGTAGCTGTGAAAACATCTGACAGGTGCAAGGACATGCTGATGCCCTTGTCTTTAAGCCAGTGTCTCTAAGTAGCTATGGCGTGCAAATGTAAATAATTAAAGCTGAAATGTGTTACTCGTTTGTGAAATGTATTTTTGATGTTCTCCACTTCTACTCCCATTAAGCATTCTAATTAAATTTTAAAGTCCTAAATAAGTTGGAGAGCTGTAAAAGGGGATGCCAACAGATTTTCAAGTGGTTTGGAAAAAGAAGCTTGATCTTTCTTAAGTGAAGGCTCCTTTTATACCAGTGCAATTTTTAATGCATAGGCTTCACTTGAAAAGTTTTCAGTGTATTACTTTATACATGACTGAGGACGCCTCTATGTGGCTACAAAAGAATTATGTTTCAAATCAGATTCCAGGACAATAAACACTGAATTTTGATAAAATATAAATTTGTGATAGATGGTGGGCAGAAAGCTGACATTTACTGAGGTCTTAATTGTTGCCAGGTCTGAGCATTTTTTAAAGAAAGCAAAGTTTAGATTACTGGGAGAATTTAAGATCCCCGTGACCCTGTAGCGGGTTGGATAATGGATGGATGGATAACTCATCAGGTCCATTTATACAAATAATTATTTGTAACATAAGGATCATATTAAAGCTGTTAAAAACTTTTTTTATTATTATTATTATAATAAGCCAGCTGTACACAGAATATACACTGTATAGTCAATAATAATCTTTTATGCACATAAAACTGCTGTTTAATAATTTTAGATGCTTAGTTCGATCCTGACCTTCAATTTCTGTTTAAACATTATGTGTCCTCAACATATTCATATCATGCTAAGGACAGTAAATCCCATTTCCCAAATGTCACGCTGCTTAGTCTCATTTACACTTCAATGTTTCTATCATTAGCAGGGTGCATTAGGTGTCAGTGTTGTTTATGCCCCCTATCACACTTCTGCATCCCCTCCACTGATCCCATTCCTAGGAAAAGGTTGTGTGAAAGATAACAAGAGCATATATTTGCAAGCTGCACGCTCCAGCACCATAAACATGAGTAGTGTCAGCAGCAAATGACACATTGTACATTCATAACCAGATGATAGTCGATCAATTTCCCACCCACACACCCCATTGTCACCAGCCAGCAGTATATTATCTGCAATAAAGTTGCAGACATATAAATGCAAGTGAACCTCTTAGATGGAAGTCCTGCCATGTTTTGCACTGTACCCTGAGATTTATAGTGTTTACATATATATGGCATTTGCAAAATACAACTGACATGTGGATTGCATTGAAATCTAAAGTTAACCAATAACAGATAGAAAAGATAATCTGAGCTGATATATTACAAACTGTTTATGATTCTTGTTGACACATGTTGCAAACTACAGCATATTTCAACTTTTTATTAAGCTTTATTGTGAGCATTTTATTTATCAATGTATTTATTGTACTAAATATTGGCGGCTTTGAGGCTAAGGATCTGGGCTGGTATTTGGAAAGTTGCCAGTGAAAATTGCTCCAGAGGCGCTGTACAATGGCTGACTCTGTGCTCTGACCTCCAAACGTCATGTGAAAAATTTGATTTATATATATATATATATATATATGTATATTGTGGCAGTAGGGGGCGCTAGTGCTCCCTTGAAACCTCAGGTACCACGCTAGACACCAGGTAAAAGTCCCAGACTCTTTTTTAATTAGCAACAATGTGCACAAAACACCCTCTACACTACTCACACACTCAATAAATACCACAATAATCTCTCCTCCTCGCCCAGACACTTCTCCCCTCTACCTCCCAGCTCAGTTCCGTGTCTGGACTGGCCCATAGTCCTTTTATAGTCCCTGACCCGGAGGTGTTCCTGCCCAATCAGTCCACAGTCCCTTATTCCTTCCGGGTCAGGGTAAACAGTCCTTTTCTTCAACCCGGGAGCATGTCGTTTCTTCCTGTCATGTGACCGTGACGCACTCCCGGGTCATAGGGCACATAAGAGCCCACAAGCGCCCCCCTACAGCAACTCCCTGTGGCCCCCAAGGTATCCAGCAGGGCATTGTATAAACACTACATAGTCCATGAGGCCCTGCTGGACCTCGGGGCACGATCATGCTGTCGGGAGAGCTCCTCCTGGCGGCCTGGGGGTGAGGACCGGAACATGAAATGAAGTCGACAGTCTTCCACAATATATATACATATATATATATATATATATATATATGTATATATATATATATATATATATATATATATATTGTGACCACCGGGGGGGTGCACAGCTCCCCAAACACCCAACACAACAAACACAAGTCACAAGTCTCTGCGATACACACATTCATTTTTCTTGGGAAATGCTTTTCCTTTCATTCCCCACCTGCTCTGTACAATACAAAGCACCACTAAATCACAAAGTCCAAAAAGTAGAAATAAAGCACACTGCAATATTCTTGTCTTTGTCTCTGCCTTGTTCTCCACTCCACTCCGCAAGCTTTCTCCTCCTCCCTCTGGGTCCTTAAACAGCGGCTTTTTAGCGAGATCGGGAAGTACTCCCAGGTGTGTCCTACAAAGTATAGCTCTGCAGCTCCCCCTGGCAGCATCTCCAGAACCCAACAAGGCTGAGACGACAAATACCATACAGCCCTGAAGGAATGCCAGGTGCCAATGCAATCCAGTGGAGCTGCCAACAACAACAACATTTATTTATATAGCACATTTTTATACAAAAGATGTAGTTCAAAGTGCTTTACATGAAGAAGAAAGAGAAAAAAGACAAAATAATAAGAAAATAGAATTAGGGAACACTAATTAACATTGAATAAAAGTAAGGTTCAATGGCCAGGGAGGACAGAAAAAACAAAAAAGAAAAAAAAAACTCCAGATGGCTATAGAAGAAAAAATGAAAATAAATAAACAAATAAAAAAAATAAAATAATGAAATGACTTTGAAAAAATAGATAAATAACAAGTAACAGCTCAGGGGAGATAGTGCCCTTCATAAGTTATCTCCACCTGTCCTTCCACGTTATGAAAGTCCTGACTGGGTAAGGATCCTGGCTGCCTGTCACAAAAAAAAACAAAAAAAAACAAAATATATATATATATATATATATATATATATATGTATACATTTTTTGCATTTGCTAGGCACATCTAATTTGTAACTAACCATAAAAGCAACTAACAATCATTTTCACCAAGTTCAGACTTATTTACATATTTTACTCTTCACTTTTTTTTGGAAGCATTACCCTCAATTTACTAGCTATCAAGCTGGTGTAACACAAGTATAGTAGCAGCCATCACATATGAGTAGTCAACAATAAAGGTAGTAAAGCACTAAATGTATTTTCTGCAATCTTAATAAACTAGCATACCCACCCAATTCATGAGAGAACAAAAAATCCACACTCCCACCAGTAAATTTAGGAACTGTTTCTTCGCACAGATCAAAGGATTACTAAACAGCCAGTCATCTTACAAATACTGTATGTGCTCTAGTATATATTATTTGTAATTATAACATATATGTTTATAAAATCCACAACAATGTTTCATTTTATGTATGGCATGTCTGCTGTTTTTGTGAGTGCAGTGTGTGTATTTTTTCTTGGTATTACTGTCAATATTCAGAGTAGACATCAGAATATCATTGTAGCATTTATACATGACAACAAGCTTGAGCTGGGCCTAGAAAAGAGAAAGCATGCAAATCATGCTTACAAAGTGATTGACTGAAGTAATTATAAATAAAATCTAAAAGTTAATTATGAATATGTACTTCACATTCTTTGCCAGCTCTGCACCTGTCTACTCTCCTTTCCAAGTCTGTATCCCAAATTGAAAAGATTTAGAAAAATAAATAAATAAATAAAAGTGCTAAAATGTAATAGTTGAGGAAACTGCAGAACAGACTAATTTATATTTTCTAATCCTTGATGATGTGGATTGAAGTATTGCCTGGTGGACTAAACAGTGCAATGAGCCTAACTTTAATACACAGCCCTTTGTGACAGCAAACTAGCTGGTTATACTCCCAGTGCTTCATGTATACAGTATTAGCGTCATGAACTAGAAGCACAAAATCCCAAAAACTGTTGCAGAAAAGCACCACATGTGGGGGCAACTGCTTGTAAACCACATAAAATGGCAAATTTGTTTAAAATATTTTTTTTTTCTAAAAATGCTCTGATGCACAAGAAGCTCCAAAAAGGTAAAAGGCCCAGAAGGCACTGCCTTAACACAGTAAGCAATCCACTGGCGAACAAGTTCCAGAAAACCAAGAGAAAGTGAAAAAGCAATAGGTCAAAAAATCCATAGCATTAACAATAATCACAGTTACCATCACAATAGAACTCACCGAAACCACCAAGCACATTCATGAACCACACAGGACTCTTTGTTTCCTCAACCTTTATGTGGTTGAGGGCAGTCCTTTGACAGAAATGGACAGGGGGTCTCACCTCTTGGGGAACTACCCATGAAACACATGAAATATAACAGAACAGGTTTAGACACATGGAAATGAAATAATATGCAAAGCAAATTAAAAACACAGAATAATTCAAATAATGAACATAAAAAATATTTACACAAACAAATGAATCAAATATGAGCAGAAAAGACATACAAAAAAAAGAATTTGAACAGAATCCTGACTGAAACATAACAATCAGCTGTAGTGTAATAAATGTGGTGTAACGTATAAAGTAATCTTTTTCACATATTTTGTGATGAGCCTCACCTTAGTGACCAACTACCTGATGAGATAACCTATATGAAGTATCCTCGCAAATTGTACTGGTTTCCATGATTTCTGTATTTTAAGTGATATTTTGGGTAGAAAAATTATTAATTCATTCATTTTCTTAACTTTTTTGTTACCCTAAAGGGTTATGAGAGGCCAGAGTCTACAATGGCAGCAATAGATACAGGACAGCAATCAACCCCTGATTGTGACACATTTTAAAGGGGGCACACACTCCCTAAAATCATTTTTTTAACTCAACTGTCACCCCAGTAACATAAATCTAAAAGCATGTTGCAAAAGACAAAACACTTAAACACAAATGAAAAATTGCACTCAGTTTGACTTTTAATGCTTGTCTGAATTTCAGCATCTCAATGTAAACAGGAATAAGGATGATTTTTTTCCTGACACTCCATCAGCGGTTTTAATGTGATTTGGTTCAGATTAAATATTCCTTAAAGCTGGATGGAATTACAAGCACAGTTTGATATCACAATAATTGTGTTAGACAGAAAGACACATAGCTGGGTGTGGTAGCTACTCTTTTATCATCTTATTTGAATGTTGCTTACCAAAATTAGTCCAGTAATCAATGACATTTCTGTAATTTTTCTAAATAATTAATTTTCCTCCTGCTCCTCCTATAAGTAAAACATGTGTACACTTTTTGTTTATATAATAGATGATATGCCTGATCTTAGCTTTAGCATGTTTTGAGGTTTGTTTCTGGAGGTTCACACTTAAAAAGGACCTTATGTAATATTGTAAAAATAATGCTTAACAAATTATGCTTAAAATCATTTTCATTTGGTATATGACATTAGGTAATAGGCTTTTTCCAGTACAAGATAAACATGTATAAATGCTAACTAAATTGATGTGATAAAATGTAAACATAACAACAATGAAGCATACATGTCTGCATAAGCTATTAGTCATAGTGTTGAGGCATTAGTCCTTCACGGGGCGCATTCATTCATACAGGAACAATTTAGCATTGTCAGTTAATTTGACCTGGAAAGTAAAGTTGTGAGGCAGCAGAACAAATCATCGTGCCACTCTGTTTCCCAGTGATCTGGTAAAATGGCAATACACTATATATGTCAAATGTCTATGCGTAACTGTCAACCCATATTGTGGATCTTGTAGTACAAAAGGTTAATAAACCTTGTTTTCAATTACTATGGAGTTAGTGAAGCACAGCATCTGAGTGAATCTGCTATAGGGAAAAGGTAAAGGTTATTCTCATGCTGAATCAAAAAAAAAAAGAATTTTAGAAAGACAAAATAATTTACTGTACATATACAGGAAGGGAAGGAAGGAACAATGCCAAGGGAAGAGAAGAGAAGATGCTAAAGGCACCCATTAAAGAAGATAAAAAAGAGAATAAGAGAGGAAGAAAAACTGCAAAGTTTTCAAAGAAGACATGGTGGGCCATAGTTATTCCTACTATAATATTTTCACTACATGCTAGCTTTTAAAAATTTTATTTTGTTAATATAATGAGAGTGCTTATTTGTGAACATTTCTGTGTAGAATCCAGTCAATATATGATAATTGTTTTAGCAGAAAAAATTAGAACTTTCTCTGAACCCCACTAAGTCTTGTTCAAGGTTGTCTATTTGGACAGCTTCTGTGAAAAAGGATAAACTCTAGACAGGGTGTTAGTCTTTCAGAAGGCACAGTCAGTCACACATCTTGAGAAAACTTATACAGAAATTGAAAGAGCGTGCCATGAGCAGTCACTGACTAGGTCATCCTTGAACACTGAAGCAACACTGCTAACCGCTTTGTTCCTAGATGGGTTTCAGCTGTAGAAAAAAAAAAGAAGACATAAATATTCAGGCAATTTTCTTTTTCTTTTGAAGTGAAATTGTCAGTCTGGCTACAGGTGGAAATGCTAAGAAATAATGTAACCAATATAAACAGCAAATCATTTTAGGAAGAGGTAGTGTGCCCGTGCAATTTCATTTTATTATATAACAAAATATATATTATATATTAAATTTTAATTTAATTATTTAGCACTGGCCCTGTGTAGTAAACTAACCATGAAAAACTGCTTATTTATATGTGTTTTGTTCATGTGTGGAAAAAAAAACATTTTATATTGGTTAAACCAAATCTCACCAAAACTGAGAACATCAAAATACATTCAATGGCAGGATTTTGCTTGATTAATGTCAACGAACATGGAATTACATGCCAAATATTTCTCTCAGCAACTGAAGCAAGGAAGATTTTTTGTATATTTTTTTTTTGCATTGCACTCTTTTAGAATGCAAGCGCAGAATGATTTCTGATATACACAGATACTAATGTAATAACAGACATACAACACAAAATGCAATATATACAACACAGTATACAGTATACTTGCATAATTAAATTATTAATCATTAACAGATTTCTAAATGTAAATCTTTCTACTGTAACTGTGGAAGGAAAAGTAATACAAAGCCAACTGGCAAGTGAAAGAAAAGAAAAACCTCAACTCATGGAGATTCTAGAGAAAATAAAGCAGTAAGGGCCCAGGGTGACTGAACTCATGAGCAATCGTTTTTCTTGAATTACCCTCTCTAGTAACTTTCTTCATATAAGTTTTTGCTAAGTCATGAATCAAACAAAAAGAAGAAAAAAAAAACAAAATAGGGCCTCTTTCTTCATAATTGATTTCCATTAGCAGTTCCACAAATTTTGGAAATGACCATATCCAGCTCAAGCTTATGTAACTAAAGGGCCAATACTTAGATGTAGAACACCTCAAGACAAAAAAGTTTACTGATACTAAGGATAAGTGGCTACAAGTGTTAGAGAAATTGAGATTACAAAAGAGACTAGAAACCCAACAAAGGAAAAAGCTTTTATGGATTTAGTAGGAACTTACAATATCAATGTCTTCCAACTTAGTGTTAACTTTATGTAAGCTGTGTAGAAGGAAATTTTTTTTATATTAGCATAGAGAATAGCAAATTAACATAAAGAGCCATAAAAAGTAATTAAAAGCTTCTAAAACATTAGATTAAGCCTAAATTAGAATGTTAAGCAAATAAGATAGGTCAAGCAAATAGTTAACTAAAAATCAGTTATATTGCATTATTTTTTAAACTTACAGCAAAATTTCTAGTGTGAGAAAGAACAGAGATTGATGTACAGAAACCAACTTAGAACAGGATAAGAGTTTGAGAACACCTGTGTCCAAGGCTAGGAAGCTAAGGAAATGATATCTCAGACAGAAGAAGGCTCTGGGAGGCACAGTATGGGTGATAGGGCCCTTTCTTCGGTGGCGCCGAGGCTGTGGAATTCTCTCCCTGATTACCTGAGAGCCCCACAGTCGACTGATGCTTTTAAACGAAACCTAAAAACTTATCTTTTTATAAAGGCATTTTGTTAAATTACAAATTATTTCTATAGATTATCTTGTTTGTTAATTTATTCTTATTTTGTAGTACTTTGAGATTGTTAAATATAAAGCGCAATATAAATAAAATGTATTATTTATTATTTAAAGAAACCAGCTGGATTGGGGAATCAGCAGAAAGGAAACAAAAGGCTTTTGCTGTAAGCAAGATCACATTGTTGTAATGCATGAAGAGAAAATCTTAGTAAATTCAGGCATTAGCAAAAATATTAGAAGAATATAACAGAAATTAACTTTAGTGTGGAAATTAAGACAAATCAAGCATGCCAAGCAATGATTAAATGAAAGCATATACTATATTTCTTTTTATTTAAAGCTTAGCTTTAGGCCACCAATATAGCATAGCATGAAAGGCTAGAAAAGGAAGTGACACCATGAAAGACCAAATATGGAATAAGGAACGTCTGCCTAGTTGAAGAACCAATCAAGAATAAGAAAAACAGAAACTGGAATGAACAACAGACAGTATAGCCAGGTGCAGATTGAGCTAATTGAAAAAGGTTCAAATGATAAGAAATTGTTATAAAAACTTCAATTACTGCAATGTTCAGGGCTCAGCTCAATTTGGCCGTATTGTGTTGAGTCCTTATTGTTTTTTTGGTGTTTAATTGCAATAAAGCTTTAAAACTCTGTCTAATAGCCTTTAATTTTAGGTAAAAAGCCTTCTGATGATGAATTTTTCGCCACGACAGCTGCTTTCCATATCAGGTTTCCAACTAATTGGCCAAGAAGTCAATACATTTTATGTTCTATATGAGTTGGTATCCACACTGGCAAATTTAGCTGAAGATGACTTAAACATAAGCAGGGTTTCTCTGTGGCTCACTAGGAATCCAATCATGTTTACTTTATATGCTATCATTGAATAATTCTAAATGCTTTTCAAAGGAAAGAATATACTTATATATTATAAATACTAAATGATAATGTTCTGAAAATATGTAATTATTAAGGAAATTTTTTTTAAAAAATACACAATAAAGTCCGCAGTGGGTAGCGCTGCTGCCTCGCAGCTAGGAGACCTGGGTTTGCTTCCCGGGTCCTCCCTGCGTGGAGTTTGCATGTTCTCCCCATGTCTGCATGGGTTTCCTCCCACAGTCCAAAGGCAGGCAGGTTAGGTGCATTGGCGAATCTAAATTGTCCCTAGTGTGTGCTTGGTGGGTGTGAGTGTGTGTGTGTGCACGCCCTGCCCAGGGTTTGTTTTCTGCCTTGTGCTCTGTATTGGCTGGGATTGGCTCCAGCAAATCCCCGTGACCCTGTGATTAGGATATAGCGGGTTGGATAATAGATGGATGGATAATTAAGTCATTAGCAGATTCCATTGAATGGGTGAGGAGAACACCAAGTTACAGATTGAGTGCAACTGTTGATTTAAACAATGCAAGCTTTATGAATAGACATGAGTAGAATTTAGAAAGTTCCTTCAAAGTAGTAAGAAAGTCAATAGAACAAGATTTTAGAGAAGAAGCAAAAATAAATTCAAATTGTGAAAAATCTATATACAATTAATTAAATTAATCTGATTAACTCAATTTTAAACGGGAAGAATGATTGGACAAAATGTTCTGTAAATTGTATAGACTATGCATCCATTCATCCAGCTTTTGACCTAGGATTACAAATGGCCAGACCTGTCCCATCAACAGCTGGCTTAGGTCTGAAACATGATTGGAATGTTATCTTTTATCAACTGTATGTTTGTTGCCATTTGCAAACGCAGTTTACAATTTCCATTTTTATGCTGATATCACTGGCCTGTACTGAAAGTTTACGCTAAGCGATGTCTCTCCTATTGCACTTAGAATGATATAAAGTTATGGATGAATAATATTTGACTTTTGTAATGTTTTATCCGTCTACTTAATACAAAGTTCCTCCAACAGCAGAGGAAGATGATCATCATGCTGGGGAGACAAGATGTTCCACACACCTACCTGGATGGGCTGCTTCAAATTGGGACCCAAGTGTTGCTGTGCAGCAGGTGACACCTCAAAATGACAACATTTCCAATCCCCAACAGGCCTGACCCCATTGGCTCCCGAGGGCTTACCCCCACCCCCTTCATAATGCGAGCAGCCTTCTTATTGGCAGCTGAAGCAGAGCGACTTCCGGGAAGAGCAGAAAGGAGACCTCTCTGTCATCTCAGAGCTGCATGAAGTTTTTTTTTTATGGAGAACAGACTGTCAATCCTGCCACCAACCACCATGATTTCCCTGCAAATTGGATTAGGAGAGCACTGGGGGTCATGAAGTTGCTGGAAAGAGGTGTGTGGTGATCCCAATATCTTTGTAAAAGGATGAAGGTCCAAGACTTTAGAGTCCTGGTGCTTCCTGTCTTGCTCTATGGTTGCGAGACATGGACGCTATCCAGTGACCTGAGATGAAGACTGGACTCCTTCAGTACTCTTTCTCTTCAGAGAATTCTTGGGTACCACTGGTTTGGCTTATTGTCAAATGAGCGGTTGCTCATGGAGTCACAAAAGAGGCACATTGCATTGTAAGGGAGCATCAGTTACTGCACTACAGCCATGTGGCACGATTCGCATGATCCTCGTTGTTGAGGACCCGAGTGGCTGGTCCAGGCCAAGGGGACTCCCACATAACAGCTGGCTGCAGCAAAGAGATGGTCATTTCCAGAGGGTGGAACTGGACAGCATGTCTGCCCGGGTGATTGCCAACCAGGATCCCAAGCTGTTTTGTCATGTGGTGGGTGCAGCAACACGCTGTACCAGTCCATGCTCCCCAACCTGACCTCACCTGTAATGTTTTATGGCTGTTTGAATCACTCAATTAATACTCTACAGTTAACACAAGACACAACAGCAAGATTCAGCTAGAACTAAGATGTATTACAAAGCAACTTCAGCTCTTAATGTACACAAATATCTTTCAATTAAATTCAGAGGTATTGTAGACAGCCCGCCCACCCTTTGCTCACAAAACAATGGGCTGTGCATTGCACTCTCAAAATGCAGACCTTTAAAGTCTGAGAATTCTGCACGGAAAAGAGATTTTTTTTTTTCAAATCTAATAGTAGCCCCAAAACACCCACACACCTCAGAACAGGTGAGGAAGTACAAAATATTCTCATTTCAGAAGGAAAAAACATTTAGCTTATCTTTTAATGTTACCTTAATTATGAATATGCAAGAAGCTGTAGTGACAAGGAACACATCATTATTATCACTGTCAACACTCTGCTCTGTTACAACAGGAGTGTGGACACATTTCTTATCTGTTGCTGAGTTTCTTTGGCTCTTTTGCTTTGCCCAGATGGCTTGATTCAGAAAAGGTCCAAAGGCTACATGGCTTGAAACCCTCCAAGAAGACCACAATCAGATGTCAAACTTTGAAGACCAATAGATAGCATTAAGAGGTCTGGTAGCCTCTCCCTTTTAATCATCTTGTTAAAATATTATTTTATAGATTTATATAATAAACAGAAAAATATCCAGACTTTCCTTCAGTTTTTCTTTCTGTTTTTCCCAAAATTCTAGCAATTTCTTGGCCCTCAGCTGCAAGTTTGTTTTTCTAATGTTTACAGTTTTAAAATGCCCATGTTTTGCTGCTCATATACTGTCTCATATTTCCAGTACAAGGTAAAACACTTACATATATGTGTGTGTAAATGCATGTTAAATTTATGTGTGAAATATGGAAATACAAGAAAAATCACATATATGTCTGCATAACCATTTAGAGCATAATTCATAGTGACATAATAATTATGAGGTGTATTTGCAGCACACTATACTGTCAGCCTCAGCATTTAAATCAAGGCTGAAGACTCATTACTTTTGCATACATACCCTTAGAGTAGCTGCAATCTTATATTGGTGGTAGCTGTTTTTCTGCTTTGCCATTATTAAGTCTTCTCTTTAGTATCTGCTGTCGCACTCGGTCTGCCTTAGAGTGGATGCATCATCACATATGATGGACCCTTTTTCAGACATCTCCTAGACAATTAAATCTGTACTTGCTTACCTACAAAATGACGATGGCTGATCTAAGATTGTTGGAATTTAGGTTTGAAGTCCTCCTAAGTGAGTGCAAAAAATTTTACATTAAATTTTTTTTTAGGTCGTCCAACACAATACAAACAGATGCTAAGACATATTACTGTTTGTGGATATGTCATTCTGGGTGCTGCTTCAAAGCAGAATACATAATGTTTTTGTCATATTATGTTTTTATATTAACCAGGGTCTCTGTGTGCTTCCTAAATACATCTGTTAAATGGAGTAAATATTTGGTTGTAATTAGTGAGTAGTAAATCATTATTATAGCTTTGCAACTTGCCGATTCTTTCATTTACAAAGGCAAATTGATGATTTCATGTCATGGATCTGGGGTTCTGGGATTAAATGCTGCATCCGATCATTATCCATGCACAGCCTGCAGGTTCTCCCCTTGTGTACACAGTTATTTTTATCTCTTAGTACTCTTCCACATCCCAAAAATATGCTGATTAGGTTTACTGACATTTTGCCTTGTGTAAATGTTGGTATATGTTATGTATGAATAGGCCCTGTAATGGCTACTGCCCAGTTAATATCTCCTTCCTGCCATAAGCCCAAATCTTCTGGTATATGATCCAGCATCTTGGAACTCTGATAAGGATTAAGCATTTGGGATTGTCAAAAAATAAAAATACATAAATGACACTTGAGTTCTTAGCAGGAAAATACAAACTTTAAAAAAAAAATGACAGAAACCATCCATTATCCAACTTGCTATCTCCTAACTACAGGGTCACGGGGGTCTGCTGGAGCCAATCCCAGCCAACACAGGGTGCAAGGCAGGAAACAAACCCGGGCAGGGCGCCAGCCCACCACAGTGCGTGCACACACATACACACATGCACCTAACCTACATGTCTTTGGGAGAAAACCGGAGTACACTGAGGAAACCATCACAGACATGGGGAAAACATGCAAACTCCACGCAGGGAGGACCCGGGTCTCCTAACTGCAATGCAGCAGCACTATCCACTGCACCACCATGCCACCCTAACAGAAACCAGTGTTTTAAAATATATCACCAGAAGAACTGCAGTACAGCTGGCTCAAAGGCTGGATAGAAATTAGTTACATATCAAAACACATAGGGTCATTACAGGTATATGTCAAAGAGAAGAACAGAGTTGTAGAAGCACTAAGCAATCTCAAGATGTTGTGATTGTCCGGACTGTCTGAGAGATTCAGTGTTCACAAGCTCCTTGGAAGATTCAGCAGATCAATTATGTGCATTTGATGCTTAGTATACACAGTGTTCACCCTGTACTAAAAGACCAGAGTTAGTTTTTGTGTAAAGCATAAACCTGAACAGAAATGCAATGTACTGTCTTCTTCTTCTTTTGACTACTCCCATTAGGAGTTGCCACAGTGGATCATCTTTTTCCATATCTTTCTGTCCTCTGCATCTTGCTCTGTTACACCAATCACCTGCATGTTCTCTCTCACCACACCCATAAATCTTCTCTTGGGCCTTCCTCTTTGCCTGGCAGCTCTATCTTTAATATCCTTTTCCCAATATAGCCAGCATCTCTCCACTGCACATGTCCAAACCAACGCAATCTCACCTGTTTGACTTTGTCTCCCAACTGTCCAACTTGAGCTAACCCTCTAATGTACTCATTTCTAATCCTATCCATCCTCATCACACCCAGTACAAATCTTTAGCATATTTAGCTCTGCTACCTCCAGCTCTGTCTCCTGCTTTCTGGTCAGTGCCACCATCTCCAACCCATATAACATAGCTGGTCTCAGTACTGTCCTATAAGAAATGCAATGTACTGTAACTCTGATTTTCTCCTTCTTTCTCTTCATCCTTTCCCACTTCTCTGTGAAGTTAATGTGATTGATCAACCTTCTTCAAACAGCTTGGTCTTGCACCTCCTTGCCAGACAAACCCTTTTCCTTCAGATATCTTATTTTATCCATCCACCTCTGCTTTGGCCTTTTGTCACTTTCTCTTCTCCTGTACCTCCCTATCATTCATTTGCCCATATCTGTCCTCATCACATGTCCATACCACTTCAACATGCTTTCCTGTAAATTCTTAGATATCTCTCTCACTTTTGTTGTACCTCTGATTGTCTCTTTTCTTATTCTGTCCTTTCTTGTAACTCCACACATCCATCTCAACATTGTCATTTCTGTCTTCTCCTGTGTTCCCTTTACTGCCTATGTCTCAGCTCCATACAACTTTGCTACTCTTACCACTGTCTTAAGAACCTTACCTTTAAACTTTCCCTTAATTTTTGATCACCTGGTAACTTCTTTCTAATTGTCCATCCACACTGCACTCTACGGGTTATCTCTGAATCTAACTTTCTACCGTGTGGCTACCACTGATCCTAGATATTTAAATTTATCGACTTTATTCAGTAGCTGTCCCTGCAGGCTAACTTTTGAATCCTAATCATCATTAAACCTCAAATATTTTGTCTTCTTTCTATTTATCTTCAACCCTCTTTCTTAAAAAAGCCTTTCTACATTCGTCCAATTTCCATTGTACTTCCTCAGCACAATGCCATCAGGAAAAAGTATGCACCAGGGAAATTGGTCTTTTATCTCATGACTCAACAAATCCATAACCAGGTCAAAGAGGTAGGGACTTAAAGAAGATCCCAAGTGCAGATCTACTGTAACTGGAATCTTGTCCGTTACCCCAACACTGTTTTCAAACCATGATGTTTTGAACAATTATTATAAAAGTAAAGTTGAACAAATGGGACTCTGCAACTGCATAAATAAAAGGTAAAGTACTACTTCTGGTTAACGGAAATAGCCCAAAAATTGATAGAAATCTATGTTTTGTACCTGATACTTGTACACAAAATTTGGTTGACCTAAGTGAAAGTCTACTCAAGTTATCATATTTACATACACACACACACATAATTCCAAAAATGGTATTTTCAGACTCATGGAGGTCTAAAATGTTGAGATTCATCAAAATCTTGACATTGAATCTTTGGATGATTACAATACTTTCCCTATACTTCGTATATGAGAAAGTATTAAAGGGTTAAATCAACCTATCAGTTAATCAGTCAGTTCACCAATTGATTATATTGTGAAAAAAAGACTGAAACATCACAGTATTTTTTGTTAATTAATTATCCTAAAACTTGTATCTGGTCTGAGAACCACAATTTCTCTATTTTGCATGATGACATTGTTTGATAAATAGAATGATGTATGAAAGTTTATAATAATGATTATAATGTATAACAAAAACAGCACACCAACATTCTCCTTGTGAGTTACACATATCCCACAGGAGAAACTACTTACAGCCTCCAGAATTTTTTACTTACCTTTAAATATACAGTATACCAAAAAGTACTTATGAGGTCTGTCATCAAATTAAGCAGAGTGACTGAAATTAATGAGACTGATTGAAAACCTTTAAAGAGCCATAAACAATGTAGTGAAAGAGCTCACAGAAGACAACTTCAAAGAATGAAGGATGACAAAGAACATGTATTGATTTTTGTAATAAAATTCTCCTCGCTATCAGTCTCGTTAATTTCATAACGGACATTATATTTTTAATCTGAAACATTTAAATATCAGTTATTCTTTTATTTTTTTTGTTCTCTATTTTACCTTATACAATTTCTTGCATTAGGAATTTGTTAGTTGGCAGTAACAGGGATTTGAACCAGCAACCTTCGGGATTGTGTGAATTTGGACAATTCTACCTGGATATTGCCTATAGGTTAATAAAAGTTAAGCTGACAGCATTACAATAATTTTTACTAGTTTAAAGACAGATTATTTATGGAGTAGTCTTTACAATTCTACATGAGTTAGGTCATTTTGAACTAATTTTTATATAATGTCCTTCTCTGTGGACCAGTCCAGAATATTACACATATTTCAATATTATACAGAAAAAATAAACAAAGCATAATTCAATATTTGCATACAGATATACACACATGTACTAAAACATTAGCAAAGTTCTTCTTTTCTTTCTGATTATCTCTAAATGGTAAACTGGAAAGTAGGTAAAGAAATGTAAAACAGCTTTATAGAAAAAATTAAATTAATTAAAAAAAAAATTGATTCATATTCCACTCTGATGTTTCACAGAAGACTATGCAATATAGCCTTTTGCTTCATCAGGATGCCAAAGATGTAAATTGAAGGGTGAAAACATTAATAATTTGCAGTCATAATGACTGTTAATATTTTAGTCTACATAAATAAATACTGTAATAAGTAGTAGATATGTTTGATTATGAGAAGCTGCAGAAGTACCTTCTATTATTAGTATTGAGTCTTTAGCACTGGCATTTTGGGCATGAAAGCTATGGTGGGGCTTTAGAGACCTTTGAGAGAAATTCTGTCAGAAGGGGTGGCGCCATCCTGTAAAGCCTCACAGAGGGGGTGTGTGTGAGTGTAAGTGATTGCGATGATCAAACAATTAAAAAACAGAAATTTCAAGACCTGGTCTGGTTATGTGGCCAATTGCGATCTCAGAAAGGATCCTGGCTCGGATCACCTCACAGAGTTAGGGAAAGTGAATGTAGGGGGTGTTGACTCTCATCCCAACTTTATGGTGTGAGGTGAAGCTGTAGGTGTGAACTGGCACACAGGTAATGCAAGAGATGATTTGTAAACATACTGTCATATAATACATTGGCCAAAGTGCAGTATTAAAAGATACAATATCTCAGCATCAACATCAAATCCTTAGCTCTGAAAGCATAAAATCAAATAAATATTCCCAACTTTATAATTTTTGTTATGTACAGTGCCAAATTGTATTGTACATAAGTAAAGTGATTCATGATAAAAACAATGCTCTTACTTTTGTGGTGCACTTTTTAAATTGTGTCACAAGAAAAAAAAAATCAAACCCTATGATGGACCTGAAGTGTTCAGGATACATACTGTATGTGCACATGTCAGCAAACATGTGTCCAGAACACCAAAGCATACTATTGTGCCAGGCACAAAGAAAACTTCATATACTTTGAAAAGGAATATTTTTCTAGGTAAGAAATTGCAGTGTTTTTATTGAGCATATCGTGAAAAAATGGACAATTTTGAATATGATGGCCTCATAGAGTCTGCTGCAAACAGATGTTTTACAAATAAAACATATTGAGTCATGTTTACCATTTATTTCATTTTTGCACAACCATTGTCATTGGATATGGGATGTTGTTCCCCTCTTGTCTTGAATGCAATGTTTCTGGTCTTCGGTGTCTCTTGAGGAGATTCATTTTATTTTTCTTACTATATCTGAAAGAGGGATTAGTGAAGAATAACTAAAATAAAAACAAAATACTTATGTTGGTAAAATCCAGTGATGGCCACAATTCACCCAATAGTATAGAATTTAAAAAATGAGACATATGTAATGTGTATGTAAAACCCTACAAATTGAAAAGAATAAACCAAAAAATAATTGGGTACATCAAAAATAAAATTAGCTGACTCCAACAAGTCTTCCCATTAAATATATTAATTTTTCATTTTTAAAGAACTTTTCTATTAGACTGCAAGAAATTCAAGATATTGATGGATTTTGGAACTGTATTATTAATTCTGACAGAGGACAGTTAGAGGTGAATTATCTTATAGAAGGTGCAAAGAGACATTTGTCCAGGAGACAAGAACCTTAGCAGCAGTGTCCCCACTATTTCTAAGCCTGTGTTATGTTTGTATCAGTTAGGGCAACTGCACCTTTCATGTGTAATTAATTAGGTCAAACACAATTTAGCTGCAAATTTAGAATAAAAATCTGTAGGTAATATTAGCTCAATCAATTCAGTATTATACACTATGTTCTTACGTAATTGCTTTTTCCACATATTAATTTCCAGAAAAATTACTTATTTTATTAATTTACCTAAAGCAGCAGCAGAAGGGTAGTACTGCATGAGCTATTTGTATGTATGGTCTTCCCAGAATCTGACTTGCTTGCACTGGGCATTCAAGTAGCTGTTAGATGTGTAAAAGAGGAAAGTATACAAAATATACAAGTTCAGGCAACCACTCTTAAGGTAGATTTGAAAAGGTAAAGTAATCTGTAGTTGAAGTCACACAAAATGTTCACCTGTTTTAAAATGGACAAGCTAGCTAAGTTGTCAATACTTTTTAAAGGAAGACTTTGAAATTTTAAAACTTTGTATAGTGCAATTTGTTCAAGATATCTGAATGAAAATCGAGCTGTCATGACAAATTTTCTTGAATAAGTGTAGGACATTTCATCAAAATTGGTCCACAGGGTTTGTTTAATGCTGTTAAATAGAAAGACAGACATGACTATCACAACAGATTTTTCGTGCATTATATGTGAACCGCAGCTTTTGAAATGTGCACACAACTGAGCTAAAAGCAAACAAATTGACTGGCATATGGATACCCCTACTAGAGCAAAAGCAATTTGGTAGGCTGACCCCTTTTGGTAACTACATTTTTTAAGATAGGAGACTGTGAATATTATTGTTATTTATAACTTAGTTGAGGTCATGTACGAAAAACATGCATCAAAATACCCCCAAGATATTAAATTTATATTAGAAAAAAGTTAGAAAATGCATTCACTACATAAAATTTAAGTGCATTCAGGGACTTTGTTAACAGCTGGAACATTTTCAGTTTGTTTCTGTTAATCTAATCCAGCGCTTCCCAATTGGGGGTGCTCGCAACTGTTGCTGGGGGTGCCAGAATCCATCGAGGAAGAAAAATGAAAAACATTATTTGTACAAAATCTTAATTTATCTATCCATTTCTAAATAATTAAATGGGCAGGCTGTTTCATATCAGTGCAATACGCTGCTTGTTAAAACGGATGACTTCCGCTGTTACGCGCACTTAGTGCTGCGTGGGTATTATGAACTATCATATCTGTTCAAGTTCTATTTAAATTTTAAATATAAGTAAGTTTTATTTAGTTGACAGAAATATCTTTGGTAGGAATGTAAGTTAAATTTTGTCATCATTGCATTCATTTTTCTTCACCATAGAAATTTAAAGACTAAATTCAACTTACATTCCTATCAAAGATATTTCTGTCAACTAAATAGGACTTACTTATATCCAAACAGAACTTGAAAAGATATATTTTTTCGAATCTGACCGCACATTTTTGATCGAGTTGACGCGTACTACATCAAGCCCAGGTGCTATTGTGCTCTCGTCTGCCTGCCTCAATAAGTCACCATCACTTCGATCTTACTTTTTTACCGTTCATGTAATCATGGCTAGTCATGAAAAAATGAGAAAATGGAAGGATTACACTGAGTATGGCTTTACCAAAACAATTATTAATGAAGAATAAAGTATCCATTATTCATAAAGCTTCAATTGGTGATCTGTTTTTCTGCGTTAACCTCGTATTTTTTCATACTGCTTCTCAAACCAAGGGGGTGCGAAATCGGCCTCGGGGGTGCGAGGGCAAAATGAATCGGGAAGCGCTGATCTAATCAATGAGACAGATATCACATTTTTTGTTTATTAAATATTTTTGTAATAATTATACATATCCAAAAATAAAAGTGATAATGGAATGTAATTTAATGTTGTAGTAGAAAAGATAAGAGTACATAAAATACATATTTTTAAGTTACACAGAATGTTTCTCTTGATATTTGTAAGTTCTACATTGCTTTTTAAATGGTAATTTTTCAAATTTCAGAAATCTGTAAAGTGCACTCTAATCAATATATCGCTATGAAAATAACACTTTCCTGACATTTCTTTGAAGAATAGGTATAACAGACTTCAATTAAATCAGTCCACTCTGTTCCAAGTTTTTTTCATACAATCAAAACAAAAGTGGCAACAACAGTAGGTGCTTTTCGCAACTTAAGCAAATGCATCTAAAAAAGTTGTTACTTAAAAAAAATATATCATGGATGTCTCAGTTGAGAGGTATGAGGTTTACATAAGTAAAAGTTATGATGGTTAGGTCAGAAACAAAACCAGGATTTGTTTCTTGACTTTTAATAAAAACTTGCAGGTAGCTGAAAAGCAATGCATGAGACAGTGACGCTCAAGTCCACATGATTAGTTAGGTGAGTTAGCTGGTTAGTATTTTTCTTTTTTATATCATCCTCACACTATTTTTAAGGAAAGTTTTAAACTCAGACAGACAGATGGCCACGAATGGTGTGTAGATGCATGTGACATGAAAATGACAGAAACTAAAATGAATAATAGGGGAGTTAAAACCCTGTGAAGTGCCAAGATCTTTACTATCAGAACTGGAAATGTACTGCTGCTGAAATTTTGAGTTTTGAATCTGTCAATTTCACAAATTTTAATTGACTGACGCATTTGGTATATGTCAATATGAGAAAGCAGCAGGTATTTTTATTGGAGACTGCAGTCAAAATGAATTTTATTCCATGTATTATTCAATGAACACCCTTTATTAAGTAAATACTAAATTGTTTGCTTGGGCTGCTGCTGTTGCTGATGATTTTTTATCTCTCTGGCAGCCTCTTTCATATCTGCAAACAGAAAAGCTGTTAAACCTAAGATAGGTTTTTTTATATATTAAAAAGGTTATAAGCAGTAACTGGAATCACTCCATTACATGTTGTAAGTGCCAAGTCTTTGAAAATTCCTATAAACTATGACTATTCATTGGTGAAATAGATGCTTGAATACGCATTGCTAAAGCCTGGTATGAGTAAATGGAATTCACGAATTCACATATTTACAATACAGTTGTTTTAATTAATTGCTTAGTCTATAGCCTTTCATAGCAAGTGTATCAGAAGGTTAGTGTGAACAATAGTAATATTCACAACATTAATATACTGTACAATGAATAATTATTGTGTTATTAAATTTACAATGTATTTGTCTTTTTATTTATACATTTTAAAGTCATTTTCCCTGAAAGTAAAGTATGAGCTCACTTTCTCCTGATGTGTTACTAAGTAGACTGCAGGGAACCAGGGTACTATAGTACAGAAGATGGTTCTAAACTATATGGAAAAACAGTGGCATCTAGTAAGGAGCTGTATGATCAATTTATTTGATTCTAGCAACAAAATTCTGATCACACTGCATTGATATTACATTAGGATGCAGTATTACTTGGTTTAACTTCAGGAAGGGCATAGATTAAGATTCTAAACTAACAAACCTTTCTAACTCTTGAGATTCTAACTAACTAACAAACCAGTCTTTAATGTACTTTTCAAGTATCTTCAAAATACCTAAAGTAGCAATTCTTTACATAATGAAGTGTAAAAAGTATGAAGTAACTTAAAACTGCTACTTTACTAAACATGGTGTGCTTGATGAAGCTATTTGTGGCATTTTCTTTATAATGTAGAGAAACAGTGCAATTGAAACTGAAAGATGAATTATTTAAAACCTTGTCCATCATTTTTAAAAAGAATTTCAGGAATAAGAACATAAGAAAAATTTTGAATAGCCATATTTAGTCAAACCTAGCCTTCTGTGTACACTAAAGTGACACATTGTGACATTTCTGTGAAACTTACCCTTAATAAGGTTTCAAATGAGCACCAGCCATCTTGCTAATGATTTATTTTAAAGTAATAGCTAGAATCCACTGTACTAATTCATTTCTTAATTTTGCGTGCATGTATTGTTTCTCCTCTTAACATCCATTTGCTTAAATTGAAAAGGTAAAAATATTTCAGTGTTGCCCTTTGGTTTATACCCAGTAGTCCTAGAATCAGTTTTATTGCTATTTCTCAACTTTTCCTGTTGTTGTTATTTTCATTTTTTCATATTACAAAAACACAAATGTAGAAAATATTCCAAATGAGACCTAACTTGTGTTTATGAGTAGCTGAATAACCTCTACTGATTTGTACTGAAAAATTCATGCTGTCAACATTTTATTAACTACTGTACCGTTTATGCACGTGCATATTGAGACTCCTGTGACTCTTAATTCCTTGTGATAAGCTGTTCCTCGAGGTTTCAGAACCATCCACTATGAATTAAAATCTAATTTTTTTCAAATGTGTAATACTTTAAATTTATTGGCACTAAATTTCATCAGCCTCATATTTTTCCATATCTGAATTCTATCTGGAATCTTCTATAATGTTCTGCTGACTCTAGAGTATCTGCTTTTCCACCCTAATTTAGGGTCATCTGAAAACACAACACAGTTCGTAGATTGTATTTTTATTGAGATAATTTGTTTAAATTGAAAAGAGCAGTGGTCCCAGTACTGATCCATGACAGGCACCATTTTTAACATCTTTTACCATACATTTATGTTTATTGTTTTTTTCACACATATGCACTGTGCACATTGGGCTTCCATTTCTTTCAGCCACTAGCAACTTACAACAGTACCTTATAAAAAGATATTTTGCATTTCAAAATAAATAATATCACTCAGTTTCACTTTAAATCATGTTTCCATTAATTTAACTATAATATAATTTAAATATACTGAGCATTAGTTACAAGGATTGGCCTGAAACACTCTTTTTTTATAATGACAACACTGTATCATTGTATATATTGTAGAATGTAAAAAACATGTAAAGGGGTGGGCAAAAGTAAGCTAATAGTTGTTTGTTTGGGAAAAGATATGCAAGTTTTGATTGCTACACTCAAGCTCAGTCATAATGTTATCTGGTGTCCACAAGAGGGTGGGAATGCTATATGAACAAAGGCAAGTGGCCGGTGTACGATAGTAAATCGTACATAGAGGTGTACATCTGTGTGTAATGTCGTACACAACAGAACTGGCGCCTCTTTTATAAACCTTGAGCATGCACAAAAAAAAGAGGCTCAATATGTGCATACGCAAATTCCTACAAAAACATTGGAATTTATAAAGAAAAACGTAATGGGGAAATGTGTGTTTATGTATGGCAACTGATTCTGACCAATATTTACGAAACATTTCAGAGAAACTGGGAAATGAGGACACCCTTGATAAAGTGGAGAAATGCAGCCAAACAATGTAAATAATGACTTGCATGCATTATTATACCAGTACCGGTATACTGCACGATAATGTGCAGTGAATACACTTGACTCGACCAAACTCCACACCTGTATTCATCCGCTGCATGGCCGCCCTGCTGCTGAGAATTAATTCTACTATACAATAAAATAAAAATTAAAAAATTAATAATTCCAAAACTTTTCGCTTTTAATATAAAATAAATGTAGTGCAGAGTTTCAGTGTATATGGGTATCAAATTTCAGGCTACAGGTTATTTTGTTTTTGACCTTGACTTTCCTGGGTTGATCTTTGACCTTGGAGGTCAATCATCACCCTGAAAGTGGACAGTAGAGGTCACGTAGTATATGTGTACCTAATTTCACGTCAATAGCTCAAATGGTTTGCAAGCTACAGGTGATTTAAAATCCTGGACAAATGGACAACCACGGTAGTGTATTATATAAGAAAAATATAATTTAATTACAATATAATCTCTCTATTGTAATAAAAAAATCCTATGACGAGACGTGACTTTTTCAGAGAGATACTTTCACGTCCTGAGAGACGAGACTTTGTGCCAAGAGATTTAACCAAGCCCGGGGCCGGAAATAAAATACAAAGAGTAGATGATGTGGGGAACAGCCCAGACACAGACAGGTAGACATGGTTCTTGAAGCACCACACACGTTTATTTACAATATTTACAAAGGTGAACCACACACAAACCCAGTGCCGCAGCACCAATCACCCCCAAAGTCCAGGCCTCTTCACAATGCCTCTCTCTGTCTTCTGACCGCCTCCACTCCTCCGAGCTCCGTCCACTTCCACCCGACTCAAGTCATTGTATGAAGGGAGGCAGCCCCTTTTATACACCTGGATGTGCTCCAGGTGTTTCTCAGTAATCTTCCACCGGCACTCCCCAGTGTGGTGGAAGTACTGGCTGAATCCCCGGAAGCACTTCGGGTGTCCCTGGTCTTCTTCCCCCCAGCACTTCCGGGTGTGGCAGAAGTGCTGAGGTCCAGGGCTCCTCAGGCATTTGGGGGCCCCCTGGCGGGGACCACAGGCCCCTATAAGGTTGAGCTTCCAAGCTCTGCTTACGTGGTCCCCAAAGCCACCAGGGCAGTCGCATCCTTGTGGTCTGGAGGAGGCGTAAGCTCTCTTCCGGTCCTCCTGGGTGTCCCGGCTGGGTAGCACACCCAGCCACTCGCCACAATGAGGCATATCCATGAGAATTAAAAGATTTCTTGTTTGGTGAAAGTGAAGTCCACATAATCGAGTTGCAGAGACATGAAGTGGCTGGCGCGTAGCGCAGGCTGGTGGGGTTGGCAAGTGAAGCGAGCAAAAGCCCTCTAGTATATTATAATAACGGTTCAGTGACAAGAATTATATTATTATTATGTAGGTTAACATGTTAAATATATTACACCTCAGAAGTGTTGAATATGATATACAAACTGCATTTCTGTTCTCTTTTAAGATAATAATTCTTTGCATTTATATAGCGCTTTTCTCACTACTCAAAGCACTCAGCAATTGCAGGTTAAGGACTTTGCTCAAGGGCCCAACAGAGCAGAGTCCCGATTGGCATTTATGGGATTCAAACCGGAAGCCTTCCGATTGCCAGTGCACATCTCTAGCCTCAGAGCCACCAGATGGCCAGTGCTGTACATTTTTACTTAACACAAGAATTACCAGAGCGTACAAAAAAACTCGTAAATCCGGCCCCCTTTAAATCCGCTCACATTTCTCCGTCAGCATCTTTTGTCTTGTAAATGTGTTGATAAACCCAAGCAGCAAGCAGTGAACAGCTTTTATCCCTCCAGATCATAGAATTTCCAGTTCCATTGTCTCAAAACCCCACTCACATCTACAGTTATTCCCAGTTTCAGATAAAAAGTAACTGCGTCATATCTGGGGTGTGGGGTGGGTGTTGTATCATGATTGTGACTTAGAGAATAAAAGTACTATAAATTTACACCGGCTGTTACAGACACAAATCAAATGTATGTTTTTATTGTATTAATATTAATAATAAGAGCAGCTCGCTATTCAAAACGATAAATTTGTGGGGGAGCTGGTTTCAAACTCACCACCTCTGGATTATAACTCAGCAGTTTTTAGCACTGCACCACGAAAGCTGTCGTATTGTACTTGTGCCTTTTGTGAAAGTATTTATTTAATATTTGGCCATCAGCCTTCACACATTATTCAGTTCTGTCATTTATTACTAAAACATGAAAAATGTTTCTGTTTTAACGATGTGTTTACATAGATTGTTGTAGACACAAAACACATGAAATTATTTACTCTATACAGCTCAAGGTAGATCACTCCCAGATAATCAAGGCAGGAATTGGGAGAATTTCTTGCCAGTTCTGTTTGGTTGGGGGGATGGTATTGCAGGTTGCTTGCTGCTTTGGCTTATTGACACATTTACAAGACAAAAGATGCTGATGGAGAGGTGCGAAGGGATTTAAGGTGGGCCAGATTTATGAGTTTTTTCGTAGGCTCTGATAATTCTAGTGTTAAGAACTTCTCAGGGAAATGGCCGATAGGTCTGGAATATCTCAGTGAAGCTTCACTTCAATAAGGACATCTAGTGAGAATGAAGCTGCATATGTTAAATGTAACAAACCAATGTTACATTCCATTAACAAACAAGTCATATGTGATGCCAAGATGAGGGTGACAACCATCACAGCTCTGTGACCAGTGTCAACTCATGATTCATTTATTTTGAGGCAAATTAGCTTAGGCAAACTCCAGTTCTTCAAATGCTCTACTATCCGTTGTATCAGCAATCATGTCATTACGTGTGCCAGGTAAGTGAGGCTACCTACTCAGATGATAGCTCCTTATGCCTTTCCTCGACCCACAGAACACAGGACAGGTGCTATAATGTTACACATGATCATATGTGCTCATTTGTGGAGTGCATGTGGATGCTCTTGAATACAGGTGGCAGTGTCTTAACACCTCAGGAAGAAATCTTCTCTAAAAGCCATTGACTGTCTGCAGAATTATGATTGAATATGTATGAGGCTAATTAGCATTGAGGCATGTTCATGAACACAAATTTAGAACGATGATTAAGATTTATAAAGGGTAGGTTGCATAGAAAAGAGCGTATGCCAGGTTTTATAAATCGGACTCTTTTTTTGGAGCAAGCATATATTCATGTTGGAATCCACGCAAAGTTTAATAAATGAGGCCCCTGGAGTGTCTCACGAAGAAAGGCAACAAAAATCACAAAGAAATAGGAATGTAAGGACTTGAATGTCTGATGAAAAAATGGGTTTTTCACTAAGCTAGTGACCACTAAGAGGTGTTACAGCACCCCAAAGGTAACCCCAAACACAGTCCTAGGTTCAAAATATGAATGTTTAATGAACAAACTACCTTTAACATGTTTCTCTATTAGCACAGCACAGAACAGCAGTGTAATTGTTTCTCTTCTCTCCCCCTAATTCTCCCAATCGAGTGTTGTCCAGCTCTTCTCCCATCTCCAGCTCAATCTGAGTGTGGCAGAACTGTTCCTCTTATACTAGATCCACAAATTCTTTCTGTACCACAGCACTGTCCATTGGAAGTATTTCTGGGTCAGGTAGAAGCCTCTCTAAAGTAGGGAGTACAAGTCCCAGCAGCACCCCTTGCTGTCAACCCTAGAAACCAACAGGGCCAGTCTGTGGGATTACAATCAGCTGCAGGTACCACCTCATGCTACCAGTAGTGAAAAGGACACTAGCAAAATGCAAAATTAGAGAAGAAAGATTCAGGAAGGATTTACAATATGTAAGGAAAGAGATAGTATAAAAACATATAATGAAACCATATTTTAAACTGAAAAAATCTTTTAAAGAGCACAGTGGTTCGTGCTATTATCCCACAACACATAACATTCAGTTTCAGTTCCTGTCTGTGGTGTGTCAGTATTCATGGTCATCAGGGGAGGATCTACCATCAGGGTGTACTGGGCTCATACCTAGGGTCCCGTGAAAGGAACGGGCCTCTTCACCATGACTCCCCTCTTCAACTTGATGAAACAGTGGAGCATCCATTAGTGAAAATGACCAAGGAGATGCATCCCCACCATCCCTCGATGACACGATCATGTATCCGACAGTCGAAACGATTGCCCATAGGGGCAATAAAGCAATCAAGTCTCACATTGAAATGAAAAGTGAGAAATACCGCGCTCCATTGTTAAAAATATGATAAATTCTCTGTTAAGGAGCTATGTCACTAGAGGGGTCTGTGGGGGGCCTTAATCCAAAATTGGCATCTTTTTCTTCAAGGATAGCTCTGAATTTTAACTCTGGCCATGATAATCAGATTATGAAAATGTATGCCTGTAAATGAAAAAAAAAACTCATTTGTTATTTTTGTATGTCTATATATATATATATATATATATATATATATATATATATATATATATATACACTCACCTAAAGGATTATTAGGAACACCTGTTCAATTTCTCATTAATACAATTATCTAATCAACCAATCACATGGTAGTTGCTTCAATGCATTTAGGGGTGTGGTCCTGGTCAAGACAATCTCCTGAACTTCAAACTGAATGTCAGAATGGGAAAGAAAGGTGATTTAAGCAATTTTGAGCGTGGCATGGTTGTTAGTGCCAGACGGGCCGGTCTGAGTATTTCACAATCTGCTCAGTTACTGGGATTTTCACGCACAACCATTTCTAGAGTTTACAAAGAATGGTGTGAAAAGGGAAAAAGATCCAGTATGCAGCAGTCCTGTGGGCGAAAATGCCTTGTTGATGCTAGAGGTCAGAGGAGAATGGGCCGACTGATTCAAGCTGATAGAAGAGCAACTTTGACTGAAATAACCACTCGTTACAACCGAGGTATGCAGCAAAGCATTTGTAAAGCCACAACACGCACAACCTTGAGGCGGATGGGCTACAACAGCAGAAGACCCCACCGGGTACCACTCATCTCCACTACAAATAGGAAAAAGAGGCTACAATTTGCACAAGCTCACCAAAATTGGACAGTTGAAGACTGGAAAAATGTTGCCTGGTCTGATGAGTCTCGATTTCTGTTGAGACATTCAAATGGTAGAGTCAGAATTTGGCGTAAACAGAATGAGAACATGGATCCATCATGCCTTGTTACCACTGTGCAGGCTGGTGGTGGTGGTGGTGGTGTAATGGTGTGGGGGATGTTTTCTTGGCACACTTTAGGCCCCTTAGTGCCAATTGGGCATCGTTTAAATGCCACGGGCTACCTGAGCATTGTTTCTGACCATGTCCATCCCTTCATGACCACCATGTACCCATCCTCTCAATGGCTACTTCCAGCAGGATAATGCACCATGTCACAAAGCTCGAATCATTTCAAATTGGTTTCTTGAACATGACAATGAGTTCACTGTACTAAAATGGCCCCACAGTCACCAGATCTCAACCCAATAGAGCATCTTTGGGATGTGGTGGAACGGGAGCTTCGTGCCCTGGATGTGCATCCCACAAATCTCCATCAACTGCAAGATGCTATCCTATCAATATGGGCCAACATTTCTAAAGAATGCTTTCAGCACCTTGTTGAATCAATGCCACGTAGAATTAATGCAGTTCTGAAGGCGAAAGGGGGTTAAACACCGTATTAGTATGGTGTTCCTAATAATCCTTTAGGTGTGTGTATATATATATATATATTTTTTTTTCATTTTAACACTTAACATTTGAATAAAAGAATAATTTAAATAAATTTGAATCAAAAGAAGTTTTAAATTCATTATGAACTATAAACATGGATGCTCATCATGTTGCAGATATTCATTACAGTACCAGAAATAATTTATTGGTGTCTTACTATACAGCATATCAGTCACAGCATCTGACTCCAAATTAAGTGAATAGCTTTATTACTTCACACTTGACATATATAGTTTATTCAAAATCAGCACCAAAAAGCAAACTTTGAAAGACACATCAAGGACCCATTAGTTATCCCATTGTTAACATATTTATTGATACTTCTAAGACTACTCATTTTAAATCAGATGGGTTTAGATGTATTAGTGTTGTAGCATAATATTTATGCAATGCCTTGCAAATATAAACAAACAGAAAAATCCCCAAAGAGCATATTAGTAAGATAAACTAGGCCATGAACAATAAGTAGCGATCATTACAGTCTCCTGCAATACATTATTTAAAACAGCAACAGCCAAGTAATTTCAAAAGCCTTGAAGTAAAGTCAATTCTTTCATTTTATGTATACAAAATAGAACTGTTATTTCTAACTGCTGAATCAGAGTACTGATCAGGAATCTGAAAAGGAAACACAGCTTTGTAACCATTTGCAAGATTCATGAGTAACTCTCTTTTATTATATAAGCATGCAAAACCTATCAACTATGTGATGAAGATTTTCTTAATGAAATACAAACTGGTAAGTTTTTTTTTTTTATTATTTATACAAGTATATACCAGTATGTGTTTTCAGAAAGAAGTTATCTGTCTACGCCAGTTGTCTAAATCCCTGGGTCTTTATTAGATATCGGCATGTAAGTCACTTATTTTTATATTGTTCTTGTCTGTCTTCAAATGCCATTCTTACCAGATTTCCTTTTCTAAGAATGTGCTTCAGCCACTTCTCTTTTCATTTCAAAAGCTTTATATATGCAACTCGTTTTGTACTTATGTGTACTCCACATTACGTTCTTGTACATCAGTTTCCTCTTCAGATTTCGATATATAGTTGAGATATTTTTTGCAAGATGTATTAGTTTCGGTTTCTTAATTTAGTTTTGTCTTAGTTCTAGTGTTATGCCTCAAATATCATCTTAGTAGGACATATTTTTTTGTTTTTGTATCTTACAGTTTTTTTTAAATAACCCACTAATAGCCACCTTCTCCTTTTTTGTTGTGGTATAACATGGAACTATTCATCCACTTTTACAGAGACTGATTTAAAAAGATTGATAACAGGGATTGATTAAATGTGAACACTGGAGGAATGTGTTGTAGGTATTGGTAATAATGTATCTCATTCTTCTCCATTGCTAGGAAGAAGCCATACTGGAAGAAGATCCACAACATTGGTTAAGTTGCATCCATCTCTACTCCCCTCTGGTCCATCAGAGTTTATAACCAAGACCTTTAGCCTGCTGAGCCACTTCGAGGAGATGATATCTCATTTATGTAGACATGTCTAAGCGATGCACTGATACTGACCCAAAGCTCTTTCATTACAAAACAGCCATCACCTAAATAAACTGGCATTATCCTTATTGGGACTTCAAAACTCTGAGCTGTCTCTGCCTGTTTCTTTTTTTTTTTTTCAAATGGTGTTTGAGAAAGTCAAGCTGGATCCAGCAAACAAAAACAAATTAATGAAACAAAAATGTTCTGATAAAATAGAAATGACAAAGTTGACACAGTAGTATTAAATTGTGTGCATACCTCTTACATTTTGACCAACTGACATATCCATCAGGCCATAAAAGCAAAGCTGACATGAAGTTTACATGCATCTTTCCAGACTATTACCTTGACAGAATACTAAATATCAACCTCAACATCCCACAGATAATGGATTCTAAATATTTTGAATCATACAACCTGGAAATCCATCAATAACAACAGAAATTATTGCTGATAAATAGGGTGACTAAAAGTGAGAAATCGCAACACTACCAGCATACTTGTAACAGGTCTGACTGTAAGATAAATGTGTAATGACCACTACATCCTTGAGCTAACATTCTTAACAGAACCTTCAACTACACATCTTTAGTGGAGAGTCAATCTAGAGGTATTTCATCAACCATTACTGTATGTGCTTCATCAATAAGTGGTACACGTTTTAGTGACATTGTCAAATACTTCCAAATACATATTTGTAAGATTTAGGACAATCAGATTTGTACTAGGACCCAATGATAAGCCTATAGACCGGGGTTGCCAACTCTGATCCTGAAGAGCAGGTTTTTGTTCCAACCCAGTAGCATAATTAGAAACCAATCCTCACCAATAACAGATCTGATAAAATTTCACAGTTTGTTAATGTTTTACCTCTGCCATGTCAGTTCATTCTTAAATTTTGATTTTTTACACGTATCATCCAAGTGATTTGAAGCCTTAATTATGAGTACATTTCAGTTTTTCACTTTCACCTCAGCTTCCTTTAGAGGAATTTAATTAAATTACTTAATTAAACCAAGTTGTGAATGATGAATACACACAGGTGGAAATAGAGACAAGCTAGATGTAGAACTGCTGGTTTCTTTGTCATTTGCATCTTATTTCTAATATGACACAGTTACAACAACAAATTCAGCTGTTTAAGACTAAAATATGCAAGTTAGATATCAAAATCTTAAGCAAGACAACTAAAGTGAAGCAGAAAATGGCACTTGAGCAATAAGTGCTTCATCAAAATGAATGAATTGATTATTAATTATTTACTTTTCTGTATTTATATTTTCCCTTTACACTTAATGCACTTTCCTCCTTATCATTTTTACATTTTCAAGTTTACAATCAATGTCTTGTAACATACTCTTGGTACTGTGATAGAAAAGCTTAATCAAGATATTAGCATACATGTGCATTGGAGGACCTCCTCACAGGCTCTGTCAAGGTATGTAATAACCTGCTGGGACAAGAGGGGGGCGCTTTCATTAACACTATCATCTCCTTCTTTACCCACAGTGCCGAGAAGCCGTCCAGTGAGGGCAAGTGACATCGCCCCTTCTAGTTCAGCTGGCACAAAACATGGAACTAGGAAGGTCTAATCAGGATGAAACTTAATTTCTTTAATTGAAACTTGCATTCTGGAAAAAATATACACCGAAGAACCTTATCTATTGTTTTTTTTTTTTTTTTGTATCTTCTTGTAGTTGTCTGGACGACCTGGTTTGCATAACAAATTTTTTTACTGTGTGGAGCCGCCATTCCTGCATCTGGCCATAATATTAAAATATAGTTCCCCATGCATCTCATTTTAGATGGGAAAATTAGTAGTGTTAAAATGAAATTCTTCTCAAAGTTCCTTTATCTTTTTCAGGGAGTCACTGTATATATCAATAAACAAATCCTTATTTAAAGAAGTAAAATTCAATTGTGACCTTATTTATTACAAATTCATAGGCGACTCTTTAAAGATCTAAAGTGGAAGTAGGAGTAGCACTGTTTAACTTTCAGGCCTATCACTGGGTTATAAAGACTTGTATACTAAAACACTTGAAGACTGACTGACACAAAACCACCCCTGCTTGGTATGCCATGGAAATCTGGCCTAAAGTCCTCTCTGTATGCCTTCCTGTGTGCACCATTTAATGCTAATTAGTGTCAATTTAACACTTTATTATTAAAGATATTGAACCACTGTATGACACAATTTAAAGAAGATATGATCATATCTGTTGCAACCATAAATGTTAATTGCTTATTCAAGCCTTCTTTAACCTAAACAGTATTCTATATGATTAACCAGGTACTTTATCATGATTTCTACATTAATAATGTAGAGATCTTCCAAGTTTTATGCCCAAATTTAATCATCCAGAGACATACTATTTCTACTGTCTACAAAACTTACCCAACTTGCCTCGTCTTTCTTCTGTATCTATCCCACAGGTAATTATGGCTAGACTGTATGAATGTGCAGACATCTGGGAGCTGATGTGGCTGTTGGCTTTTTTTCCAAACAACTTCTGATTTATTTCAGTCTTGCCAAATTAAGCCAATTGTTATTTCCAAGTTTCTGTGTTTTGATGTAATGTGTAATTTATACATTGTAATTTGTATGTATGTTTGTATGTTTTATTAAAAAGTACCAGGCATTTATGTATGTTACATGAGAACAGTTTAGTGTTTATTTAACTTGATTTTTAAGATTTTCTCCAACATCTTTTTGAAGCGTTCTGGTTATTTAATCCATTATTTACTATACATTAGTGGGTGTGATGCTGAAGTAGTTGCAGCCTGTCAGTATTCACAACAGTCTGCCTGGGTATCTGCTCTTTTCATTGTTCATTTTTATTTTAGAATGCAATAAAGGGAGTTATCAACACAGAAACAAGCAAATTCATAAGAAAACAAAGACATGAAATTAAAGCTACAGCAAAAACACTGATATTTCTAAATGTCTTATACAGTACATGTGAAAATCACATTGCTATGCTTTACTAAATGTAGACTAAGAGAAGAGAAAAAATGCCAACTAAGTAGAAAAGATTAATTAGTGGGAAAAGGGCTCAGTGATTGTGAAATTGTTTGGAGCAAAAACTTGCAGCCATAAGAGGTCCCCTGCAGCAAATTTGAAGGAATTTACCCTTTCATTATCTCAAGGACTGACAGATAAGGGATTTTTCCCTAAAAAGTTCAAAAACTGAAAGTCAGAAATTCAGGAAATATATACAAACAGGCAGTTACTCTAGGAGAGCTGGACAGGGCCATATAAGGTCCTTAACCCATCAGCGGGACTGGTATCTGCTCCTTTGGGAAAGGAGGAACAGGATGAGCACTGCCAGAGCCCTACAAAATGACCTCCAGCAGGCCACTGGTCTGAATGTCTCTGACCAAACAATCAGAAACAGACTTCATTAGGGTGGCCTGAGGTCCTAGTGGGCCCTGTGCTCACTGCCCAGCACCGTGAAAAACTCAACTGGCAATTGCCATTGAATACCAGAGTTGGCAGGTCCACCACTGGCATCCTGTGCTTTTCACAGTTTCACCTTGAGCACATGTAACAGACGTGAATGAGTTTAGACAACGGCACCTTGACTGCCATTAGGTATTGGGATGAAATCCTTGGACCCATTGTCAGACCCTAGGCTGGTGCAGTGGGTCCTGGGTTCCTCCTGGTACAAGACAGTGTACGGCCTCATTTGGCGAAAGTATGCAGGCAGTTCCTGGAGGATGAACGAATTGAATCTATTGACTGGCCCCCAAGCTTGCCTGATTTAAATCCAATAGAACACCTCTGTGACATTATGTTTTGGTCCATCCAATGCTGCCAGGTTGCACCTCAGACTGTCCAGGAGCTCAGTGATGCCCTGGTCCAAATCTGGGAGGAGATCCCCCGGTACACCATCCGTCATCTCATTAGGAGCATGCCCTGATGTTGTCTGGCATGCACACAAACATGTGGGAGCTATACAAAATACTGAGTACAATTTTGAGTTTCTGCAATGAAATTTTAGAAAAATGGACTAGCCTGACGCATCATTTATTCACTTTGATTTTCAGGGTGTCTTTGAATTCAGGCCTCTGTAGGTTGATAATTCTCATTTCCATCAAACGATGTGGCATCCTTTCGTTCCTAACACAATACCCAGTCCATATCAGTATAGATATCCAGCACGATTTTTTTTCCCATTGAGATCTGATGTGTTTTCAAAGTGTTCCTTAAATTTTTTTTAGAAGTTAATTTTCATTTACTCTGAGCCATAATTCAACTAACAACTGTTTATTGATCATATGTATACAATCTAAATTTGGTTTAATTGTACCCAGTACAACCTAGAGCACAATGTCACCATGCTCCCACAGGACTAAACCACAGAATGCTCTACACTAAAACCATTTTAGGCACTTTTTTATGTTACCAGAAGTATTTGCAATAATACAAGGTTGGGTACCAATTTACCATATACTGTAGCTGGAAAAAGCTGAATGAAAAATATCTGTTAAGTTTGAAACTCACAAAAGCTTTTTTAGAAAAATAAAATAATCCACTTTTAAAAATCAGTAAACCACTAGTTAGATAAAGGCATCATTAAAAGAAACACAAGTCTGTGACAAAATTAATACTTATTCAAAACTGGTAGCTAATTGGACAGTGTCATTTAAAATGTCTACTCGAGTGTGGTAAATGCATTGTATGTGGATCAATTGTATTTGGGCCATTCTTTAACAAAAGTGTTTTCACATCTTGATGTAAAGGTACTGCAGAATATTGTAAATTGAGCTCTTTAGTTATTTTGTTTTGGTTTCATGAAAGATAAAAAATAATATAATCAAATTACCGGTAAGGAAAAATTAAGGTCAAATTGCTTGCAGATCTAATTATGTAACTCTTAATGCAATGCAGGAAAACAATACAATTTCGGGTGACTGGCACTACCAGTCCGGTCAAACGTTTCGTTGATTTGGGAGATCGTGTTCCTTTGCACTACAAGTGGTCCAAATTCCTCTAACATCCTGCATTGCACGTTGTTATAGCATAATGAAAATTACATAATTAGATCTGGATCAACCTAAATAATTCAATCTCCTATTGTGTTCTAGATAGTAAGAAATATTTGTGATTTCTGAAAGTAATGAAGGGATGCATGGCTCCCTTCAATCAATAATGATACTCTTCTCATGCCAATTTTACCGAAACACTACAACTTCTGTGTCTAATGCATCTACTAGTAAAGAATTATCAGGGTAGCAAAATGGGCAAGAATAAATAATTACTGAAAGAGTTAAACCTTTTGCAACTCATTTGAATCTCTGATAAGTAAACCATTACTTATCTTTTGTATTTTTGTAAGAGCTATAAAGGGAGTTGACAAAAAGATAGGAATATTTAATATTTAATAAACTGAGAATTTTAATTAAACAGATGATGCCATGTTTATTGTAAAAAAAAATATTACTGGTAAATAATAGTCTAACAGTGAAAATCACACATCTTAAATTAGCCATACTGTTTAGCTAAATATTCTTAATACTTATATAATATGTAAAACTTATATATATATACACACACATAATATATAAAGATTGAAGAATGTAGCCCAACAGACATTTATTTTCTCCTCAATCTAGTTTTCTAGAGTCTGTGTGGTCTAGGCCTCTGTTGCCATCTTGCCATGTGTATTGTAAAAATAGTACTTTTCAAACCTATTTTAAAAATATTAAACTAATATTAGTAACAACAACATTTATTTATATAGCACATTTTCATACAAACAGTAGCTCAAAGTGCTTTACATATTAAAGAATAGAAAAATGAAAGACATAATTATAAAAATAAATCAACATTAACATCGAATAAGAGTAAGGTTCAATGGCCAGGGGGGACAGAAAAAACAAAAAAACTCCAGACGGCTGGAGAAAAAATAAAATCTGTAGGGATTCCAGACCATGATACCGCCCAGTCCCTCTGGGCATTCTACCTAACATAAATGAAACAGTCCTCTTTGGATTTAGGATTCTCACGGAAGGGCTTGATGATGATGATGGTCATGTAGACTTCTGCCTTTTAATCCATCCATCATTGTTGGAGCATCATGAAGCTTTGAGTAGGTGGAGGTGGCGCAGGCCACCACCACAAAGAAACCGGAAAAAGAAACAGAAAAGAGAGTAGGGGTCAGTACCGATTTTAGAGCCACCATGAATAGTTGTTATGATGAATTGAACATACAGAGTATCAGGATTAAGTTAAATTACGATTAAAATGAAGTTATAAAAAGGCCATGTTAAAGTAATGTGTTTTCAGCAGTGTTTTAAAGTGCTCTACTGTATCAGCCTGGCGAATTCCTATTGGCAGGCTATTCCAGATTTTAGGTGCATAACAGCAGAAGGCCGCCTCACCACTTCTTTTAAGTTTTGTTCTTGGAATTCTAAGGAGACACTCATTTGAGGATCTGAGGTTACGATTTGGAATATAAGGTGTCAGACATTCCGATATATAAGATGGGGCGAGATTATTTAAGGCTTTATAAACCATAAGCAGAATTTTAAAGTCAATTCTGAATGACACAGGTAACCAGTGTAGTGACGCTAAGACTGGTGTGATGTGTTCTGATTTTCTTTTCCTAGTTAGGATTCTAGCAGCTGCATTCTGCACTAGTTGCAAACGATTTATGTCTTTTTTGGGTAGTCCTGAGAGGAGTGCGTTACAGTAATCTAGTCGACTGAAAACAAACGCGTGAACTAATTTCTCAGCATCTTTCAGTGATATAAGAGGTCTAACTTTACTTATGTTTCTTAAGTGAAAAAATGCTGTCCTAATGATCTGATTAATATGTGATTTAAAATTCAGATTACAGTCAACAATCACCCCTAAGCTTTTTACCTCCGTCTTGACTTTTAATCCTAATGTATCCAGTTTATTTCTAATAGCCTCATTGTATCCATTATTGCTGATCACTAAAATTTCAGTTTTCTCTTTATTTAACTTGAGAAAATTACTATTCATCCATTCTGAAGTAGAAGGCATCAATAATCTATTAAATTTTATTTTATTCTCTACTGTATAGGTTATTTTTGTAAATGTGTATTTTTCTAATTATTATTATTATATCATTTTGGGTTTTTTATATATATATATATGTGTATATATATATATATATATATATATATATATATATATATATATATATATATATATATTGCAGTGATGTGAATAACGAGGCAGGACAAAAGCCACAACCAAAAGGCAAAAACCAATTTAATTTCTAAAAGGGACAAAAGAAAAAAAAGAAAAAGGAAGTACTTATAGGTTCTGTTTGTGAGGGACAATTCACTTTAGCTGTTGCTCAACAGCACATTGTTGTCTTGATCATCAAGTTACTATGGTCAAGTCCAAAATGATATTCAACTTTCCCAAATCACCTTCCTTTGATACTGGCCAAACTGGAAGAGTTGGGGCTCCAAGTGGAGGTTTCTCAGGCTGTGATGAAAAAAGGAGGCAGGACCATTAGTGACGGCACCCCCTCTTGTTCTGGGGTGGTAGAACTTACTTTAGGTGAGCCTGGAAGGTGACCTTCTAGCTCACATGTGTGACAATGTATATATAAAATGGTTGTAAAGTACTTTGAGCTGTATTGGATATGTGGTTTATTTCAAAAACTGAAATATATACAGTATATAGCACCCACCTTCTTATTATAAAAGTTTTTCTCAATTATTTATTGAACATTGTTATTTATGCTACAGTATTTTCACATAATGTAAAAATTCTAACTTCTGACAATTTCTAATTCTTAAAAATCAGTCAGGGTTATAATCATGTTGTATACTATTCTGTACTTGCAGCTGGTAATGCACACAAAATTCTTTTTTATATAAAACTGATCTGTTAATGAAGTTTATATGTTTGTTGATTTTAAGCATGTGTGCACATCAGTGCTTCAAAGTAGATTGTGGAGTTATTGTATTACCTTTCCCAGACATTACTCCCTTCAGCATGTTTCTACAACAAAAGATTGTTGAGATTAATTTATTGCTACTATTGAAATTTTGCAACTCTGTTAATGAGTTAACTTATATTTTCTAAAGTAAGATAAAGAACACAACTGGAAATTACCATTTTGATTCAATACCACAACCACTTTAAGCATATACAGTATCTGCACACTGATTCATATAAATGGAACCAAAAAAAAAAACTAAATGTGTTTTTAGACTCTGTGAGAAAAATGAATAAATGAAAGCTTGGCTGCTCATAACAGTTAATTTAAATGTGTTACTTTGTATTTTATGAAAATTGTTTCAGAAGCTCATGTTTCAGGAATGCACCAACTGCTAAAAAGCTGAATTGCACTGAATGTGACCCTTCAAAAACTCTACATACTCATTTTATTTCTTACAAGATGCATATTTTCTTCTTTTAAAACGAATCCACTTAAAATTAAATAAATATATGACAGAAGTAAACAATATCTTACTGCAGTGGTTTTCAACCTTTTTACATTTGGGGACAAGTTGAAAAACACTACCTTACTACATACATTGCCTTAAGAATTTTACTGAAAGCCACCATAAGAAAAGGCTAAAGTATGAAAACACAACTGTAAAAACATTGTGTTCTCTAATTAATCACACCTGGGGGTATTTTCCGTACATCGCTTAAATTATACGAGATCAGATGCCTCATCTTGGATGAGTTAATGCCGGTGAAACTCAGAAACTCAAAAGCAGCCGTGTAGTAGATTAGTCTAGCTGGATCTAATCATCCAAGATGAATGCGCGCATCTGCGCTGATTGAAAAGCCCATATATATTGAGTCTGGTAAACATGATCAGCAAGTCTTTGATAGGCTGTAACAAAATGACGAAAGAACAGGTGCATTTTTTTTCCACACAAGCGGAGCAGGACCTTTTATTTGAAGGATATGAAGAATTTCAAGATTTAATATGCACAAGGAGTAACACTGCAAAAGCAGCCCTAACTAGAAAAGACGGCTGGCGAAAAGTGGCAGAGAAATTAAACGTGTAAGTAGTGTGCATTGTACTTACTAAATGCAGCGTTTCATTTCCTATGTGTCAGATTAATTATTATTTAATGTCATAATTCCAGATCAAATGTGAGCACAATGAAAACATGGGAACAGGATAAAGTGAAGTAAAAGAATATACTTTAAACTGGTAAATATAGGGATATAACTATTTAAAGAATTGTTGACATAAAGAATCATATATAATATAAAAAAGCATTAATTTTAAAGCTAATAAAAAGGCAGACAAGCAAAAAACAGGTGTAGGTCCACGCGGTCCAGACCTAACCCCTGCAGAAGAGTTGGCTCTCCGGCAAAATGCCCATCGCCCTGTTTCTGAGGGCATTCCAGGGCGAAGCTCCTCCTCAGAACCAGTGGCAGGATGCAGTGGTCACTTCATTTCAGGTAAAGGGTGGTCATTGCATATATTTGTCCTGAAAGTGTGCCATAGGTATGTTCCATATAGCCCTCTTTTTTGTTGGGTCAGTTGCAGGGAATGTCATATCCATATAACCTTTGTCTGACCAACGAGATATTGATGAAGGTCAAATATTTGATGAAGAAACTGTGTCTGATTATTGAACAGGAGGAGAGGTACATTTTCCAAATAATGTTTGATCAAACTCCACTCTGATCAGTCCAATGTGCCACAATCACATTTGGAAATCCTGGGTAATGAGCATGTTAGGCTGATTGTGAGATTCTTTATGGAGCTGTGGGTGTTTTTGCCTGTGTATTACCTACCTGCAATGGCATGAAACGCCTCTTTTATTGTCTGCACACACAGGTGTCCAGGAAACACTACGAAAACCCGAAGGAAATATTTCAGAGCCAAACAGACTTTACGGATTACCCGTCAAACTGCACTTTTAGATAGATTTTCTGCATCGCCTACAGTATATAAAAAAAGTGCCGTTTGCAAAAAATCTCAAAGCAATGCATACTGTCTGTGTGATTGTGACAGCCCGACTTCGCCTAGTTTGACTTCGAATATAAGGTGCTAATTAATCTTTGAGGTACAGTATTCTACGCCGCCAGATAAAGTGGTATCTTTCGAAAATAATTTCCTCCGAGAGCAATAAAGGATCTTACCAATCGTGCAAAACCCTCTCTACATGAAATTCTCTTCTTATAATTTGCGCACTGATATCAATTGGCCACTCATTCATGAGCAGTGAAGCCATGACTGAATGAATTCCAAGCACAGACATTGATTAAGTGTGTGAGCTAATCCTTGTTTACATAGAACAAACCTGCTCCAAACAGGTTTGATGATTTGGATGTGCTGCTATGACAACACATCCAGCAAGAGTTTTGAAAAACCGACAGATCCAGGATCATGCCAAATCGCCAACAATTACATCCGGCTAAACAAGTAATCCACGTACAAAAAATACCCCCCAGAAATGAGCCAAAACAAAACCACAACTAGAAAAAAATCAAAACAGAATTCAGGAAAACCTTAAACTTAAAAATTACAATTTAACCTTTCCAAACCCTAATCTTAAAAATTATGTTTTGACCTTGTTTAGTCTTAAACAGTATGACCTTAATCTTCCCAACCTTAATCTTAAAGATTATGAGTGGACCTTACCTGTCTGAACTTAAAAATGATAACTTTACCCATCTTAATTCTAATTCAAAGAATTATAATTCAATGGACTCTAATCTTAAAATTTAAAATTATAGCATTATCTATCCCTATCCTAAATTAAACAAATATTGGGATATTATTTTAATAACCTTTAATTCAAGTTTTAAAAGTAAAGACTTGGGATGGGATTTGAAATCGATCCTATATGATCAGTTTGAGGTACAGTGGGACTTTTTAAAAATACCTATGGTGGGGATGGAAAGTTTGATGGTTGAGGAGGTAGTGCAGAGGAAACAGAGTTTATGTTTCTCCCGCAGAATAGCTTCTTTGAGTCCAATTGTGTGAAAAGAATCATTGGTTCAAACAGAACAAATCATATTTCCTATATTTTTACATTCTCAGCCCTTCAAAAAACAGTCTATTACAGCAACATTTTCAGGGATTGCAACTAAACTTTCAGCCTTTACAACCTTTTAAGCTAGTCACAACATACAGGAAGAATTTACAGGATCTAGTACATGAGTCCTGCACAAATAAAAAGAAAAATAAATTTGCCTACTCAATTCTTTTTTAAAAAAGCAAATTGTTTGTAATAAAAGTTATAATATAGAGATCCCGATATTTCTGAATATTCAGCTTCAGTCTTGTATTTGTTATCCAATGTGGGGCTATTTATGTGGGTGAAACAAAAAATTCTTAGAGCTAGGTTCATACAACATCTAAGGTTGACTGAGAACCAGACCAAACATAATTTTATGTCAGCACTTTTCTAATTACTTACATCAACCAATTATGTTTGGCTTGGACCACGAATCACATTGGGACAAAACACAATGCCTTAAAGAACAGTCCTGGATAGACATATTACAAACATATCACCCAAATGGGTTAAATGAAATCTAAGGTTTATTGTTTTAAGTTTATTTTTTGTTGTTAAATAAATCATTTTTTAATCAGTATTTCACAGTATTTAACAGCCTTCTGCTGTTATGCATCTAAAATCTGGAATAGCCTGCCAATAGGAATTCGCCAGGCTAATACAGTAGAGCACTTTAAAAAACTGCTGAAAACACATTACTTTAACATGGCCTTTTTATAACTTCACTTTAACTTAATACTGATACTCTGTATGTTCAATTCATCATAATAACTATTCATAGTGGCTCCAAAATCCGTACTGACCCCTACTCTCTCTTCTGTTTCTTTTTCCGGTTTCTTTGTGGTGGCGGCCTGCGCCACCACCACCTACTCAAAGCATCATGATGCACCAACATTAATGGACTGAAAGCCAGAAGTCTACTTGACCATCATCATCAGGTCCTTCCATGAAAACCATAAATACAAAGAGGACTGTTTGACTTATGTTAGGTAGATTGCCCAGAGGGGACTGGGCGGTCTCGTGGTCTGGAACCCCTACAGATTTTATTTTTTTTCTCCAGCCTTTGAGGTTTTTTTTTTGGTTTTTCTGTCCACCCTGGCCATCAGACCTTACTTATTCTATGTTAATTAATGGTGACCTAGGTTTATTTTTTATTGTGTCTCTATTTTTCTATTAATTTTGTAAAGCACTTTGAGCTACATTTTTTTGTATGAATATGTGCTATATAAATAAATGTTGATTGATTGATTGATTGATTGACAATTGTAATAGCTCTGGTGTATTTAATTTTTAAATTGGAGGTCAAAGTGCCAAAGCCGCAAAAGTAATGTTGATATCCTTTACTCTAATTCTAACCCAAGAAATCAGTAATTCAAAGACCTAAACCTGATTAAGAACATGAAAAACTGAGGACCACAAGTCAATGCCTTACTCAAGACCTGAGGCTAAAGGTCTTTGTGTTATTTGGATATAGGTGACTGTGCTGTGATTAGAAGCAACATCTGAAAGTTAGTTTTTATTTTTATAAATAAGTAATTATACAGTATATACTGGTATCCCTTAAGAAACAAGGTTTGCAGTTGTGGGTCTTCTTATTTACAAGAGATTTCATGTTACAAGGTATAATCATTTCAGTTACTAGAATCAATGTGGCATTTTCTATTGAGTGCTACAGACAGCTGTACAAAAATTTATAAGAAAATGACAAAACCAAAATCTTATAATTTATTGGCTAATCCACCTACTGGTCCCATCCCCGTTGCTGGCACTGCTGCTCCATCATCTGGGTCCTCACCTTCAACTTCTGGCCTCCATCATTCTCCTGCTGCAATGGAAAAGAAAAAGGCAGGAAACATTGATATTTAAGGTATGGGGTCTGAAGAACTTGGTGCCTCTGTTGATCTTTCCTTCTCCAGCATCCTCTCACTCAATACTGCACTCAGCAAACAGCAATGATTCCACCACCATCCCCACACCTCTTCTCTCTGTCCTCAGTTTGATTGTCTAGTATAGTTACTATTTTGTTGTTGTTTTTTGAAATAATACTATGCACATAAACGATGAGTGGTTGCTAAAAATGAACTTATGGGCGGCACTGTGGTTCAGTGGTAGTGCTGCTGCCTCGCAGTTAGGAAACCCAGGTTCGCTTCCCGTGTCCTCCCTGCGTGGACTTTGCATGTTCTCCCTGTGTCTGCGTGGGTTTCCTCCCACAGTCCAAAGACATGCAGGTTAAGTGCATTAGTGAATCTAAATTGTCCGTGGTGTGTGTGTGCACGCCCTGCCCGGGGTTTGTTTCCTGCGTTGCACCCTGTGTTGGCTGGGATTGGGTCCAGCAGACCCCCGTGACCCTGTAGTTAGGATATAGCAGGATGGATGAACTTAACTTTTTTTTTTACAAATTATGCTTGCAAAGAGTGAGGAGACTATAAAATAAAAACAAGAAAAATAAGTGGACCTAGAAACAGAGTTCCAGCAAAATCCATGACAGTTACCATACCTTTTGCCCTAACAGTTTCAGCTGTTTTGAAGTGTTTCAGTGATCACAATGTAATAACATGTCTATAAATTTTAATCACATTGCTGAAAATATTGAAATGGTAACTTAGTGAAGTTTCTCCTGATGTCAGATTGTTCATATCAGTAGGTACATTACATATTCTTACACTTAATGGTGGATTTTTTGAAAGATGGGCCTTTGGTGTAATTAAATTCATATACAACAATAAAAAGTAGTTGCTTTCAAGTACAACAGTTTTATAAAGATAATATTCCGCTACTGAAAATAGTGTGTCCTGCATCCAACTTCCTGAATATTATTATTTTGTAATTTATGTTAATACTAACCATTTGGAGAACTATTGACTGAAATTGTACTTAAGGTGGTATGTATAAATTCAGGTACCACAAACATGACTTTCCTTGCCTTTCAACTTGTGGATTTAAATGATTTCAGTTATATTCTTTACTCTATATAACAGTGTTAAATAAATGATATATTATAAAGTTCAGACAGTGAGGTTTCCATCCATTCCCTCTCTAGTCTTTATTTACATTTATTAACTGACATATTTTTTAACATATGGTTCCCCCTTTAACATCACCAACAATCAGTCTTGCAGACTTTTGTTTATTAGTGCTTTAAATAGCAAGTACATTAAAAATAACAATATCAAAAATTAAAAAAAAAACAATTATCACAAACCTGAACCTGGGAAGCACTGCTGTGCAAAGACTCCTCATGTACCTCCTCCAAACATATAAGCACAGAACTCTTGTCTTGTAGTCCAGATATTTAGGTCCATATGTTGACAAAAGCAATTTCTACTTGTATATAGAAGGAACAATGCATCTAAAAAATGCTCTGCTTGTATAGCAATTGTGAAATAATAAAGCTGCCCACTTAATTTGTCAATACCCTGTCCTTTTTTCATATCTCATTTTGGCTAATACTGGTTTAAACAAATAACCTATCGTTTTGCACTTACTAACACACAAACCCAAACATGGCCAGACTTCTATAAGAGCAAACCTGGACCATAACCCAGGGGCCTTGAAATGAATCAAAAAATATTTTGATTAATATTCCTGCATGTAGATTGCATGATCTGATCCACTTTAACCCCTTTACTGTTATCTCTGAGACAACTTGTCCCCCACCAGTATTATGTATGTTAACATCCTGCAGTTGTCTCCAGTGAGCTGTAGGTAGTGACAGAGAACAGCTGCTGGACTGCATTTAAGGCAGCAGGAAAGTATAACAGGAATAAAAATGGGCTGTTAGAATAGAAAGCTTGTGAAAACAAAAGTGGTTTCTCGTGTTATAATAGTGACAGTTCTTCAGCAATGGCCAGTGACAGCATTATAGATTCTAGTTCTAGTAATAGTAAAGCAAAGAAACAGTATTAACTTTAAAATCTGATGCCACTTCAGATTGTGGGTGGTGTAACAACTTTCAAAGCCGCCATTCAGTGATCTCCAGGGTGCAATCATCACAGTTTTATCATGTACACATGATCCCTTAGAGAGTTTCAGTCTGTTTGTAAACGATATGATGTTAGATGCACTTGTGATTGAGCCCCATAGATGTGCACAGCAATAAAGCACATTGAAGCTTCATTATTGGGTGCTCATGTGACCTGATGTCAGTTAAGACATGTTGCTATTACTTACTAGGAGAAGCGAGTACAATGTATGGAGGAATATTTTGGACAAAATTAAATAAATAAATAAATAAATAAATGTGCAAATAAATAAAACTTCTGTGAAATGTGAGCATAAATAAATAAATGTGTCATGAAAGGACAGCCTAAATAAATAAATTTGTCATGAAATGAGAGCATAAATAAATAAATGTGTCATGAAATATGTTTTTTGTTGCTTATTTATTTATTTAATTTTGTTCATAACATTCCTGAAAACCATCATGAAATATGACTTGAAATAAAACTGTTACTCACTTGTCAAAGCTGATAGGGTGGGCTCTAACACACCATCTAGTTATTGATTGGTGAATCGATAGCACAAGAATTAATTAGAAACATGCTTACTACTGCCAATGAAATGGATTCTTCCGAAGATATTACGTATTTCAGAGAGAGAATTGAAGATTTATCGGAAGAAATTACAATGTTGATGACCCTTTTAGACTCCAATATAGATTAACCTATTATTGAAAGTATCGAAGAACTGGTGGAACGGACTCGACTACACTCTTTGCCACTAATCAGAGCTTTAAAGTTGTTTGAAAAAGTAGATGCGAATATGCACCTGACTTTATACTCGTAAAACAAAGGTCAAATATTCAGTTCAAAATATTAGTTGGCGCTGCTTTGGGCATTCCATGTCAAAGTACCTAAACTAATACAGCCGTTGAAGTTTACCATATATCAAACTGGCTCATTCGCCTTGTGATCGTCTTCCCCGATACACCATATAGATCTGCAATCTGTCGTAGTTTTAAACCGCATAACAGAAGCTGTTCTATTGATTCAGCTGGAATGTCAAAGGATGGACGTCAAGAGCAGGGAACTGCGTCACCTGAACTGGAGTGTAGTCGAGTCACTTCCACCAGTTCTTCGATATTTTCAAAAATAGTTTCATCTATATCGGAGTGTAAAAGGGCCGCCAACATTGTAATTTCTTCCGATTAAATCTTCAATTCTCTCGCATTTTTCTAATTAATTTTTGTGCTATCGATTCACCAATCAATAACTAGAGGGTGTGTTTGAGCCCACCCTCTCAACTTTGACGAGTGAAAGTGACAGTTTTATTTCAAGTTGTTTTTCATGATGGTTTGTAGGAATGTTACGAACAAAATTAAATAAATAAGCAACAAAAAACATATTTCGTGACACATTTATTTATTTATGCTCACATTTCACAGTACTTTTATTTATTTATTTATTTATTTATTTAATTTTGTCCAAAATATTCCTCCATAACAATGTGCATCAACACATAATACAACACCTGCTTATTTCTTTATTAGCAAACTATTATTAACCAATCACAATATCGTATTTGTGTATTATGACCATCATATTAAAAACACCACATACCAATATTTTGGTGTGCTATGCAGAAAACCTTTCTTCAGTTAATGTATCTACCTTCTTATATTAGGACTAAAAACTCTTTTACTGCACTTAAGGGTTATTTAATATATTTATGGCCTGCCAGCCCAAATAAGCAGAACAAGTGGTATAAACTAAAGGTGTATTTATTTATTCTGAGAAGATGCAACCAGATTTCAGTAATTTTATATCTTTATCCAACTTTGGCTGCTTGTTAAAGCTTTTTTTTATAAAATAATGATAAGAAATCAAATAGTTTGAACATATCTTGAAGTCATCGATTGAAAAAAATACAGTTTAATATCACCACCTACTCAAAGCATCATGATGCACCAACATTGATGGACTGAAAGCCAGAAGTCTACGTGACCACCATCATCAGGTCCTTCCATGAAAACCCTAAATACAAAGAGGACTGTTTGACTTATGTTAGGTAGAATGCCCAGAGGGGACTGGGCGGTCTCTTGGTCTGGAACCCCTACAGATTTTATTTTTTTCTCCAGCCTTTGGAGTTTTTTTTGTTTTTTTCTGTCCACCCTGGCCATCGGACCTTACTCTTATTTTATGTTAATTAATGTTGACTTATGTTTATTTTTTATTGTGTCTTCTATTTTTCTATTCATTTTGTAAAGCACTTTGAGCTACATTTTTTTGTATGAATATGTGCTATATAAATAAATGTTGATTGATTGATTGATTGATATATCCTTTTGCCCACCCAGTGTCATACTAAAATGCAACCTCCAATTGCTATTTGGCCCATACTTTAAAAACAAAATATGTAGATCAGAGGGTGCCATATTAACTCAAGTTGCATCATTCGTGACATACGGTATTTTGAATTCTTCATCTTTGATTTAAATATTTCTGAATTGTAACCTTTTAAATCAAACTTTGCATATTAAAATAGGAATTTTGGGGGTTCACCCAAAACTTAAACTTGCACATTGATTATGAAAGGATATTTCTTGATGGGTCTTCATAAAATCAAAAACATCTCTAGACTGTTTTGTTTTTTCTGTGCCTGGATTGCAAACAGAGGCGCTCTTTGTCATAGGATACAGCAATATAAAGTAAAGCTCATATCAGATGCCCTTTTATATATGGTATTCTTTATACCACTGACTTTGCTACTTCTGTCTGAATTCTTTTTACTATGCTATAAAACTGTACCAAGAAATATAGTTTGTGCAGTAGCAGCATACATTTTAAAAGTTTGGTTCCTAGTGGACAGAGTGGACAGTTTTCATGTTTTGTACTGCTTTTAAATTTATGTTTAGTGCATGTAATTTGATTTTGGAACTCAAACGCTAAGTACACTTCTGTTTAAGTATGCAAGCCACTGAAATGTTTTATTATGCCCATATACAAAGCTTAAATAAAAGCAAAATATATCAGACACAAAAGTCATGTTGGCTCATTTGACTTACACAACATTAATTTATGACATTTTTTCATCAGTCGTAAATTACTGATTAATAAAGAATATACAGTGTTTTTAATCTTTTTCTGCCATCGTCAATCTTTTGCCTAAACACCAATAGTTTTTCAGATGACAGTGTGCTACAACTTATGTTGCTAGCTTCAGAGATTTTATATGCTTTGGATGCTCGTTGTGATTAATCATTCTCTTTATATTGAATATGTTGCCCACAGATATAGAAAACATGGTATAAAAAACAAAGAGGATACATGATCAGAAAGAACTCTTCATTTATTTAATGTTGACCTAGTTTTACTGGTTTTAACTAGATGTAATTATCTGAAATACCATTTTTCCACTAAATGCTTTTATATAAGTCAATATATGTGCAAGTATAATGTAGGGCAGTTGCTAAGGGATTTCTGTAAACCCCTCTCCTCAAAGAATTGTAATTATTGCTTTGTATTTTTAACTTTAATCTTACAAAAAAAAGTAACAATGTACTTTGTTGTGAGGCAATTAAAAGCAGATTTAATTTCAAATAAGGCTATACAAATTTGTTTTAACTCATTTTTACAACACAAAGTAAACATCCTGTGATATTATCCACTAAGGATACAACCTCACAGGTTAATGTTGATATTTAATAGCCTTTCACTCCACTTTCACTTTTATTGATAGTTACAAGGTAAAAAATGGAAAGCCAATGATTGGCACCTTAACATTTTTACACTACCATGGTTATGAAAAGCATGTTATTGCAGAAAGTTTGCACAAACACTTCAACTTTAGTGGTAACCAAGGACATCCTTCCTGAATGCAAAGATGTGGTGGGACATACAGGCAGCCTTTATGCAAGTTATATTCATTTGTTCTTTTAACTTCTCTTGTTAATACAACTTTACTCAAGAGGGTCAGCTGTTTGAGGAATATTGTCATTTCTCATACAGCAGTTATATGAACAATGGTATTCTGTGCTTTATTGTTTTAAATAGATAGATAGATAGATAGATAGATAGATAGATAGATAGATAGATAGATAGATAGATAGATAGATAGATAGATAGATAGATAGATAGATAGATATAGAAACTTTATTTGTCCCCAAGGGAAAATTAAAACTTTATAGATTCTTGAAAGAGAGAGACGGGGTGGGTTTGGTTGTCTGAGAGAAAGAGAGAGACCGAGAAACTATATATAAAACATATAAATGATGTAAGATGGTCAGACTTGCCCAGATGTACATTTGAAGGCATTAACATTTGAACACAGCAGGTCCAGCATGTTGTATTCACAAAAGGAACATGCCATTAGAAGTTTGTTCAGAATGATGATATATTTTATGGTCCAATAATAATTTAATAGTCATACCAGTAATCATTAATAACTGGATTTACTTTACAAATTAATTTAGTTGTGTTAAAACCATCAGCCACAGACAATCTCATCTGCATTTTGGCTTTGCTCTATTCTAGTCTTGTCTTGCAAGTTTTAAATTCTGAGTCTACTCCAAATTCTATTGCTTTTCATACATTAAAACCACTGGTGCATATAGCATATAGTGAAATATGATATGTTCCTATAGAAGCAGGTAGCAGGACTGAGGGCCTTTTTGGAACCCTAACTAGTACTATATATCTTTGAGGGGGCTCCACCCTCCAGCAATATTAGGATCTCTTAGTTTGCATTATTATTAACAATGTTGTTTGGAAAATACAAGTTAGATAGGATATAAGGCTATAGGTTTATGGGGTATTGGGACTCCTTTTGGAACAGGTGGGTCCTTTTGCACTGCGATGGGTTACATGTGTAACTGGAGGGGAACCAATGTGTTGAAAAGGTGTATGAGTAGGATTGTTTAAACTAGAGAATGGGGGGAGAGGATGTTTAGGACAAGCCAGGTGTAGAGCTATACATGTAGGAACAAACAATCATGTAAAAGATAAAAATACATAGTAATGTAAATTCTAACCCAACATTTAATTTTAAAAATTAAAGGAGTAACACATTAAAAATAGCTTGCCTTAATGCCAGTAGCATCAAAAATAAAACAAGAGAATTGGGGTTGTATGTAGAGAAGCATACTTCATGGGAATAATAGAAAAATTATATTTCAATTAAAATTTAAAAAAACAATTTGAATTTAAACATTTGTAAAATGCATGCGTTCATGCACCAATCATGCCATAGTTCAATTAAAAATTCATTCAGACAGTTTTCACTATTGTGGAAGGGTTTCCACAAGATTTTGGATTGTGTCTGTGGGAAATTGTGTTAATTCAGTCAAAAGAACATTTGTGAGGTCATATTAATGATGGACCAGAAAAGCAGGCTTACGATCAGTGTTCCTGCACATCTCAACAGTGTCCAATAGGGTTGATGTCTGGGAGGCCACTTGAGGTCCTACACATCAGACTCATCAAGCGACATCTTCACAGACCTGGATTTGAGCTAAGGGATGCAGATCTGATGGCAAAAGTTTGAAGCGTACAATTATCGAAAACTTTTTAACAGGTTATGTCACTTGCAGGAATTTTCAGATGATTCTGCACTTATGGGTGTGTTGATAAAGGGGGCGAGACAGAGTATAGGAGTCAATTGGAGAACATTGTTTCTTGATGCAAAGAGAATTGTCTGCATCTTAACATTAGCGAAACCAGTGCCATCCTATGCTAGTGCCTACGTCATTGAGTTCTTCATCCATTCTAATGCCAGTTTTTGTCAGGGGAGATGGCACTGTTATGTAAAGTAAATCATTTTAACTCACTCATTAGGAGGGTTGTCCACATATTTTTGGTCATATAATGTATTTTTATATCTTTATCTACCACCACACACCTGAGCTGCAGAAGCAAAGACATGTTGCTAGATATAAGAAATTAATGCACTAAAAAAGAACAGACATCAGGAAAAAAAGTTTATTTCACTAATATTAGGAAAGTTTGCTGTATCGCTTCCTTTAACCAATACCCCCGCAAGAATTTCTGAGTATGTAATTATATGGCATTAATTTTAAACTTTACAAGATAATATTCAGTACATGTTCTGATAATTGACATATGATATGCAGTTGCACAATCTTCTATCCTTCTATTTAAACATCTGTGAGCCATTATAATCTGGGTAAGACAGAACTATGTATTTCAAAAACAGTCCTGTCCAGACAGGAAACGAGAGTAGCCCCACTCAGAAATACTTGGGCATATTCTCAAACAGATGAGAAGTTAATGTCAAGCTAATATCAAAGCCAGTGTACACAGTTTAAACCAAATACTGAGTGTCTGGACAAGCCTCATAAGTCTACGAGTTCTTGCACCCTTGATGTCTTGGTTGTCTTTAAAAGGCTGGATGTCCTAAGCAGTTTGCCATGCTGCCTGTCTTAATGTTCAGGTACAATGAGATTTTATTTACTTGCATATCTGCCAAAGACTAATGACAATAGTACAATATACACAATAAATACAATATGCAAAGGATAAAGATCCTGAATTGCCTTTTAAAATAAAGGAGTGAGAAAAGTGAAAGTTGAGAATGGTTGAGGTCTTTAAAAATGTTTGCCTTTATAATGCTACAATTGTAAAATACAAGACGACAGAAGGAAGTTGCACGCCAAATGTAATTTCACCCCCCACTTTGGTGCTTTGTGATTCTGATCTGAGTGTGTAGAAAAGGTCATGAGTGTAAAAGAAGACACCTAGGGCCATGTACTACCCTGCATCAGCCAGTGTCTGTTCTGCTATCCTATTAATACTCCCATATCGATTTTTTACCTCCAGGGGTTCAATGATTGTATTATTTTCTGGATCACTTGCCCTCAAGCAAGGAATTAAGTCTTCAAGGTCACACTTCCATCTTTCTTTACCTTAACTTTACTAGAGTCCTTTTCCTGCCCTGTGTTAACCATTTCCTCCCAACAACCCCTTTTCTACCAGACAATCCATCTCAGGTGGGTTTAGATAAAGGATTGATAGGTTGATCCTTTGGGTAAAAAGAGTGAATTCTTTTAAAATAAATTGTTTCTATCATCTACTTGTCTTGTCATAAGCATATTGCACTGTTCATATTTTTCTTTTTTAGTTTTTCCAAATTTACTGGTTTTTGAAAGAGATCCTCATGTGTGATATAATGCTTTTCTTTAATGCAATATGTTCCATCATTCTGATGGCAAAGTACACTCATAGCAAGCATTTTTTAGAAATGAATTTTAATAATAATTTAAGATTTAAGATTCTGGCTGAACACACATTTATTCAGGTGCAATATAGAAAAAGTGCCAACCAGAACATTCTGAGATAAACTAGAACTGTTGATCCTGACAAACACTTTATTCCAATTAAAACTTTTACTCTGAAGAAATAGTTAATATTCATGTTTCCAATAACTGTCAAATAAGGAATTAGTAGCAATGAAAAATTCTAAGCCATCACATTTTATATTGCTGTGACAATGACCACAGGAGCTTAGTTGAATGTTGCTGCCATAACAAATTAACATATGTAATTCATATCCTTGTGGTTGGGAATGTGAGATATTTAAAACTGTTTTAAGACTACTGGTACTAAAGGGCCTTGTAAATGCATCCATAAATTAAACTACACACAAACCAGACTGGCATTCATCCAATGTTGATTTTTAGCCTTGTGCCCAGTATTTCAAGAACAGTCTCCAAACGCTGTAGCCCAAAATGAATGAATGAATGAATGAAAGAAATGTGTCAAAATATTTTTGTAGTGAAAGGAGTATTGATACAAATAATTGGGGTACTTATTGCAGTGAGATCCACAACTTGGCACAGTCAGTTTTACAAAGAGATAAAAACTTCTTTTTTATGAATCTAGCCATAAAGAAATATATTATTTGGATGTTAGTTATCAATAGACAACAAAAGTGTGGGGCGAGGTTAAAAACAAGAGTTGTTTCAAGAATGAATGACAGTCTACTGTGCCTGTGTACAGCTGTATAGCATAATATTTCCATCGGAGTATTAGGACTGAAAATCCATAAATTCTTCGGGATAACATGCAGGTACTGTCTAGAAAAGCAAAAAACAAAAAAAGGTCCCCAGAGGTTTGAGGTAGCAACCACTGTACCACTATACCATCCATTCAGTAATACTAAATTATTGAAATAAAGTTGTATTTTATAGTTCTGTAAAAATTAGAGTGTTATGTATACATTACAAGGATGATTAAAAATTTGGATCAAATATTGATGCCTAAATGGATCAACGATTCAAGAAAAATAATCAGAGAACAGTGCATTCAGGGAGAGAAAGAGTGTGCTCAGCAATGGAACAGCAGCTCAGCAGTGTGGAAGGTAAGAGAATGTTCTTACTGGAGCATGCATCTGTTTTACCTAATTACCAAGCGATGATTTCCATCCTGCCTAAAGATATTATTCTACTAATATAAGGCCACATCCAATTTGTCAAACCACTAGAGAGCAAAAACAAGTGTATCTCTAGGATGGAACTGTACTAGTGCATTGACATTTTCTCCATAATTACATTTTACATAAATTGATACCATGAAGGCAGCAAATAACCGAGCAAAAAATTAACTTTTAACATCTAGTCTTTATTTAGAGCTAGTACAAAGTTCTTATCTTCTAAGGACTTTTTTTATAGATAATGCCTAATGTAAAATAAAGGCCACTTTTAAATATAAAAATGCCTAGACTGTAATTTATTACTAAAAACAGGAAACATAAACTGATTTCCAAATATTATTACCATATTCTCTGTGAAGAACTATTCAAAACTTCTTTATAATATACCTAACTTTAATTATATTGTTCTTTATTAATTAAAAAACTCTTCTAACCTTTGTAATTCCTCTTTTTTATTTTGAACTAGCTGAAATACCCAACGTTGCCCAGGAGGAAAATAAAATGTGTTTTTTTTTTAATTGTTTGATAAAAATATAATAAAAAAAACAACATTAAACATAAAAACAAATTAACAAACAATGAAAACTCATCCAATGTTATCATCCAGTTGACACCAACTCTATTTAATTTCAAAAGCAACAGGGGCGCGGTGGTGCTCAAACATGAAGAATGCTGACAGTCACCTCCAGTTCGTCCTCTGGTGGTCGTTCCGAGTGTCTACTGGATGATAACATGCATACAAGACCGCAAGATCATCCCCCACCCTACCCAGAAGGGGGTGGGGGTTAGGGTTGATTTCACCCTACAGTATTTATAGTTGACCAATGAGAAACGTGTACCAAGTTTCATGAAATTTACTCTAGCCGTTTGGAAGTGATGCTGGAAAATACATACATACGCACACACGCATACATTGACTTTCATATATATAGACTATTACCTCTCACTGAAATTAATTATTTCTTTCTCTAGACAGGTAGGGTAAGGGACATCAAAGATGATTTGAATAGGTTAGGGCATATTAGTTGTAGGTTGATTGCTGAGTTTTAATTCTTTCAAATTTAAAATATGTACTGTATATACCATATTTAGTGTAAGGACACCTTAGTAAATATTATATTACGCAAAATATATTTTGAACTCATAATGATTCCATTTAGAGTAGCGTTATGGCATTGTGCATAGGGCTAATGCCTAACTGATTTGACGTCCTGGGCTTAACTTCTGGTTTAATCATCCTATCTGTGGAGTTTGCATATATGCTTTTGGGTTTTTTGGCAATCCTGGCAACACCAACACAAACATATCAATCTAACTAGTGATTCTAAACTGGCCTGTATATTGTAAGGGACAGCTCAACATAGTCAGGACACCCAGAGACTGGAAGGATGGGGAAGGCAGCTACTTTGGGACATTGCCTCCCCCAAAACTCTAGATGGGAGCTTCCCTGGAGTATAGTGGTGCCCACAGGGTATCATGGGACATGGAGTTCAGCATCACAGCCCTGCTGGGTACTCTGGGTACCACCAGGGAATGCTGTGGGAAGATGGTGGGAGACAAGGTTCTCACCTAGCCCAGAAGTACTAGTAGATCACAAGGACAGAAGGCCTGAAGAAACCTGAATTCTCCATTTGATCAAGAAGTACTGACAAGTCACATAGACAGAACAACAGAAGCACTTCCGGGTTGGGCACTTTAAAAAGGACTGCTGGGAACCCAGCCAGGGAGCCTGAGTTGGGAGGTGTGGAGGAGGAAATACAGAGAGAAGATTGGCGTTTTGTGCTTTGTACCTGCTTACTTGCCTGTTTATCTGTGACTGTGGTGGTTGGAGAGCACTGTATAAGAAGAAAAATAATTAAAAACATCTTCTTGGTGCTTTTATCTTGTGTCCTGTGTGTTTGTCTGTTAGGTTTAAGGGGCAACAATGACCCTAGCATCCACAATATGGATATACAAAAGACTGACAGCTGTCATGACCATTAGACATTTAAAACAGAAAGGCAAAGCTTTTTAAAAAATACTTTTGAGCCACAAGGGTTCTTAGTAATGACAGATTGACAAAATGCAGAAAAGAGAAAGTAATACAGTACATGAATTTCTTGAAAACAGAAGCTTCAAGCTGCAAATGTTTGCTTCAACCACAGTTAGTGTGGACACTTCCCCACTTCAACTAATCCTAAAACAGCATTAAAATATATTACTAAAAAATGAAAAGATGTAAAGTTCAAACAAATAAAGAAAACAAGCAGCAAATAAATAAATAACATGAAAGAGCACAGATACGTAGAAAAAGTGCTTAAATTTCAAACGGGTAGAGTCCTGATTCTCCAAAAAGATGAGAAGAACTGACATCTAATCATTTTTCTGGGCCTGCTTATATAGTTCTCCCAAAATGGTCATCAAGACCGTGCGACTTGTTCCAAGATATCACATCATTACTGTTGACCATGGCTAATTCAGCACATGACCATTCCCAAGACATCACCAGGTGGTGACCATCTTGAATATCTGTAAACACTTTGAGATTCCTAGTGAACAAAACAAATGATTTCTAAAAAAAGGCTGTATTTATTTTATAAGACAAAGCACAGGAGGGACAAGAGTGGAAGAACTCCAAGAAAAATAAATAAACACAAACAGCAGCCTTACTGCCCCTTTTGGCCGGTGTTAACAGATGTTTACCAATATGTTGGATTACATATTTGCCCATATCTCAAGTACAATTCCAAAATATTACCCTTTCAATCCAGATTTCTATCTATCTATCTCTAACTTGACCCCAATCCATGGTACTGGACTCAGTAGGATGCATGAGGTCAGTAGCTACCTGTTTTACTACAGAGATACATAGGCTATACCTCGTAAAGAAGCCCTGATGCTCTTGCTTCCTTGAGATCTCTGAGGAAGCTATCCACCTGCATACTTTAATGGAGCAGCATGTTCACACTCATACTTGTCAAAATCCACATGTAGCTTTTCAATTGCTGTGTGATAGACTGTTAGCCTCTGCCGTGTAATGATTAGACTTCAAGTAGAAATAATCAGTATTTTTAAAGGTAATGTCTGGAACAAAGATCAGAATACTGAGATTGAAAAGGAGAGCTGATCAACAAAACTAAGATGCAAAGCAAGGTGTACAGTCAAACAGACAAAAAAAGGCTCTAACAGAAAAGTTTTCTTGGAAGTATCTTACATTTTCGTAAACACTAAAGAGAGTGAGAGCAAGGTTGGATGCAAAGAGATCCAGAACCAGGATGGTGGAAGCTGTGTACTATCATCTTATATTGCATAACAGAATGCATCCAATAACTTCCTTCTTACGTGACCAGTAACAAACATAGAAATGATAAATAGTATGGCTGCAGCTGGTAAGGATTAACAGAAAATGACAGTGACAATGCTAAAGCAAAAAACAAAATGACCAGCATAACGATAAAAATTATTAACATGAATAAAGACATAATAGACACTTGTCAAAGCTGAAAAACTGTAAAAATGTAACTTCTAGTTATAAGAAACTAGCTGTTCCCCACAACTCTGCCCACGTAGTAGTGAAACAGGACAAACTTTAAAAATCATTAAAAAAATAAAAGGAAATGTAATTCCCCCCAAGTGGATGGTAGGTACGATCCAGCATCAAACATTAGTACTGTAGCTGATCATGCTCAGCTCTAATGAGAGAGCATCCCCCACGAAGGGACAAAAGCATGTGGCCATGATATCTCTGGCAATCAGCAGCTACCCTCTAAAACACATGTACTGTACCTCTGATGTCTCTCAAAAAAGTCAAATGTTACTCCTTAACAATCTGTAGATGATAATGTCTTTTGAACAAACAGATATCTCTAGCTAAATGGAAGCAATGTATGCTCCAACACGTGGCGAGAGGTAGACCGACTAGAATAGAGACTGGCACATGAGTGAGGAGAGCCCCGCCCCCTCGGCCAGCAGCCACTCTCTCGGTACCACAAAAGAACTATGATACTTAGAGAAGTCACAAAATCCATTAAGTAGTTCTCTCATGAATAGTGGACAGACAGACTGACAGAAGTTGGATTTTATATATATATATATATATATAGAGAGGTTGGTCCAGATCTAATTATACAATTTTCACTTTGCTATAACTTATTAAGTTTATTACATAGAGAATTCACAAAAAATTCTTTTTGTTGCCGATAGATGGCAGCACTTGCCCTACATTGCAAAATGGCAGGGAGACAGCGGGTGCGATGTATTCACCTTTTCATAGTTGCATAATTAGATCTGGACCACCCTGTATATACAGTAGATATAGATATAGTTGTGCATTTATGACACTTTGTAACTGTAAATTTAAATGAGTAATCTATGACTTCATGAATAAAACCTTACTTTGATTTTATAGTGAAATTTTGCTTCCACTTGAAAGGCAAAATTGGCATATGCACAAAAGAAAAAAAAATGCATAAAACCATATGTATGCCATGTGCCATGCCAAATACTTTTTTAAATCTAAAATCAACATAAACCTATATACGTGCGATGTGCTTTTAGCCTAAAACATCTTTCTGAATATTCATGATCTAACCACCATATATATCACCCATGTCCTTGAGCAACTTCTTTACTATAAACCATGGAAGAATGCACAAAAAGTGCAGAAAACGAAACTTACATGAATATAAACTTGAGATGTCATTGACTGAAATGGAGAATTGCAGAAACATACTTTTTGCTGCTCTCTGCAGGAGTTAAATATAAAACAAGGACAAAAAAAGCAACTGAGTGGAGTGAGCAATATTAGTGTGCGAAGACCACCGCAAGTGCAGCCAGTAGACATCAACTGTGACAAATTAAGAATATTATAGTTGAACTTGTAAAAAAATAAAGTCTTTTTGCCAAGTAAATTTCAATGAGTCAATACTAGTTTCTTTACATTCAATGTACAATATCTAAAACTATTTGAATTGCCTTTTCATTGATATCCTAAAGCCATCCATTTTTTGTGCTATGCTCTGCAGTACTGCACAAGCCATCACATGGTGGCAAACCTTTCTAGGGCTGTACAGTAGTGTGCCGCCCGATGGGTCCAAACACCGCTATCTACCTTTTAATGAATCCATGGATCGTTATATCAAATGTGGCATATGGGAGTGCCTTTCTTAATATCTCCTGAAAGAACACCCACTATCACCTGAAAGAAAGAATATACAACTTGTCTGTAATGTGCTAAACTTAATTGCAATCCTATTAATTTGGCTCATTTACCAAGAAGCCAATCATCATAAACAGCATAACCCTGAAGTCTGCTTCCCATTCTACTATTTGATAAAATAAAGGAATCATAGGTTGAGCATTGCAACAATGTTAGTCATACACATTTGAGCAGGGCATATTAGTTGTAAATTAATTCAATAAAAGTACTTTTTGTTTACAAAAGTAAATTAATTTTGTGGTGGTAAATTGCTCTGATTACTTTTGGAAAAAAAGCTATTGCTGCAAATTTCCTTTTGATTTTGGCTTATTTACCCTGATGCATGTATAAGGGTAGTAATTTAAGTATATCATCCCATACAGACTCTAGGAAGTCCAAGTCGATTTATAAGACAGTCACCATAATCAGGAAAAAAGCATTGCAATCCCTGAAATCACACTCCTTCTGTAGCATGCCATTGGCAATATCCTCCCAAAGAGAAAATGCTGCCGTTGTCAGTTATGTTGTACATAACTATATACACCCCTTTTGTAGACAACATAGATGGGCTGCACACTAAAAGAAACTGACATTAAGCACACGCATTAGGCGTTATTACCAACACTGAAGACAGCTATATTGAGAGAATGTCAGTTAACTGTGATTAGTTTAAAAACATTGGAATTTGACTGAAACGTCATTGAAATGCACAATGAAAAGAATTTTTTTTATTCACTTCATTGTCCTGTCGCATGGAGTCACTAAAATGCCAACACGAAAAATGTTGGAAAAATGCATGGGACCTGTGGACGGTCAAAACATCCCATAACTTAAAGTCAACTTCCATGGCTAGTTCCTGTTTTATAAATCCTATCTTTTCCAGGCATAAGCAGATCTTATACACAAGGTGCCAGGTCCCAGATTCTGCTGCTATGTTTAATCTTAAATCTTTAAGGCCTCACACCCTCTCTTATTATCTCTCTCTTGGTGCTAATTGACCTAGGCCATCAACTGGTTGTCTGAAGAACAATCAGAGTTTGTCAAAGAGCATGAGTTTAATAAGATATTAATAAAATTAAATTTCAGTCAGAAAAAGAAGGATGGACCACAGTTAGGAGGCCTTAACCAATAATACGGACAGTACAGTGCTACCATCTCTTATATTGAGGAGGTTATAATGTAATACCAAATTTGACTCCTCAGTTTATGTGACTCCATTTGTAAAACAATACAGCCATGCCCAGGTCAAAAATACTCAAACTGGTGATGCCTGCAAAAAACAAAATAGCAACACGATAAAATCATTATTAATAATAAAAAACACTTATCTCTAAAATATCAAAACATTTACCAGAGAAAGATCATGACAAGTAAGAGCTTGACATTCTCCACTACCTCTACAACCTGGCCCTTGATGAATAAAAAGGCAATCTTTTGCATTACTTATAGTTTCCAGTCATTTATTTTGTGTTGTTGACATTTAATTGCAGATATTGTAAGATACAAAATTTTATGAGTTCAAATCTTCTATTCTTAATAATTTGTAAAGAGACCCACTAGTGGTGTCTCTCTGTGCTATGCTATTGGTGTACTTGCCAACAGGACACCAACATATAGTACCAACAAATTAATTACAACAATTATTGAGTAAAGGCTAAAATATTTTATTGTGCAGTATGTTGATAATGAATAAATAAAACAGTAACATTTTTCCATTGCAGCAACTGTTTTCTTCCACTATGCCTTACTGACTTTGAGTTTAAGAAGAATTTTTGTTAACAAGTAATCCCCATCATTATTTAAAAATAACAGTTTTGGCCACTTACTGTATCTTTTATCTGCTTGAGCACATTCTGCTCATTGCTTTTCCCTGACATGGAATGTACAGTATGAATTCCTGCAAAATTCTAAAGTAGTTGACACAAGCCAGTGCTCTCCTACAGGCTTTTTTCCCCATTATTCTGTGTGTGTGTTAGATGTATATGTTAGTAATATAAATGGCTTATTCTTTTAACATACTCTTTTACAAATCTCCAGTGTGCACTGCATTTAAATATCAGAGAAGGGTGCAAAAATGAATTCATGGACGATACTCAGCTTTATGGTGACATGTTCATCAATTAAATTCCCTTTGATTACTAATTCAATTAAGCCTTTTTCACTCTGCAATGAAGATAACTAAATAATTTAAAAGGGTAAAATAAGCTTAATTTTATTTTAATGAAGATGATTTTTACATGACTTTGAGAGAAGAACAATTTTGAGCAACTTGATTGTCGGCAGTAAGTCAAGCTCATTTCCAGTGTGAGTTGGACTCTGCCAGGGCTGCCCTTTGTCACCGACCAACTTTTATGGACAAAATTTCTAGGCACAGCCAGGGTGTTCAGGGGGTCTGATTTGATGGACTCAGGATTGGGTCACAGCTTTTTGCAGATGATGTTGTCCTGTTTGCTTCTTCAGGCCATGATCTTCAGCTCTCTCTGAATCGGTTCGCAGCTGGGTGTGAAGCGGCTGGGATGGGAATCAGCACCTCCAAATCCGAGACGATGGTCCTCAGCCAGAAAAGGGTGGAGTGCCCTCTCAGGGTTGGGGGAGAGATCCTGCACCAAGTAGAGGATTTAAAGTATCTCGGGGTCTTGTCCATGAGTGAGGGAAAAATGGAGCGTGAGATTGACAGGCGGATCGGTGCAGCGTCCGCAGTGATTCAGGCTCTGCAACGGTCTGTCGTGGTGAAAAAGGAGCTGAGCCGTAAGGCAAAGCTCTCAGTTTACCAGTCGATCTACATTCCTACCCTCTCCTATGGTCATGAGCTATGGGTAGTGACCGAAAGAACGAGATCGCGAATACAAGCGGCTGAAATGAGTTTCCTCAGCAGAGTGTCTGGGCTTTCCCTTTAAAGATAGGGTGAGAAGCTCAGTCATCTGGGAGGGGCTCAGAGTAGAGCCGCTGCTCCTCCGCATCGAGAGGAGTCAGATGAGGTGGCTCGGGCATCTGATCAGGATACCTCCTGGATGCCTCCCTGGTGAGGTGTTCCGGGCACGTCCAACCAGGAGGAGGCCCCGGGGAAGACCCAAGACACGCTGGAGGGACTATGTCTCCCGGCTGGCCTGGGAACACCTTGGGATTCTCCCGGAAGAGCTAGATGAAGTGGCTGGGGAGAGGGAAGCCTGGGCATCTCTGCTTAAGCTGCTGCCCCCGCGACCCGACCTCGGATAAGCGGAAGAGGATGAATGGATGGATTGATGTGCCCCCAGTAGTAGGTATTAGAATTATTGCTTCAGTAAATTAAATAATATAAATATATACTCACCCTATGCAAAATCACATAATGTAGTGCTATCTGAAAATTTTAAAAAGTTGTTTTTGGGAGGTAATATTTAATTTAAGAAATTTACAAGCAACAGAAAACCCTGATTTAATGAGTGCCCAAACTTTGACTGCTAAAATCTGCACATAAGTGTATGCACTCCACACTCAATATCTATGCCTCTTATGTTTTTAGTAATCGGTACATAATGAGCTAGCTATCTACTTTTTGAAAATGAGCATGAATAAAGTGCTTTACTGCCATTAAATAATTAACCTGTTTTCTCTTAATATGTCAGATTATTAATTCAACTCTGAGGCTTCTGTATCAGCTCAAGAAACATGAGCAAAACAAATTTGTTTGTAAAGTGTTCATAGAGGGAAAATACTATATTGATCAATGCTTTAACAAGGACGAGTGGATCTTACACATGCTCAGAACCAAGCGTGGTGTGTGTGTAAATAATGAAAAGCATGATATATGATGGCCTTTTGCACAAAACACATTTTAAATGAGTAAAATAAATACTGTATAAATATGTGAATTATATATATCAAGATATAATGCTTCTAATCTGATGATTATTCTTTTTTTATATTTTTATTGATTTTAATTAGAAATAGATAACATTTCATACAGTCAAGTCAAATTTAACAAATTAAAGCAAAATTCAACCCCCATCCAAGAGAAAGAGAGAGGTACCAACAACCAAAGTTACTCTATGAAAGGAGCAAGAAAAAAGGGTATCCTTTTCCCAGAAATGGAAGCTTATTCTAAAATGTTATTGATTAGATCCTGTCATATTTTTAAAAAGTTTTGAACAGATCTTTTAAGTGAGAATTTGAATTTTTCCCAATTTTAAGTAGTATAGAACATATAGAACATTGGTTACCCAGTGATTTAAGAGTGGTCGGGTGGGTTTCTTCCAGTTGAGCAAGGTAAGTGCTAATAGTGTAGTAAAGGAAATTACAGTTTGTTTGTCCTTCTCCACTTTAAGGCCGTCTGGGAGTACACCAAACACAGCTGTTAATGTGATAGGAGTGATAGGTGTCTTGTTTTAGTTCTCAGTAAACACATCACACAGTTCTGTACCTAATTGAGTGCATTTTCCTATAAAAAGGTAAGTGATCTGAACCTGATTTGATTGAATATAACAATGGCTGATATTGCACTATTGTACAGGGTGCACCGAGAAGAGAATTCAGATTCCAGGATACGTTGGCAGAGAGTGATGAATGGTTGGTTAGTCGTTTTAGACCTCCCAGACCCCTTCTGCTGCATTTAAGCACTATTATGGATCCTATTCTGAAAAGTCCAAAACCAAGAAGCTGTGCCATACCTGCACATTTGCAAGTCCTGTCAGACATTTCAATAGGAGACTGCAGACATGTCTGGGATTAATTAGTCAGCTATAAACTACATACTACCTTGAGTACGTAATGGCATATTGACACTAATGTGGGATTATATCCGGTCCTCATATGGTGGGTAAAGTCAAGTGAAATTTAGTTGAGGGTTTTACGAGATTGTCAACCTGCCCAGGGTCACCTGTGCAATAGACTGCACACAGGTATGCATCAAATCTCCATTCAATGATGCATGTAAATATAAATATGAATACATTTATTTTATCAACGTACAACATAGGTGATGCAAAGTGTGTTTTGCTCAATGTTGTTGCCCGATGGACAGGCAGTACGCACAACCATTTTATTCTGCAGCACAGTTCTGTTGGCAAGTCTCTGGAACACGGAGCTGTAAAAATTAAAAATTTCTCCTCCAGATTAAATTGAATTTATTTGAGAGGTATAAATAAGCTAGGTGTTTATATCCACAGGGGTTACTCATTGAAGACATGGCTCATGACACCTCTAAACAACTCACAAATGCTAAAGGAAAGGGTTTATAATAATGCACACACAATGAAGAAACACCACATCTTGCATGCAAAGGATGACACTTTTTTTTATATTCACCTGAAAAATAATATTAGCCTGCTGTTTTACACACTATAACAATGAAGGAAGGATGTCTGCTGCCTAATATACAAATGACTCAGAGCCAATGCTTGATGAAAACCCCAGTACAGCAGCAATTATGACATGTCACTGAATAATACACTCTAATGTAAAGTTGCCTTATTATATTGAAAATGCTGAAAACATAAATTAACTGAGTATTTGGTAAATTATATAGCATTTGGCAACATTTTGTAACACTTTGGATAATTCACTCAGACCATTGCTTATTTCTTTCAAACTGGTTTGTATGTCTTTCAGAGTGGAGTACATTTCTTCAAATGCTTGGTTAAGCTGCTTTTGATTTGCAATAACTTTTTCTGTGAGAACTGGACCACTTCTCCACCCGCTTCTCTGGCATGCAGGATTCTGTGCATGTGGAGTGTTGGGCGTCTCACATAACAAGTGGAATCTTCCTGGTCATCTTAATAATAAAAACAGTAATGAATAAATGAATGTTTCAGCTCATCATTATTACAAAATGAAATAAGTCACATTTGATGACCACTCCATATCCGGAGGCATGTCGCTGTCTGTTTTGGGAATAACATCCACTAAAGAGGCCTTTCCAATAATGATGCAATACACTCATCTATAGCACAGAACCTCTGAAAAGCCAGGACCCCTTCACATCGCAGAGGTACTTTTTCAATGAGCAGCTATGCATTTCTTTGCATTTAATTTCAAATCAAACCATTTCCTTTTATTTCTTGAGCAGTCCGCTCTGCAGAAGACACTAAATTAAGTGTATTAGTCTCCTCTTTTCAAGCAATTCCTTTGCCTGCCCCAGTGACACCACTTCTTACACTAGAAAATAATATTTTTCTTTTGTTAACTTCTGCTAAAAGTACCTCGATCTCCACTTCTTTGAAGTTATTTTTCCTTTCTTTTCTCACCCTTGACATTTTGGCAGATCCTAGGCACATGTGGCAGCATATCCTTGCATGGTAAGATTTGAGGCATTCATGGGTGTGGCTGACAATTTACAATTTATTTATGAACCTATGCAGGTATTAAGAAAAAAATCGAGGTTTTACTCGTGGTTTGTGAATGTGGCATAAGATTTTACTAAAATTGCTTTTTACACACAAATGTTTGCATTAATTTACAAACATTTAATGAATAAAACCCATTTATCTGTTGTGTTGTTCTGCAATGGCTCTTGTATGACACCAAGCCATGCCCCTGTTTTCACATCATCTTTTGTTTAAAAGAAGTGTATAACTGCTTCTTCAAGGTTACAATGGATTTAGCACATTTTCTTACTATAATTTGGGAATTTGTTTTTCATTTGCTTCTTTTTCAAGTAATATCATCTTTCATTATTTCCTGTAGTTTCAATGGACTCAGAATGGCACATACTGTGATGCTACATAAAAGTTATAGACATTCATTGGCAGCTTGGGCCATCAGTCAAAGTTGAACTGAATCGGGTCAGAAATGGACTAAAAGTACTCAGATATCAAAACATTAAGACTGGTACATGAACAGAAGGCTGTTAGACTAGATGCTTTGAAAACTAAGACAAGGACAAGAATATCAGTTAAAACCACAAAAAACAGTTCCTCCTGCACAAGAAAGTTGCACAAACATGTAAACTTTGGAGCCAAGCTGTTTTGTTACTTACAAATGAAGTGATTATTTAAACACAGAAATGCTTTTCTAGCTAATAGTGTGTTAAATGGAATAAGAAATAAGGAAATATTAATTATGTAAATAAATATGTATCTCAGTTATATGTGTTATGGATTATCAGACTTAATAAAAGGAAACTGTCTTGTTTAAAAGAAGTATTACACCACTTCAGAAATAAAAGTCTTGACTAGGACAAAAAGTTAATTACAAAGTTTGTGTTTCTGGGCACTTGTGTCCAGAATTTCTAAATAAAAACCCACTGAGATTTGCATCTGTGTTATCACTGTTGAATTACTGTAAGAATAATGTTATTACATATACTTATGTGAAATATTGAAGCTAATAGTTAAAGCAGGCAAAAGCTAACAAATTATATTTGATATCACTTGAAATTAATCTTTTTACTTTTATATTTTTTTTCATGGTTTAATAAATAGGATAATTTTTTATATTAATTTTGTCTACCATCTGACATTTATCTGGTCTCAAAGGTCAACCTAAGGGTGTCATTGAAGGGTTATACAGGGCTAGGAATGTCAAATATAGATCTGCAGGGCAATTGTCTGCAAAAGGTAAACCAAAATTGTTAAAGCCCCAGAAGTAGGTGCTAGCCCAGAGGTCTAGAAGTGCAGGGTGACAGAGAGATGGATAACCTGGGTATTCCGCCAGACCTGGTTCTATGCAAATGGTTACATTTTTCTTTCTTTCTTTCTTTCTTTCTTTCTTTCTTTCTTTCTTTCTTTCTTTCTTTCTTTCTTTCTTTCTTTCTTTATTTTAGAAAAGCTAGATTCATTTTGTGCTGTATTAACTATTTTGAGTATTTGTTTCTTGGCTGTTTTTGGATTTTGTACTTGTTTTTAAAACATTATCTAGATTTATTTGTATTTTGTACAGCATTCTGGCACCTTTTGTACCCTTTAGGTCACCATGTGAGCTGTAGTGAAGCAAGCCTTCATCAGTTTGTAAAGGCATTTGTACTTTAACTCCTACAAGAATAATGACTTGCCTTTCTGCACTTTCTGAAATTTGATCTCTAAACCAATGTTTGTCTGTCAGCTCACCAGTACTGAAAATCCAATTTTCTATTTTGCCTGCATGAATGCTGTACTGAAAATGTACATTTACCTATTTGTCTGCTACCTTTATCCATGTCAAATTACAACATTTGACATACAATTGGTTTAATTTTTCTTTTTTTCAATTGAAGCACAGACTGGTAAATGACCTGCTTGGGGTCACGCAGGGTCAGTAGCAGGATCTGAATCCACAACCACAGGGTTTGATGTCCAAACTTTTAACCACTATGCCACACTGCCTGACACTGAATTATTTCTCCAATATTAGAAAAATGAAAACCTTCCCAGAATGGAGCATTTTGACACTTTAAACTAAAACACAGTTTTGTTATATCTATAGCAAGTACTTGTTCGGTCTTCATAATTTATGGTTGATCAATTAAAATCCCATTTTGCATGTGGGCTCATCTTTAGAAGAACAGACCCAATCAACTATATTCCCTAATACTGCCATATGCATTTAGAAATTTAGTATGTAGTTTTATGTTATTTACCAGTGACTTCATTACCAGTGCCATTCTGTGTTTCAATGTGTTTTGTGGACATTTTTAAATGTGCAATTGTAAAGATTAGCTTTTTAAGTCAATATAAAAGATCAAGACACATTTAACTTGTTGTCCACACTTGTTATGTCAAAAAAAAAAAGATTCTCCTTAGCATATGAAGTCCAACTTCTTGAACAAACCTGCTTTGCTTTTTAGGTTTTGTTTTTTGGTTTTGAACCTTGCCTGTTGAAATTTTAGTAATTCTTCCCTTTGGGCAGCTGCACTTCATTTAGTATTTTTGACATGGTCTTTCTACGTATTCTTCTGGAATCACCTCTTTAACTTCTCGACACTCACAAATAAACTATCTCCTCAGACGATGGTACAAACATGACACATGGCAATAATAGCCCTGGCATTTCTTTGTCAGCCAGGCAACCTGTTACAGTATATACAATAAAAGTTGGCTTAAATATGGACTTAAGAATAATTTTACATATAACATTGGTTCCTTACTTGTTTTCTTCTTTCATAGTGTTAATTTACTGTGAACTCACTTATTTATATAAACATTTTTCAAAAGTAAAGCATATTGAATGAATATAAGCAATTTCTCATGTATTTTTTATTAATATTCCCTCAAAAGCCGAATACAAGATTATAAAATCTCAACAAATGTGCAATTAATTATTTGTCAAAATATGCAGTGTCAGTTTGTTTGGTTATGTGTTCAGTTTACTTATATGTATATATGTATGCAACAATGAATTCATTTTACACAGACTGTTTCATGCCTAGTGCTGTGATATGGGAATTGGAGCAATCTTCTTATACAAATGAATAGATATACCTGTCAACATCAAAAAATAAGATGTTAGTAACAATATATTTTTATTGATTTATAAAGGTTGTGAATTTTTATGCTTTGGCAGCTGCTCATAAATTTTCTCAACAATTCAATTGAGCATTCTGTCATCCAGGACTGATTCTCACTATCTGCCCTGTTGCTGCTGTGGTTACGTCCAACTCCAATTGAAAGGTTGGTTCAGAAAGTGTGATTTAATTTTAATACAGAGTATACTCTTGATTTTTTCTTTTTGATTATAATAGTGAGCTTATGTCATGTAAGAATTTTGCTATATTTAATCCAAGGCTGAAGCTTACTTTAAAACAACTCAACAACACTGAGACCAACATAATATTCATATAAAATTACAATTATTTTCTTTTTAAGTTTGTTTTGCTCCATATTTTTTAAAAACGCACTGCTTATTCTTTCTTTATGTTAATTTGTCGCAGAGTCCATACTAGTCGATGTTGTATCTAGAGTGGCCTTAAAGAAGTCAGTGGAAACAAATTAAATGAAATGAAGAATGCATTGTAAAACAGCTGAGAAGAGAATTTAATATTGGAAGGAGTTTGAAATTTCTACATTGTGTTTTTGATGTATTTAAATGTTTTAGGCATTTATGAACATGATTTGACTGTTTAATGTGATTTCTGTCTATGTGTGCATCCATCCATGTGTGGTTGCATTCAATTATGGCACTCTTATTACAGTCCAGAAATGCCACAACATTGATTCACAGGAATCCTTTTAATAAAATATAATTTTACATTTTATTTTTAATGAAAATGATTCTATAAGCGTTTCAAACAAATACAGTATTTGAAATAAATGAAATTTTAAAAGGCCTGCAAATTCATTTTAGAATAATTTTTTGATATACAACCATTTTTGCTCAGACATGCTGAACTGTCATTGCGTTGGCCCTAGTGTGTGTGAGTTGATCTTGTGATAGATTGGCTCCTGGGCAAGGGGTTGTTCCTGTTCATTGCAGGTTAATAAAAGAGATGGATGGATGGATTCTGCTCAACAAGATCTGACATATTCATTTGTCGATATCCTGCCTATCTTTAGTCTCATTCACAAAATGAAAGTTTATATGTTTCTGTGAATTGAGCACTGATGTTTTTTTTTACTTAAAAATGTGAATTATGGAGTATACATGTACACTTAATGAGAGTTTTAGGGGATGGAGAAAATTGTGTGAGCCTGTGGTCCAGATTTTTGTTCCATCAATTAATTTCTCAACGTATTCCTCTTTGACTATATGGCTTTTTGACTGTGACACTGGATAAGTGGGTTGGAAAATGAATTGTTGATTTTTGCTTATGCTTTTGCTTTTGTACGTTCCAGAAATACCAACAGTATCATGGGATCCCCTGACTGGTTTGCTCAGCATCCTTCTTACAGATTGGCAACATATTGTTGGCAACCTGCAGAAGATATCATTACCCTACATGAAGCTTTCAGTCCTACTTACAATCTTTGTCTCATTTGTACATCTACAAATTATCATTTGTGGACATTTAGCAGGACCATGCCCTTGAACTTGTTACATATAGTGTAAATAGTTTGTGTTTCCCATGTTTAATCATCAACTACAAAGATGCTGAGATTTATAACCGAACATGTAGTGTTACGTAACTGTGACACCCTGTATAGTCGGATATCCTAAATTTCTGCGTCTAAACGCGTTTTGGGGAAGTTTTGTCCTGTGCATGTGTGTGTAAAACAATGATACTTAAACCCATGCAGGGTTGATTGTGAAAAGCTCAAAAAGCAGTTAAAAAAAGAAATTGGGCCTGTCAATTATAAAAAGATCAAAATAGCTCACCTCCTTATTGATGTTCCATGTCTGCTAGTAAGGAACAATGATGCCAATGCTAACTTGTTCTGCTTTATGTAGTCATGCTCACTGCATTTGAGATTTCAAAATCTGTGCGTTCTTGAAACAATGAAAGATCACCAGTCAATCAGTACAAGATGAAAAGGAATAAATTAAATAAAAATAACATAATACACTGTCTGTGGAACCTGACACAAATAACTCAGCTTTCTTCTTTGATGTACATAAGAATCTTCTTCTGTGCCTTTTCTGTAGTGATACAACTTATACTGTGGATTTCAAGAGTTCATTATTTGCTGTCTTAATAGATTATTTATATTAAATCTGTTTCAGCTTTCTTAGTATATTACAGAGATCCCATTTTATTGGCCTGATGATTTTATTCTTCTTTGTAAGCTTAATTAAATTGTAAACAGCAGAGGCTCAAGACCCGTACATCAACAAACATTCAATCATTGTTTTTAATTTTAACTTACCTTCTTCTACAAAGACACTGAAATTTTACTTTAAAGGATGACAACAGCAGACAAATGTATTCTTATATGTATCAAGTATGATGCTGATTTCGGTGCAATACAAAAGTATATACTGTTTATTTCATATAGTGAATGTAATATTTTGTTTTTTAACCATACTATAAGTAATAGGGAGTATAAATCTTTGAACCAGGACATGGTGAAATATTTAATATATACAAACAGATAGAACAAAACCAGTTTGAAGTTCATGTCACTTTTGGTATTTTGTTGGCTTGTTTTAACATCAGCCAGATTCTTATTCTTCGTTGCATTAATGTAGTTTCTTCTAGCCCTTACAGCTCTGTTACTCTATAGGAAGTGTTCAATTATTATCCCAAGCACAAGGGCTGCTACAGCACCAACCTTCCAGCATCCTTGGTCCTGGTGTATCACTGTGACAACAGGCTTTCATTCCAAACATAGTCACAAATCAGAAAGTCACTCTTGTATCTGATTGTTTAGCTGCCCTTTTTGTTTTCTTATTCTGCATTCAGAAAATTGCACGTATACAGTAATCCCTCCTCCATCACGGGGGTTGCGTTCCAGTACCCCCCGCGATAGATGAAAATCCGCGGAGTAGAAACTATATGTTTGTATGGTTTTTTTATATATTTATTTATATAAGCCCTTATAAACTCTCCCACTGTTAACATTATTAGAGCCCTCTAGACATGAAATAACACCCTTTAGTCAAAAGTTTAAACTGTGCTTCATAACAAGACAGAGATGACAGTTCTTTCTCACAATTAAAAGAATGCAAATATATCTTCTCTTCAAAGGAGTGCCGTCAGAAGCAGAGAATGTCAGAGAGAGAGCGCGAGATAAAAGCAAACAATCAAAAAATCAATACGTGCTTTTAAGTATGCCGAAGCACCGCGATAAAGCGGCATTTTTTAGAGGAGCGTCCGTATCCACTAGGCAAACAGCCTCTGTGCAAACAGCACCTCTGCTCTCACCCCCTCCGTCAGGCGCAGAGAATGTCAGAGAGGGTGAGAGAGAGAAAAGCAAACAATCAAGCTCCGCGCGGGAAGCATATCTTATATCATTGAGGAGTTTTAGTTAATATGTAATACATGCTCTGATTGGGTAGCTTCTAAGCCATCTGCCAATAGCATCCCTTGTATGAAATCAACTGGGCAAACAAACTGAGGAAGCATGTACAATAAATTAAAGACCCATTGTCCGCAGAAATCCGCGAACTAGCGAAAAATCTGTGATATATATTTAGATGTGCTTACATTTAAAATCCGCGATAGAGTGAAGCTGCGAAAGTCGAAGCGCAATATAGCGAGGGATTACTGTATATATATATATACAGTATATATATATATATATATATATGAAATTAAAAGAAATTCTGAATTGTGTTTTCTTTGTCATAGTTTTAAACAAATATTTTTTTTTTTCCAATTCACCTTATTTTTGTGGTGTTCGCTTTTTAAATTGTATCCATTAAATTGCACAAATGACACTGGAAGTTAAAGCAGAGCCTCTACCTCAATGTTACATTCAGTGCTAATTAGTAAAAAAAAAAAAAAGCTTAACTAAGTGGTCGTCAATTTCAGTCCTGTGGACCACCTTAACTATAGATGTTCATCTCAGCCACCTTCTGCTTTTAACTGGAGTCCTGCCTTTATTAAACAAGACGTTATTTTACAGTATCTGCCTTTTTTGTGTCAATCCAGAAATTATAAAACAGGTTTGCTAAATATTTGGTGGAATGTAGCAGGCATGTATGTGTATGTCATTAATTGTTGTTCTTTTTCTTGCTTTTTAAGATTTTACACTTTTTATGGTCTGGTCATTTAAGCTCCTTCTTATTAATTGATTAATTCTTAATTAATTTTATGCAGAAGTAGCTGCTTCCGCCCTTTAGTATGCAGTGTCATTTCCAACCCTGCCTGTACTGCTCATCAATATTTGGATACATGGAAGGGAGTAAACTCAACTGGAAAAGGCGAATTAAAAAGAATATGGTAAGAGGAAGTTAATATTTAAAGATAAGGCAAAAAAATCCAGATTTTTTAATTTGTTTACATGTAAATATACTAACACAGATTTCTGAATGAAAAATAAAATAAAAAACTAATTAAACAATTAAAACATTCACAAGTAAGACCGAACCATTTATTAGTGAAACTGTTTGGAGTAAAAACCCGAAGCCACAGTAGTACCCCAAGACTGAACATGGGAACTTCTGTCCTAAATAATTAAGTTTCTTCCATGTTAAGTTGAATGGAAACTATTTAATCCAAGTATGATGATCTGGCATCCTAACTTTCACCATATTTTGTTGGAATCCATTCTGACCCTGTCCCATAGTTGTTATGGACATAGCAGATTTAGATAATCAATGGATAGAATTAAAATATTATTAGTTCGAATTTACTTTATACAGTAATAAAATAAATGTATCACTTTTAATTGAGATTTCATGTAACCTTTTCAAAAATTCATGAACAGGCCTCTAGTGTTAGTCATTAATAACTGTAAGGAAGGTAAATGCTTTCCTTTTACTGTTTTAACCAATGACATATTTTTGAAGCTTTTTGTCAGAAATTGGTACATGAATGAAAACTGTGCCTTAAATTCAAGAAGCTCTAAGTTTTGTTTTTTTTGTTTACTTTTTTGTTGATCAAAAATGTACTTGAGGAGCAAAAAGTTTGAAAGTGGAAGGAATACATGAGTCACAGAATACCAAAACTTTCCAATTTCCCAAGACATCTGAATGAACCTGAATTACCCTCCATCTGCTCTTGTTCCAGGTCTTCAAAAAGTGGCAACACTACTTAGCACACCTTTGACAGGAACTGGTGAAGTGAACTAACAAGGATAAACATTTATTGCCAATATCCTCTTGGGGATAGTCCACCATGCAAAGAAAAAGCATTGCTAGTTGAGCGTTCTTTAGAGAAAGTATATTTTTAGCTTAGGTGGATAGTTTTTGCATTTACATGATAGAGAATTCCCTAAACAATGTTTGTAAATTCAAAATAAGAACACAGGTTTGTATTTTGCTACAAAATAAAAAATACTCCAATCTGAATGGCTAGCTCTCTTAATTTTTAATTGTTAAAATTGATATCTACATAGAATAAGTTAAGAAACATGCAGTGCTTTAAATAGTGTGTCAGGCATGAAGCTTAAATCCAGACTGAGAGGCAAACAGGTCAAGTTTCTTTTAAACAATAAACCTCAAGGTATTCTCCACATTATACATGTGCAGAGTTCAGCCTCATTGCAAACAGTCTGGTATTCATGTTTTGGGAATTATAAAGCAATGTGAAAGCAATGAAATAATGCATTTTGACTTCTAGGTGGCCTGCTGGGTTGAAAATAGTGGATGTATGATTTTTGACATTTTTCACCATGGACATCACTAAATGTGCACACATTAACTAGTATGGGGCAAGTAGAATGTAGTGTTAAGTGCAAAGTGCTATTTTCCTTATTTTAAAGGCACAAATCCTGTTCAGTGTTTCACAAATCTGTCATTGTCATAGAAGGGCATTTTGGCCTGCTTCTGAAGTATGTATTAGGAGTATCCTTCTAGAACAAAAGAATGAAAAAATAAACTCTTTATATAATTATAAAAAATACTGTACCAGTCTGGGATCATTTGTTTTGGTGGGAATTCTTGTTTGTTTTCACAAAGACTGATGAAAAGGAAATAGAGTGAAATTTTAAGAAAGCTGAATGCATATTTGAATGGGGGCCAGCATGGTGTCAGTGTTGATCACTGCTGGCTCACAGCTTTAGAGACCAGGCTTCAGTTCCAGCCCAGTCACTGTGTGGAGTTTGCTCATGGTCATTGTGTGCATACATGTGCTTTCTGGTTTTTTTTTTTTTTGACTCAGAGCACTTGCGGTTATTTACTTTTAAATTAGATTAACATTAAACTAGAAACCATACATTTTTTGCATACAAAAACACACAAATTACATTAAACATACAGTAAAAATGAGCAATTTCAATGATTAACATAAATACATCATGACAATGTACAGTCCATTAACATAATCGAGATGTTGATGGAGGAAAGGAAAACAGAAACTCATCCCCAGAGAAAATTTCACTCTGTGGGGATCCTTAGTCAGTTATGACACCCCTCCTGGGTATTCCACAAGTTGATATGTTTGAGCTGGACAATTTAGCAAGAAGCAGACTGAAATCAAGTTATTCACTTGGCTTAGGTTATTGATGATACATTAAAGGTGTGCCCTGTGATGGACTGATTGCCAGGAGTGTTGTGAATTTATTATGTTATATTTAATATTCTTTAAATTGTTAACCTATTATAGACTTTTTTTATTGTTGCTGTATACTGTTATCACATTTTTCTTTGATTTGAAAGCAGCTTGTCTAAACATAAAAGATGAAGTATTATCAGAAACAACAGACAGAAGGCAGTTTTACAGAGAGGGATTTTTTCTGTAGTCAGACACCTCAGAAACTTTAAACAGCAAAATTATATTTTAAGAGGGGAACCAGGAAGGAGGAGAAGAAGAAAGAATACAACCATGTAACAATGTGACAAGACTGAAAAGCCAAACACATATTAAGTGTGTTGGCCTGCATCATTCATGTCATTTCCTCAAATTGCCAGATTGTATAATTGATTTTATTTGCTTTTGCTCTTTTTTGGCACATTAAGAATTTTTAAGAATGTTAAATATAGTATAACTGAAAAAAAAAAAAACCTTTATTGTCTGTTTCCCTTGCTTGCCTTATTGCTCTGTATTGCTTTCTGGGGTTTAGAACAAAGAGCCGACATCCTCAGATAGGTGAAGTGTAGCACAATAGCAGTCAGTAATGGGTGCAGATTTCCATAGTCTCAGAAGTAAGTGTATTGCATGTGTGGGCTGTGTCTCCTTCCAGGCCAGGTGAGTGCAGGAATAAGAGAACTAGAGCACAGTCGGAGGACATACAGTATGTATGTGTTTATGTAACAAAGAATGTGGGCATGGGAATAAAGGTAGTGTTCTCGTTTAGTGTCACCCCAAAACACTTACATGATAAAACAAGTGTGTTAATATTTTTTATGGCATTATGTCCTTTTTGACATTTCTAGTTCTTACTATGGGCACCAACAAGTTTTTTTTTTTATTCTATGCATTAGTGTGCTGGCAGGCACCTTGCCTCTTGTAGCATCTGCTATGCAACGTCAGACAAATTCCACTGTAAAAGAAAGCAGTGTAAATTTCAAGTCTCACATGTATAGACCACACTAAGTAAACACTAAAGCAAGCAGATGAAACAAAATTTATTTCACAATAAAGCCATATTCAGAAGGGGTTAGATTTATATTACAAGATGGAGTAAAGTAATTATTACCAGGGGACCACTGTAGTGAGAAGTCAAGCAAAATGACACCTTTTATTGGCTAACTAAAAAGATTACAATATGCAGGCTTCCGAGGCAACTCAGGCCCCTTCTTCAGGCAGTTTGTAATCATCACATCTTACCTGAAGAAGGCACCTGAGGTGCTTTGGAAGTTTGCATTTTGTAATCTTTTTAGTTAGCCAATAAAAGGTGTCGCTTTGCTTGACTTCTCACTACATTCATAATGGCTAACATGGTACAACACCCTAGTACTACAGGGGACCACTGTAATTTTAGTCCCATCTGAATCACTCATTTCATTTAAATTTTGCAGAAATTTAACTGTACATCTCCTGTACAAATTACAGAAGCCTTTTAATTTTTATAAACAGCCAGTAAAAAGCAAACCCTGGTTAAACTAGTCCCATGCAATAAAATTATAGTATATGAGTAGTTTGGAAGGGACTACAATTACAGAGCCCTTCCAATAATAATTACTTTACCCAGTGCTTGAAGTTGAAAAAAAGAACTGCTGGCACACCTTGTTGTGTATGCTGAATAATAGAGCCGGTGGAGAATCCCCTTGATATTGAAAGGTTTGTTGATATAAATAATTAATACTGACAACATGAGGGGTCCCCCTTGGAGTTGTGAACAAACACATTGTTATTATAAATAAAGGTTAAATGTGGTTTGAACTGACTGTAGGCACCTGCATGGATACAATAACCTACAGTGTTCAAAAGGCAGGAACGGGGAATGCCAGTGCGAAGTATTGCTTCCCATTTCAAACACTGACTTCACCCCACCTTCTGCTATAAAACTATTCCCATCTGTATAGTTAGTTTACTGGATTTGAAAATGATTTTCTTGAATTTGATTTGTCAGTGTAATGTATAGAAAGGATTCATTGGCTGTGAACAGAATTTCATTTTGACTTTCAGTTTGGTTTTGTCCTGGCAATGTGGTAGAATATTGAGACTTGCCAAATGCAATAACTCTGCTGTCATCTTTAATGACTCTTATGTTTTGCTCAATAAAAAAGATTTTTTTAAATCTTTGCTCATTTTAACGACTTTTGAATACTGTAGGATATTTTTGGCTCCTATTGAATGTTTAAATAGTATCTCCCAACCACTGTTGATTGCTTCCTTGTATTTGATGCTGCTAAGATAGACATCCTGCCACAAGATAAAAAGAATTCTGAGAATGGATAAAAAAAATAATCTGAACTGATATATTTATCAGGAAATCTTTGTTTTATATTGCATCTTCAGCTAAACATTTTCTGTCAAGGTGTTACAAAAAACATACAAAAGTGCAATTCAAAGTATGTAAGGTCATTCAGTGCATGAAAATTACAAGGAAACATTGAGATGTCAGTATAGGAGTAGGTAGAGAAGTCACTAGAATCAAGGCCACATGGACCAAGAAAAGTAAAAAAGAAGATAAAATATGGTTGAATAAAATGTAAGAAAAATTTTTTAAGCAAATTTGACCACTGATAAAGTTTCACAAACAATAAGACCAGGAAGGGAGCTCCAGAGAAACAGGAGTCACAAAACTGAATGGAAGTTCACCCATGAGCTGCAGGGTGAGTCTTTGGAATAAGGGAGCCATTCAGCATGTTTTTGTGTAACAGCATCATTGGCAGGTAACTTGGAGTGTTAAAAAACAATCATGGTCAAATCCAGAATCCAAATTCTGATAATTCTGGAAGAAAATTGGATTTAGAATAAATGTATGAAAGATTTGTATAACGCACATCATGTTCACATTTTTATTAGATAGATAGATAGATAGATAGATAGATAGATAGATAGATAGATAGATAGATAGATAGATAGATAGATAGATAGATAGATAGATAGATACTTTATTAAGGGGAAATTAACATACTCCAGTTGCAGCATACTGATAAAAATCAATATTAAATTAAAGAGTGATAAAAATGCAGGTAAAACAGACAATAACTTTGTATAATGTTAACGTTTACCAGGGGTAGAACTGAAGAGTCGCATAGTGTGGGGAAGGAATGATATCCTCATTCTGTCAGTGGAGCAGGAAAGTGACAGCAGTCTGTCGCTGAAGCTGCTCCTCTGTCTGGAGATGATACTGTTTTGTGGATGCAGTGGATTCTCCATGATTGACAGGACCCTGCTCAGTGCCTGTCACTTTGCCACGGATGTCAAACTGTCCAGCTCTGTGCCTACAATAGAGCCTGCCTTCCTCACCAGTTTATCCAGGCGTGAGGCGTCCTTCTTCCTTATGCTGCCTCCCCAGCACACCACCACGTAGAAGAGGGCACTCGCCACAACCGTCTGATAGAACATCTGCAGTATCTTATTGCAGATGTTGAAGGGCGCCAGCCTTCTAAGGAAGTATAGTCAGCTCTGTCCTCTCTTGCACAGAGCATCAGTATTGGCAGTCGAGTCCAATTTATCATCCAGCTGCACTCCCAGGTATTTAAAGGTCTGCACTCTTTGCACAGAGTCACCTCTGATAATCACGGGGTCCAGGAGGGGCCTGGGCCTCCTAAAATCCACCACCAGCTCCTTGGTTTTGCTGGTTACTGAGTTACTTTGCGTCATTTACTACAAATAAAAATGATCTACCTGATGTTATCTATCCAATTAATCTCTAAATCCATGCTCAAGGTAATCAGGCAGAAACCAACCATAGACTAGACAAAGATTATGCTACTATTATTTAATGTCACTGCGGTGGGCTGGCACCCTGCCCGGGGTTTGTTTCCTGCCTTCCACCCTTTGTTGGCTGGGATTGGCTCCAGCAGACCCTCGTGACCCTGTAGAATAGGGTAATGGATAGATGAATTTTATGTCGTATCACAGTCTTTTATTCCAGTATTTATGTCACTGCAATACTGATTCAACTAAACTGTAACTTTAACACAAAAAGTGGATGAAAGTATTTGGCAATTACTTGTTCTATGCTGTAAAATATAAATAACTAGCAAAATCGCAGCAGAGAAGTAGTGTATTAAAGAAGTTATGAAAAAGAAAACAAAACATTTTAAAAATAACATAACATGATTGTCAATGTAATTTTCGTAGGCTTATTTTAGTATTGAGAGTGAATATGAAGATTGTAAAGAGAGTATTTTATGATTTTAAATGTTGTGTATGAGAAATGCACATTTTTAGGCTGTAAGGATCTCTTTGTAAACAGTGTTTGAAGTTCTGCCCTCGGGCTGTAAAATGACCAATCTGTCTGCTGAGCTTAGTCTTGAGCATGTAACGTACAGTTGGCCAAATGAGAAGCAACCCTGTGTCAAGTCAATACCAAACTTTTTTAGAGTCTGGCCCTGTGACTTATTTATTGTCATAGTGAAGCAGACCATTTCTGGAAATTGGAGGTGTTTGAATTAGAATGGGAGGTCAGAGGGTATAAGAGGGATGTGAGGAATAAATACAGTCTCCCCTGAGCCAGTTCCAGTGAAGACAGTTGCCTCAATGAGGTTCTTGTGCAGAGATGTGATCTGAAGCCTGGTGCCATTACAAAGTTTTGGTGGTTGTTAGTTTCTTAGTAACGTAATTCGTGTGCCAACCTTCAAAAGTAGTATGCAGAGGCATGCCCGGAGGATTAAGAGCGTGAAGAAACTAAATTAAAAGGCAGGAGTCACCAGCAGGAAGACATGAAGCAATAGCTGGCTTGAAGCGGTGGGCTAAAAAAGAAGGGAGCAGTGAGCACGACGAACAGCTTAAGAAAGTAAGGAACCGAGTGAGGAGGCACATGAGAGCAGGATGTTGTTAATGTATATAGGCAGGGAGCCAGCCAAGTGGTAGGTGCGCGGACAGTGGCCATGTGGAAAAAGGAAGGGGGACCGGAGGCGGCCCTTGTGCATCTCTGCCATGAAATAAATCCTCTGTTAATGGAATTAAGGAATGAAACTGCCAAAAGAAGAGGTCACTTTCGAAAGTTCCTTACGGCATAATGGAGAGAACCGACAAAAAGAAGACGTTATTTTCGAAAGTTTGTTACAGGGCACAGCATGAAATGAAACATACATAACGTTTGTAAGTACAGTGTAAAGGATAAGCATGGGAAAGTTGGACTTCCTACGTATATTGGAAGTTGCAGAAATAGTGAAGAGGGGTTTCCTCTATCTATATATACAGTTTAGGGGTACACCTGCTTCCCCCCCTTGGGTGTTTCAACAGGACATGAAACATACCTAACTTTTGTAAGTACACTGCGAGGAATAAGCAAGCGAAATTTCAGCTTCCCACCGATATGGAAAGTGGGAGAATTAGTGATGAGTCAGTGAGAGCTTTGCCTTTTATATGTATAGATTCAGTTTTGTAGAGCTAAAAATTGCACTTTGACGACTGTACATATGCAAAAAAACTTGCATACAGAAAATCTTTAAGACTCTTCCATCCTCCACACTGAGCTTTCAGGTACTGTGCCAGCAAAATATACTGTATGTCTGTTGTTTGACTGAACATATGAATGTATGCATTTTTTAACTCTTTCCTTACATTTTTCTTCTTCCAAGATGTATCTTTCATGGCATCAACACAAGTAATTTATCTCATAACCTGAATTGCCACAAAGCAGCGTTACTTCTTATTGGTACTTAACTGAAATCTACATGCATTTGAATTTTTTAGTTTGCTACAACCTTTGAAAATTATGACATTCTACCTCTTGAATTCTTCAAGATCCATTTACATTCTATTGTTCAACTCTTTGCAGTACCTTGTTTCTTAAAATCATATCTGTAATGTGGGTGGTAGAATGACACAGTGATTAATATTGCTGCCTCACAGCTTCAGGGATCCAGGTTTAATACAGGGCTTGGACATGGTATGTATGGAATCTGCATGTCCATTTTGTATCTATATGGATTTTCTCCATTTCGTATGTTAGATTAACTGACCTGGTAGTACTGGGTGTACCTTGGGGGTGGCAGGTGTCTCGTGATTTTCTCCCTTATATACATCAATTACTGGGCAACCTCAGATCATCTCTGCCCTTAGTGTGATTGCATGGAGGAGAGCATGTCAGCTCAACCTTTAACACTAACCTGCTCCACATCCCAGCCAAACCTTTACTGCACAGTACCCACTAATTGATGCCACTTGCCCATCACGAAAAGTATATTTTTTGGACAATTTATTTTGTTACAGTGTGTAATAGATGTATTTAATAATGCCATTGTGTTTAGCATTGCTCTCTTATATTCCCAGTGGCCTGTATTCTCTCTGTGTGTAGTTTACACGTCTGCCTCAGGTTTACAAGTTTTCTCTTGATAGTCTGGTCTTCCTTCTAAAAATATGAAGGTTCGAATAAACTGGTGTCTCTGAACTGTGTATGTTGAAATGAGTGTAAGGGTGTGCATTCAGGAGATTTCCTGATAATAGCATTCCATGGTTAGCTCATGACTAGTACCTGCTGAAGCTAAAATAGTCACTCTGTGGCCCTGCTTTGTAACTGCAATGTCCCATCTGACAGTATAGCTCTATACAGATGGAATGCCAAAACAAATGCATTATCAGTACTTAGTGAGTAGGAGAAGCAACGGGAGTCAGCAGCTAGCTCCTGTCTTTCCTCAGAACAGGCAGTAAGTCATTATCCAACCTGCTATATCCTAATACAGGGTCACATGTGTCTGCTGGAGCCAATCCCAGCCAACACAGGGTGCAAGGCAGGAAACAGACTCCGGGCAGGGCGCCAGCCCACCGCAGGGTACACACACACCAAGCACACACTAGGGACAATTTAGAATCACCAATGCACCTAACCTGCATGTCTTTAGACTGTGGGAGAAACCAGAGCACCCAGAGGAAACTCACGCAGACATGGGGAGAACATGCAAACTCAGGAACCCTGATCTCCTAACTGCGAGGCAGCAGCACTACCACTGCGCCACCGTGCCACCCTTGCTCAGAAAACTCTAGAGTTAATCCCACATCTCAAATGGTCTGTACCTGTCATTTCAGTCAAAGGTGTGTCATGAAATATAAATGATGATGTAGCACCAGAAACTGTCAAATGACACGGTTGGAAGTGAGGAAGCCAATGAAGCAAGTGCCTATAGGTCATCCATAACAAGGAGGATGCTTGTTGTCGCCTGGGGCAATATTGTAAGCAGGATGTGAATCAAATGAATGAAACAATCCACTGAGAGAGGAATGTGAGTGCCAATATTTATAGCATGCCCCTGCCAGTTTAATTCTGGTTCAGCTTGAATATTTTCCTTTAAAACAGTGATATGTAAAAAATAAAGTTATTTTTATAAATTTATATGCAAAATACTCCATCCAGTACATAACAGTGAAGCTACATTTTAAGATAAGAGAACCTCTATTACAAATGCTGTACATTAAAGATTGTTTTAAAAAGGGTAAGGTAAGTTAATGAAAAGTATATAACAGATGGTGCCAGCTCTGAGAGTTTTTATGTCTTATTAATGGTGTCATGTTTGTTTTTACATATTTTTCTACTTCTTTCATGAACACATCACCAGTCAGCTCACACCAGACTGTGTTACTGGCCAACGTTTGCTTCAGGCGCCTATTCCTAATAGCTTTTCTGACTAAATCTCAGCCAAGAGCATTTTAGTTTTGGTCAATTATGAAACACATTTAGCTGTGGAAAATATACAGAGGAAGAGGGACCCCATGGTTGAATTAAATTTTTTTTTGAGAAAATTGATGAAGAAAAGTCTTTTGAAGTCTAAAGTAAATGTCAAGGCTGTACTTCAGTGCTAATGTGCACAGTACAAAAGAAGGGAAGTTTGCAGTACTGGGGGAAAAATGAAAAAAATAAATAAATCAAATTGAATCTTCACTTTTTATTTTTGCTCCTGCTTCTACAGGCTTTCTAATATTCACCATCTAACCCATCTAACTACAGTGCAGGCAAAAATTGTATGGGATAAGTAATTCTGAAGTGAACATTTGCTGTATTGGATGTACCAGGCCAGCAGTCCATTGTGAATCAGACAAACAAACAAACTACTTTGGTTGCTTGGAGGAAATATCCACTTCACAAACTCTATCATAGTGTGATATTTCTGTTCGTCTGCTAAATTGAAAAGCAGCTTAAAGTCTGCTGTTTTCAAAAAGATAGCCATGTGGGACCTAACATACTGTTTATCATAATAGGGGAAAGAGTATTATTTGTGAACAAAATGGAAAGAGACAATGCAGTGTATTTGATATTTTTGTTTAGCTGACTCACACTGATACATTGCTTAAGTTCCATATTAAATATAAAATTACATATATAAATAAATATATAGAGTAGGGCTGTCAAGCAATAAAAAAAAAATAATCATGACTAATTGCAAAATGTTGCTTGATTAGTCTTGATTAACTGAATGGTTAAACAAGATAGTTCAGCATTATCCAGCAGTCCCATGAGAATGCTTTTTAGCTGCTCAAACGGCGAAGATATGTGTCTTTCATATAAAACCTTGTTACTTGACACAATTGTTCCATGTGAAAGTAATGAGTAAGATGTTTGTCGATTTTGTCCTATGAACTAGGTGGGAGACTTCTAAATCTAAAGAAAGCATCATACATTTTTATCTTTTTCTGCCAACTTTAAAGGAATAGCTTATATCAGGAATTCCCATACTTTAAGCCAAGGTCCCCAAGAGGTTGAATCATTTGGCCAGGCCCCTTGACCAGGCCCCACCACTAATATTAACAACATTGGCTTTCGACTACTGCTAACTACTATGATTTTGCATAATACTGGACCTATTAATCAAAAATTGTGATATCTCTGGGTCAGGGGTTTTCAACCTGTTTACTTGATTTCTTTCCCACTCCCACCACTACTGTATGCCTAATGCTACATTTGTGGATTTTAACAACTGATTACAAAATGTTTTTGTGTCTTTGCCTTTTAGTTTTTCTTATGTACCCCAAATGCATTTTTAAAGCATTAGTTTTTAATGTAAGAACACTAGCATGGTTGGGTAAGGAAAATAACTTAAAGCAAATGTGAGGGTTGAGTGCCTTCATGTTTTCTAAGTGCATTATTGTCAATGTAGGGTTCCAATTTTGATAACATTAAGCACAGTTCTGCTTCTAACTCCAGTTCATTCCTGTATTTATTTTTTGCAGAAGGATTGAGGTTACAAACACTGGCAACAGCACCTTATAACGTCACCCACAGAATCCAACAGGGCTGCACCAACAAATAGTAATTCCTGTACAGCTCTGTGGGAGTCCGAGGTGCCATTGCAACCCAGGGGACTGCCGAATAACTGTCTGAGGGAGATAGCACCCTTCAAAAGCCATCTCCTCCTGTCCTTCCTTTAAGGAGGACTCCCAGCCAGGTAAGGATGCCAGCCATCCATTATTGTGTTTATATATAAACTAGGCAAAGTAAAGACAATCCTTAAAATTTGAACTGATTCTTTTTGTTAAGAATGTCAACCTCATCAGGACTACTGCATAATTCTCTACACAGCCTGGCAATTCAAAGTTTCAAAACCATTGCCTTAGATAGAAATAATGCATGCAGTAAATGTAATTAAGAAAAAATAATGCATTATACATTTTGAAATGAGTCATTTGTATTAATGCATAACTTTCACAGCCCTAATTATAAATATAAATATATATACTGTATATACACACTATATTGCCAAATCATTGAATTCAGGTGTTCCAATCAGTTCCATGACCACAGGTGTATAGCTCAGTGAATTCAAGCATGGTACCGTGTTAGAATTCTACCTGTGCAATAAGTCCATTCGTGAAATTTCCTTGCTACAAAATTTTCCACAGTCAACTGTTAGTGGTATTATATAACAAAGTGGAAGCAATTGGGTACAACAGCATTTTAGTCAGGAAGTGGTAGGCCACATAAAATCACAGAGTGGGAACAGTGCATGCTGAGGTGTACAGTGTGCAGAGATCGCCAACTTTCGGCATAGTCAATAGCTACAGACCTCCAAAAGCTCAAGAACAGTACGTAGAGAGAGCTTCATGGAATGGGTATTCATGGCCGAGTAACTGCTTCCAAACCTGTAAAGTACACCACCACTGGACTCGAGCAGTGGAGATATGTGCTCTGGAGTGACAAATCACCCTTCTCTTCCTGGCAATCGGATGGACGAGCCTGGGTTTGGTGGTTGACAGGAAAACAATACTTGCCTGAATACATTGTGTCAAGTGTAAAGTTTAGTGGCGGGGGGATTATAGTATAGGACTGTTTTTCAGAGATTGGGCTTGGCACCTTAGTTCCAGTGAAAGGAACTCTTAATGCTTCAGCATACGAAACAATTTCATGCTCCCAATTTTGTGGGAACAGTTTGGGAATGGCCCCTTCCTGTTCCAACATGACTGCGCACAAGTGTACAAAGCAAGGTCAATAAACAAATGGATTAGCGAGTTTGGTGTGAAGGAACTCGACTGGCCTGCAGAGAACCCTAACCTCAACCCGACAGAACACCTTTGGAATGAATTAGAGTGAAGACTATAATCCAGACCTTCTCATCCAACATCAGTGTCTGATCTCACAAATGCTTTCCTGGAAGAATGGTCAAAAATTCCCATAAACTCACTCCTAAACCTTATGGAAAGCCTTCCCAGAAGAGCTGAAGCTGTTATAGCTGCAAAGGGTGGGCCAACTCCATATTAAAGTGTATGTATTAAGAATGGGATGTTATTAAAGTTCATGAGTGTATAAAGACAGGCATCCCAATACTTTTGGCAATATACTATATATATCTATATATATATATAGATATATATATACAGTATATACGTTGTGACGTGTGAGTCACAGTCATTTACCCTAAAAACGATGCTGAGTCTCAGTACTTTAGCAAAACCAGCTTTATTCAACTTGAATAGAAACAGCAGGGTTATTTATTGCAGCGGGAGGTATCACTCTCCTATACACAGACACAGCAAACGGGCACAGTTGGGGGCCAGGTCATTGGCCAAGGTATACTGTTCCCTGTATTTATAATGTCCCTTGCATCACCCATTGGCAACAGGCACTGAAAGCGAGACCATGATCAGCTGGTGTTTGTTTCCACGGCACTATGCTGCTGCTGCGCTGTGAACCTGAGGTTGCCTCGATGACGGACAAGCAGTCCTCCACAGATGCAGCAATCATGCTTCGGTGCTTTCTCCCGTTTTGGGTGAGGAGTCTCAAAAGAGTTCAGAAACCTCACAATGTATAAAGGATGACACGCTAAATAGGTAAATATATTAAATTTATAAGTAAATTTATAAAATGCAAAGTGAAATGATAGGGTGAAACACAGCAACAAGTTAGACACAACTGTAGAAGATAATTTTTATAGTTTGAGTAATTACAAAGTAATATAAACTTTTCAAGATTGTAACTGCATTTTCAAAATTTTACTAGAGGTCAACATTGATAGAATGATATTTAGTTGGGAAACACAGATGTGAGAAAGCATTTTAAATTGCTCTTATTACTTCAGTAAAGGGAGTTAAATTGATAAAACTGAGTGAACATGCCTTTTTAAAAAGATGCTCTAAAGATTCTGTGGCATTACATGACAACCTGAATACAGGGAATTAAAGAATACTGTACCTGCTGCAAAAAGTTGTAAAATCCCTACATCTATTTTTATTTCCATAGAGTTACTGGACTTTTTTTCCCAGCAGCACATGACATAAGGCAGGTATCAATGAAGAGTTTAATTTAGAGTAAATAGTTAAGCAAACATGCATGTCTTTTGAAATGTGGGAACAAAAGCAGGCTACTTGAAGAAATTAATGCAGCATGCAAGATACAGGTAGTCCAAGAAGGATCCAGAACAATTAATCAATGAAAGTATAAGGTAACATGGTGCTAAGTAGTATGCCACCCTTATTTGTGGCATTTTAAAATAGAGTAGATATCTTGAGTTTTGCAGAACCACAAATTCAAATTTAGAGGAGGTTTCAATAACAAGTAGAGTGCAAAATACATGAGAAATGTCATCCAAACAAAATGTGTTTCTAGTTAGGAAAACCAAATGTGTCTGCAACAAACATTTAAAAACAAGGTGATGCAGTAGGCGACACTGCTGTCTCACAGCTGCAGATTCCACAGTTTTCCTCTGAGTACTCCAGGATTCCCCCACATCCAAGGTTAATTGGTACTCTTCATTGGCCCAGTTTGAGTGTGTAGGGTTATGTGCTGAAATATGCTTTGCAATTGATTGGCCTCCCCCTCAGAACTGGTTCTTACGTTGTGCCAAAGAGTAAAATTTTCAGAACTTCAAAGTGCATTGCAAATTTTTGAAATTGCAATTTCCATTATAGCAGTATTAAGAAATGGAGCAATTATGAATAAAGCACAAGTTCTTCTCAGGAGACACTCATGCATACACCTATGTTTTCACCAGGCCAGTACATAACTTCCTGGAGATTTAAGGAATAGAAAGGAGAACACTATACTGTCATACTGCTTTAAAACATTTTTGTAGCATCAATTCATTTATGACTGTTTTATCTACAAGCACGTTTATTAAACACCTCTAAGTATTGATTTAGCTTCCTATAGCTTTAGCTCTGCTGGCATGCAAAAATGGTTTTACCTTTTTCTGTTTTGTCAGTGATAACATTTTTTGGTTGTTTCTTTAGTTTTGAGCACAAACCAAAAATGGATGGTTCAGTAACACATTCAGTAGCACAAGCAGAAAAACATAGAGTGATGTTATTATTAAACCAATATAATTTATTTTTGTTTTTTCAATGAGTCAAACCCTCAGAGTACTGCATTGTGAACACACCATTTCATTGACAGTCTCCTGTGTTTTTTTTTGTTTTATTAAAATGCATTTTTCTTTAATGGCATACATTTTTTCCAGGAGTGTGCCTGCATTTTTTAAGAAAAGCATCTAGCTGGGATGTTACCTTTTTATGCAAGTAAATACCATTCCAGCTTCTAAATTTGCCTCTGTTTTAACATTTTAAAGCACTGCATTTCACCCTGCTGTGTTGTGTGTGTTCTGTTGTGATTTATGGCTCAACTGAGTTTGTCATATTTGTAAATCTACACATTTTATAGAATTACAATGTTCAAAAATCCAGAACATTGGTACAAAATTCTTTTGAAACACTGTTTTGTATACAGAGATCAGTAATTAATCTTTAAAGGAGTTTATTAAACATTTAATTTTTATACTAAAATATAAGAATTGTAATACCAAATAATGGCATGACAGCCAAAGACAGCTTTCCTCTCTTTATAAATGTAGTCAACTTTCAAAATAAGTTATTTGTTTGTAAGTAACCAAACAGACTTCTGTCCTTTGCAGTTTTTCTATATCTAACATTTAAATTGAGATAAACAAAAAGAAAATGAGCAGCTCTCACAAGTCTAGATATTTTTGGTATTTAAGGCCAAAGAGAAATGTTTCTTCTTCTTCTTCTTTTTCTTCTGTTTTATGGTGGCTTGAATACTCTTGGTTTATTACAACCACCTACTGTACTAAGAAATGTTTCAATACACAGAAGGTTTTAACTTGGAAGAGGTCTGGTGTGACCCTATGCTAGCTTTGTTATGTAGACCTACAGATATTTCCTCCATACCAACTTTTATCATCTTGCACTAACCTGGTTGGAAAGGAAACAATTTAAATCTGGGGCTCTGGCCCAAATTCACCAAGAGTTGACTGGTGCTGTGACTCAACATCCCCATCTACTCCCGGACGCAATGCAGTGCAGCCATTTCTGCACTTAAGTGCACAGGTGAGGAATAATCTGTGTCCGTAATTGATGCCGGGAGCTGCTAATCACCACATCTGTGCCACGTCCCCACATATAAAAGGAGAAGTGTGAGTGCATGCTAATAAGGAGAGAAATGATGGAAGGAGGTTAAAAACAATATGAAGAACAGCCTTGGGAGGATGATCCGGCCACCTAGATGGGAAAAGCAGCATGAACATGGGCCCTGCAAAGCTGCGTAGGTTGTTGCGTACTACGGGCTGGTTCGCCACACTGATCATTGGTTTAGAATGGGGCAAGCATGGCGGATGACCTCCCCAGGGGTCAGAGGTACGACTACAGATGTGTGAAGGATGACAGGAGGAGTGCCAACCTCTGACGGTCAGGCTGTGAGGAAGCAGCCAAGACAGGGATCGAGGGATGAAGTTCGTGGATGCTGAGTCTCTGCCGGCTATGCGTGTTATGGGCACGCAAGGGAGGCGAAGAAGAGGGCTGGGATCTGAAGGAGCCAGTGACTGCATTTTTAACCTTTGCTTTTAATGGATTTATTTATTGTGTTTTTATCCCCCACTATATACTTGTTTTTATGGATTATTTATGTATGGATTTTTTGAGCACTGCACTGTTGGAAACTGTTTTGATTTATTCTTAATTAAAGTACTGAACACTTTTTACGCCATCCTCTTGCTCCATGTGTGATTTGTCTCCATCTGTCCGTTCATTCAGCCATAACTATCGACGGTGTTGGATTCTAGAGGCTCTCAAATATGAAGAGGGAGCATGGAGAGGATCCGCAAAATTACAGTCAGATTTCCTGCAGTGTGAACCTGAATGGGATGCACACCTTGATGAGTAGAGAAAACAGAATTCATGGCAAGAAGGTAAAAAGCTGTTTTTGCCTTAAAGTATAGAATTCAAAAGTGAATGCTAAAAGACAGGAGGTCTGAAAACAAGAGAATAAAGTGCAAACAAAATTATCTAAAATTGTAAAACATAAAACAGAAACAAAGTTAAAACAAATCATTAAAGTACTTGATGAAATGCTTTCATAAAAAGCAGACAGCATAATTCCCATGTCTCCATAAATCTCCTTTTATTCCCCTTGCTGTTTCCATCATGTGCCTAGAGCAGGGGTCCTCAATCACGGTCCTGGAGAGCCGCAGTGGCTGCAGGTTTTTGCTCCAACCCAGTTGCTTAATAAAAAGCACTTATTGCTAAAGTAACACTTCTGCTTCACTTTAGCGATTTTGAGCCCTTATTGCTTAATTTTGTCTTAAACAGCTATTTTAATTGCTCCTTATTATCAATAACATGCAAATGACAAGAGAGAGCAGCATTTCTCCATTTAGCTTATTTACATTTACACCTGTGTGTATTTATCGGCACTATTGGGTTTAATTAAATACTTGGAAGAAAAATGAAGAGAAAAAAGTGAAGGACTGAGAATTACTCGTCCATTTTAACCTTCAAATCATTTTGCATGATAGAAAGGGAAAGAAAATCTAGGATATGAGAATGACCTGACATAGCAGAGTTAATTTAATTTCATAGCTTGTTAGTGCTTTATTGGCAAGAATTGCTTTCTAATTAAGCAACCAGGTCAGCACCACTGCGGCTCTCCAGGACTGGGATTGAGGACCCCTGGCTAGACTCTGAGGAAAGTTGCAGACAATACGCAGACAGGGTTGGGGCAGGGCCCAGTTCCTGACAGATTTGCATTATAAGGCTCCAGAAGTGTTTGCAATGCACAAGCACACACTCTTACCTATATGTGTGCACACAGAAATGGCAACATAAGCACCATCTTACAAAAGCTACCGTGTGTGTGTGGCACTGTTCCTGGCACTTTGGAAAGAATTCAATATAATAATTTAAAAAGGCTTTTTTTGGAAAAAAACTTTTACTTGATTTTTTTTCTGATAGGCAGTTCAACAGAATAAGCCAAAAGCTCAATTCTCCCTCTGTCTTGTTCACTTTCTCCTTATGATTTTCTGAGAGATTGCATTCTTGTTCAGTCATGCAATATGAATATTTGCTCAATGTGCATTTATTATCTTTAGAGAGTTATATTCCTAGTTTCTTTATCATTACAGTTTCCTCCTATTGTTTTTGGCAGACATTTTTTCATATGTACAGTTTGAAGTCTTATTCTAATTGCTTCACAAATACATTTTTGTGCAAATTTGTTGTTTTGAGCACTACTAATCTGATTTTCATTTGCAGCCACTTTGAAATATTCTGTGTTGTTCCTTTGTTTTCTTAGTTTTTACCCATGCTGTCCACAGACTGACCTCTGATTCGATTAATAGATATTACAGGTGAAGAAAGACTGGAGTATGCACTCCTTTATTTCACTCTAAGCACCATGAGCATGGGAAAGGCACTATATAAATAAAATATACTGTAATATTATTATTATTTATTATTAGGATATCAATATAATCTGACTGGAATTGAGAACTGTGGTATGGCGTATCTGGGTCCATGGTTGATCAGAAAGGCTGCAGAACATTGCAGCTAAGATATTTGTGAGTGTAGCTGTATGTGGAAGAAAAGTTAGGCAGCCTTAGAGTGTTCAATGGGGGAATTGACTGACAGCTCATTTACAAGTGCACACAACACAACCTTCCTGTGGTTCGTTAGAGGAAGCACCTACGCTCACAGGGTTATAAAAAGATCTGAATATCATGAAAAGGGAGGGACAAAAAGAAAGACAAAAAAGAAAAGCAAAGGGAAAACAAAAATAACAATCAAGTAAGGGAGAAAAGGCAGAATAGGGCACTCAAGCAGGTGAGAGAGAGGGAGGCGAAGAGGTTGGGGATGCCCTGTGACCTTATTTTTTGGATTTAAAATTTTCGCACTGCACTGTTGTTTTATGGATTATTATTTATTAAAGATTTATAGAACTAGATTTTGTACATTGTTTATTTTTGTTTAACAAAAACTTGTCAATGTGACCTCACTTGCCATAGTTCATTCTTGGTTACAAACTGGGGGTGCCCGTGGCTGTGGGCTCTGATCATCACAAGAACACCAATCTTATTATAGTTTCAATATATAGCAGCAACCCCAGTGACTGTGTGGTAGAAATCAAACATATTAATTAAAGAAATAAACTTATCCTCTACCAGGACAAGTCTGATAAAATGTTTTTGAGTCTGTAATCAGGCACGGGAAAAGCTTGTCCTTCCTCATCATTCATTACTCTTGCAGCACCACGCTGAATCACTGTGAGAATGATTAAGAAACAAACAAAAGAAGCGTGTGTTGGTTTACACATCAGATATAGTAGAAAATAAACGTTTTTATTATACTCTTTCTTGTTCTTCTTATATTTTTAGGTTTAGCTATTATCCAGTTTTGTTGTTTACAGGACATCTGATCTCTGAGTACATTTACGTATGACTTCACCATTCCTCTGGTACACGCTTGTCTTGTGTGTACTTAACCATTAGAGTAGTTCTTCTTCATGACATTTCTTAAAACAAATGCTTCTATATTTGAATGTGGAGCTATTGCTACATTTAAATTATTCTCTCACATCTGCTTCATTAACTAGCTAATTGAAGTCATTTACCTTGGGTAAGTTGGATTAAGTGGGGTTGAGAGCACTGAACATTTGTGCCAGAAGGTAACTTGGCTGAGAATGAGCTTGACTACTATAACTGCTGGGTTGGTTACTCTTCAGTTACTTACTTTTTCTAAACTCAAATCATATTTAAAAAAAAAAAAAAGTCAGCATTTTCTGTGGTTTCCCTGTTTATTATGGTGCCACTGTGGTTAGCTCATCTTGGTCTGCATGAAAACCATGGCATGAGCAGCCGCTTGGTGAGTTCAATGTGGTATTCCCTTAAATACCATTTTCCTAGACGAGGAATCTGTAGCATGTGATTCTAAAGGTGTAGTTAGGCTGCATAGCACCTAAAAAGTTTTAAAGTAACATTTGCATTCTACAATGGTAGTATCTGTCGCTCACAAGAAAAAAACAAATATGAAAGAAAGAACTTTGGAAAAGCAAAAGCTTATTCAGTGCCTAAACTTTGAGAAATTGTCAGCTATTTCATTCAATAATATTGATTACATCGTTAGCATTACCCATAGCGACTGAATATTCTTAAATTTTTTCTGTTCATTTCCAATATTATTAAACCATAAAGTTTGGGGCTGAAAATTAACTTTAAAAACAAGACATAAATATCAGTCACACTGATTTTACCTTAGGCAATAGCAGACTCAGCATTGCTCATGCTGGAAATACTGCCCATGGAAAATCATTCAAAACATAAAAAGAATAATACTTGCTCACTAGACACATTTTTTTCTCAATATAAACAAACACCCTGCTTGTATTTTCTGAGAGATAAAAAAAATGACAACAGAAAATATATGGATCTGACCAATGGAATTGTTAAGCATTGAAATTCTAAATGTTTGTTTCCTAACTTTCAAACCGTCTGATAAATGACTTTCTGTCCTGTTCCTTCTATAATGGCCAATTTAGCTGATAAAATATGTTATACATCAGCTCACCAGGTGCATTTTCAAATGTAAATCTCTGATCGGGTCTCAGTTGAATGTGCAAAACAACAACTTAAATCAATCTTGTGGGTCAGCCCATTAATTATCTCGATTTATCATGCAGAGGAGTGAAGGCTTGGAAAACACTAGGCATCTAAAACATTCACAAAATAAAATGCTTGGTCTTATATTTTCTTAGAATTGTGGTGCATAGAATTATTTATCTTCAGTTAAAGCAAAATGACCTGTAGTACTGTGTACATAGGCTCTGTGTAAATTGTAGCTTGGAACACTTATTATTCACTTATTATTATTGTTATTCAGGCAGGTTACTAAAATGATATGAAAATGTGCACACAGCAGAGGACTACTGGATCAAGTTTATTATAGTGCACAAAACAGTAAAGGACTCTTTATCATGACAGTTGCTTCAACTATTTTAGGTGTTGGCTACACACTTTATCATTTTTATTATTATTGTTATTGGTATTATTTTATATTTGACTGACGTATTTACCCAAAGCAACTTACTATAACAGAACACATTACAATTCTTTATTGGAATTTTTTTTCTTACTGTTGAAGGACTGTCAGTTAAATGATTTTCTCAGGGTTACACAATGAGACAATATGGAAAATGAATCTGCAGCCTTGTGGTCTAAAGTTTAGTGCCTTAATCACTATAATGTACTGCCTAGGTATCTGCTTACTTTTCTTCCAACTCAATAAGAAAATAAGCTCAGAGTAAACCACTTAAACTCTCATGCTAGAATGCTAGCCATTGATTAAAAAACAAATAAAGCAGATTATTATAAATGAAATACAAAAAAGAGTATGTATTCACTTTTCTTAAGTCAAAATGTGGTAGAAACACTTTTAGAACAATTTACTGTTTATACTGTAGTATACCATGCTTGCATATCTCAATAGTGTTTTGTTTTTGCCAATTTCTGTTTAGGAAATGTATAATTTACTCAAGAATTCACAGGTAAACTGGGTTCCACCAGTAAATAGTAATTTGCAACTTGAATTGTCAGTCATGTCAGTCATCGTCCAACCCACTATATCATAACACAGGGACACTGGGGTCTGCTGGAGCCAATCCCAGCCAGCACTAGGCACAAGGCAGGAACAAACCCCGGGCAGGGGGCCAGCCTACTGCAGAACTTGAATTGTTCATCACATTATTTAAGCAAGTCCCTGCCTTGCAGACAGCCAGGATATTCTGCTGACTATGCCACTTGTGGAGACCACGGGGCACACAGCTCTCCAAACACCTGACACAACAGACAGAGGCACAACTCCCAGCACAACGCAGGCTTTATTCAGAGTGGGAAACACTTTTTTTTTTAACTCCCACCTCCAGCATAGTACAACAAACACCAAATCACCAAATACATAATCATTTCTTCTTCTTTCTCTCTTTCTTCCACCTCCACTCCTCCCTCAAACTTCAACCACTTTCTCCCGATTCTGGCTCCTGGAATAGTGGTAGCTGGCTCATTTAATAGGGCACCTGGAAGTACTCCAGGTGTGATAGTTAATGCATAAATCCAAATTATTAATTTCAAAATGTATAATTCAACCATCCATTATCCATCTCGCTATATCCTAACTACAGTGTCACGGGGGTCTGCTGGAGCCAAACCCAGCCAACACAGGGCTCAAGGCAGGAAACAAACCCCGGGCAGGGCGCCAGCCCACCGCGAGTATAATGCATTACTTTTTTTTAATTGTATTTAGTGCATGCATTATTTTGACACCCCTTTCTATATAAGTAAATGGTTTTCAAACTGGCAATTGCCAGGCTTTGTAGAGAAACATGCAGCAGTCCTGGTGAGGTTGACATTCTTAAGAAAAAAACAATCAATTCCAGTATTAAGGATTGTCTTTACCTTGCTTTGATTTTATATAAACATGTAGGTAACAAAAAATGTTCTTCATTTGGTACAAAAAGTATTCTGTATATCAGTGTGCAGTATACAAATAACTAAAAATGAGGAATGCGAGGGAACAGGAAAAATGGCTGGAAAAGTGAGATTTAAAAGGACTATTGATTACAAAGTGCCCTAATCTGAGTGTCCACAGTCAACTATGGTTTGTTTCCACTGCTCAGTTTCAAAATACTCATACTGCGAGACTCCTCTGCTGTCTCTCCATCCCCCTCTTCCTCCTCCATATTCATCTCCCTTCGATAAATCAAAGTCTTCCAATGCTCACACTGGCTCCAAGGGAACAGCTCCCCCTTGATTCCACACCTCTTTGAACCAATCCACGTCACGGTTGATGGATTTCTGTGAAGCAGAGTGTCTCACATATGTGCTTTCATTCTTACCCCTTCCACCTGTATGAGCAGGGTGCATAGCACGTTTGTCTCTCTCTTAGGAATGGTCTTGCAAAGTTGTTTTGGTGAGCTTGTTTTTTTGTACCATCATTTTTAGAAGTTTTAGAAAATGTCAGACTAAGGTACACAGATTTTCAATGAAGAACAAAGACAATTTTTAACAGTTATTGATAATAAAATATATGTAATTATAGTTTAGTTTTAATAGTGTATAATTAATAATAATACTAATAATAATAATAATAATAATCAGCAGCAGCAGAAATTTCTGTTGTTTTAGACAAAGTTGCCAATGATTGGTAACAATTCATCCTTTTCATCCAATGTACACATTGATGTGGAAACTGACAATTTTAGCAAATGTTTTACTTATTTGTTAAATTCAGTAGGATTTTGTCAGATTGTCAAAGGTCCAACTCATAATCATAACCACACATTAGATTTAATTATAACTTACAAAGTTGAAATTCAAAATTTAAATATTACTCCATTAAATGAAGTTATTTCCGATCACTACTTAATCACATTTGATTTAGTCTTGCCCTTGCCAACGCACTCACAGATTAAAACAAAGAAAGTGCAACATCTAGATTGTAATTCTGATTCAAAATTTATAGATACTTTGAGTAAGTCGAGTGTAATTGTGGAAAACCATTTAGATCAGTTAACATCAAATGTAAACGTGGAAAACAATTTAGATCAGCTAACATCACATTATAATGTGACCTTGAGAGATGCTCTGGACACAGTGGCTCCCCTAAAACAAAAGTGATTAAAGCACATAGAAACTCTCCCTGGTTTAATGAAAACACTCGAGCTCTTAAATTAGAGTGTCAAAAACTGGAGCGCAGATGGAGAACAACAAAGCTACATGTCTTTCAAATTGCATGGACAGAGAGTGTTAAAAAATATATAAAAGCTCTCTTTAAAGCTCGCTCAGAATAATATTCTAAAATAATAGATAGCAATAATAAAAATCCTTGAGTACTGTTTAGAACAGTGGCTAAATTAACAAATGGAAATTCAGATCTACAGTGCAAAATACCAACAGATATTAGCAGTACAGACTTTATGAACTTCTTCAATGAGAAAATTAAAAATATAAGATCCCAGATCTCAGCATCACAGTACAAACCAAATACTAGCTTAGCAGACCCTGTCTCACATTGCAATCAGCACTTTAGTAATTTTAATCTGAGCAGGAAGTCTTAACTTTAATTTCTAAAATGAAGCCCACTACTTGTTCCCTAAATCCAGTGTCAACAAACTAGTAAAAGGTGCAATGGATGTTCTTGCAGGACCTATTCTAACCATTATCAATAGTTCATTATTGCATGGTACAGTATCTGAAGCACTAAAGTTGTCACTCATTAAACCTTTACTTAAAAAGTCAGACCTAGACCCCCACATACTATATATACTATTATAGGCCTATTGCAAATGTATCCTTTCTCTCTAAAATACTAGAAAAGTAGCCAATCAGCTTCAGTCACACCTTATGCATTACAATTTATTTGAGAAATTCCAGTCTGGTTTCGCACTGGTCATAGTACAGAAACGGCACTAATGTGGGTTGTAAATGACATTCTGATATCCTCTGATGAAGGAAACTCCACTGTAATTATGTTGTTAGACTTAAGTGCAGCATTTGACACCATTGACCATTCTATTTTACTGCACAGGCTAGAAATGATGTTGGGCTTACAGGCACCGTGCTCGCTTGGTTTAGTTCTTATTTATCAAATCGATTCCAATATGTACAGAAATGTGCTGACAGTACTCCATCATTATACACAGAAGTTCAATATGGTGTCCGCAGGGCTCAGTACTGGGACCTTTACTGTTTTCACTTTACATGCTTCCACTGGGATCTCTCATTAGGAAACATAATGTTAATTTTCACTCGTATGCAGATGACACCCAGTTATACCTTTCATTTAAATCAAATGAAGTTTCTCCGATGTTGTCTTTAATTAGTTGTGTTAGTGAATTAAAGGAGTGGATGAATGAGAACTACTTGTCTTTAAATACAGATAAAACAGAGATGTTAATTGTTGGAGGGAATGATGCTGATCACAACAATATTTTGTCATCATTTAACTCAGTTGGAATCCCATTAATTTTACTGAATCAGCCGCAATCTAGGAGTTATCTTTGACTCTAGCATGTCATTTAAAGCATATTACAAAGTTGTCCAAAAATGTTTCTTCCATCTTAAAAATGTTAGGAAATTAAGGCACTTTCTAAATAAACAGGATTGTGAGAAATTAATTCATGCATTTATCTCTAGTAGGATTGACTACTGCAATGCGGTGTTCACTGGATGTTCAAACTGTTCTTTATACAGCCTCCAGTTAATCCAAAATGTTGCTGAAAGAATTATTACAAGAACAAGAAAATATGAACACATAACTTCAGTTCTTAAATCCTTACACTGGCTCCCGGTTAAGTTTAGGGCAGATTTCAAAATCCTCCTTTTAGCATATAAAGCATTAAATCGCAAAGGTCCAGCTTACTTGTCTGAACTTATCATGACTTACAAACCAGAGTGCACATTAAAATCTCAAGATGCTGGTCTGCTATGATTCCAAGGATTAATAAAATAACAGTGGGAGGTCGAGCTTTTAGTTACAGGGCCCCTAAATTGTGGAATGGTCTCAGCTTCAGCTTTTAAATTCCGGCTGAAGACTCACTACTTCAGTTTAGCATATCCTGACTAGAGCTGCTGATTAACTGTACATACTGCATCTCTGTTGTTAGTCATTAGCACTAAAACATAAGTAACATTATAGTTATAGTTGGATACTAACCCTCACCTATTCTGTTTCTCTTCTCAGTACTCAAATGTGGCACTTGGTGCCACAGCCCACCTGCCAAGTTGTTTTGCCTGCCTAAGGTAAAGTCATCCCTGATGGAGGATCGCAGGAATCGTGGGAAAGAGGGGTCCTTTCATCGTATTAGTGCTTTTTCAGCTGTGGAATGGCCAAATGGGGGAGGCAGCTTGATGGATGAGGTCTCCAGGACTCTAAACAAATCCTCATTGCGGCACTTCTTGTGTGATTTTGGGCTATACAAAAAAATAAATTGTATTGTATTCAATTGTATCCTTGATATGGGATTTCAGCCGCTCAACAGTTGCTCAACTTTGTCGTATTATTTGTTTCACAATGATGTGACAGGTCTGGTCTGCAGTCATGTCATTTAGGCACCCAGACTCTTCTACTACAGAATCATATTTTTGTTATACATCAGAATTTGGTAGAGCATCTAGACGGCAGCACATGTTGCTCTAAGACCTGCATGTATCATTCAAGATTAATGGTGCGTTACCTGATGTGCAAGTCCTGTGCACTAATGTACCCCATACCTTCAGACATGCTGGCAGTGTAGTGTATTGGTTAAGGCTTCAGACTTACAGACCCTAAGGTTGTGGGTTTAAATCCTGATACTGTGTGAACCTGAGCAAGTCACTTCACTTGACTTGAAATGTTGTAAATTGTCTTGGATAAAGGCATCAGTCAAATAAGTAAATGAAATGAAATGGCTTTTGAAGTGTACGTTGATAAAAAGCTGGATGGTCCTTCTCCTCTTTAGCCTTGAGGATGCGGCATCCATAATTTCTTATAAGAATTTCAATTATTGATTCTTCAGATTAGGGCATTTTTCCACTTCGCCCGAGTCCATCTTAAATGAACTTGAGCCCAGAGAAAGCAGCCATGTTCCTGGATCATGTTTAAACTGTATATGGCTTCTTCTTTGAGTGGTAGAGTTTTAACTTTATTTTATTATTTATGGATGGAGTGGTGAACTGTTGTGGAAGAAACAACCGTCACCCCCTGGGTGACCTAAAACCTCAAAGAGAAAACAGACAGGAGGAAGTTTAAATCATAACCATTTATTCTCTTCGAAGAGTAAGCACTCCTATTACAGGACACTGTAACTAGACACACCCAGCATTCTGTTACAAGATGCAAACCTTTTCTGGTAGGTAAGGTCTTTTTTATACACATGTAAAAGGTACAGAATTAGATTACATCATACAAAGTATCTTATAATCATTGGCTGCTTCCAGTTGCTAGCCGAACGCAAGGCAAAGTGAACCTAAGTAAACACGGTCAGCAAAAACACGTAGATCACTAATGTCAAGCATTGCGCATTTGCTTTGCCATTTTCAGCTCCTTTCTTTATTAGCACAGAAGCTGAAGGCAGATGCCTTCCTCATACAGCAAATAAACATATAATTTCCTGCTGACAGCCCAATGTAGTCTGCTTGCATCCCGTCTCAGCTTCCCTAAGTTACCTGGAAATGCTTTTACATTATATAGTGAACTTTGCTAAATGTGCTTAATTACTTTAAGATATAAAATTCAAACCTCACAACTGTAAATTAATTTGTCTTGTTGTATTTTTTACCACACTGTCTTCACAGACAATGGTTTTCAGATGTTTTCTAAAGCTAATGCAGTGATTTCCACTTTGGAAATTTGTCTGTTTTTAATGCAGTCATGAAGATCATAGCCATTCAATACCGATTTTCAGCTTTGTCCTTTTGAGTACAGAGAATTATCAGGTTTCTCTGAATCATTTAATGATGTTATGTATCATAGATGATATAATTCCCAAATTCTTGCAATTTTATGTTCAGAAACATTATTTGTAAACTGTTAAGCTATTTGCCTGTGCAGTCCTTTGCAGAGTGGTGAAACCCTCTCTATCTTTACTTCTGCAAGAGGCTGCCCTCTTTTTATACCCAATTATGTTACTAACATTTTGACAATTAACCTAATTAGTTGCAAGATGTTCTACCAGGTGTTTTTTTTAGCATTACCCAACTTTTTCAGTCTTTGGTTGCCCCATCCCAACTCTTTTAAACACCAAGTGCACAACACAGTTCCAAATTACCAACACAAAGTACACAGCATTTCTCTTCTTCTGTTCTTCCTCTTTCTTGTCTTCTCCTCCGTCCACCTTCACTCCTCCTGGCAAGCTTATACATATATATATATCTTGTCACGCTTGGGTCACAGAATTGCACAGAAACACAGGAGATTGTAGAGACAGGAACTTTATTCAAAAACTTCAAACAAACATGTCTCTTTCAGAAGTAAAACAAGCTCAGTATGCAGTTAGTTCTCAATTAAAAGAATAGGCAAACATCATAGGGGAGCACAACGGGAGCGGGACACTGAAAAGGAGCAGAGGATATTTGGGGGAGGAGAGAGAAACACAGCCAAATCAGCAATCAGCCAAAAAGGACAGGTGCTGTTCAGGCTTTTAAGTATGTGAAGTGTCACACAAGAAGCATATCACGCAACAGAGCAGCCACAAGTAAGCCCAGCAAGTAAGGGAGCAATATGAAGGTAGTCTTTCAGCGTTTTTAAGAGGGGTTTTTTGAGGAGTGTCCGTGTCTTCTAGGGGTGCGTTCAGCCCCCTGTTACAATATATACACACATACTTATATACACACAATAAAATTCCTTTTATTTACATGCAGTTCCATGTCTGTTGCTGCCAGTCTGTCAATTGTAGTATCAATTCAAGTCAGCAGACTTGTTCTCATGTCGATTTACTTAAGATGAACCCAAGTGTTTAAATGGGAACACACAGAAATGCTCAGTGATTCAGGCTGTTTCCTGACATGGGTAGTTGGTTCCGACTGTGCAATCAGTACACTCTCTTATATTGTATTTTATTTACACAGGCTGGTAGTCCAATTTATTCAATTTCCATTAATCATAAAGTTACCTCAAGATTACAATTTGTTTTCAGTGTAGCATGGGGTGTCTTGTAAAGTCCTTTAAAATTTTTAGCACAGTGAATAAAAAGTTTGAAAAAAAGATATACTGTGTACTACAAATTCTGTTTTTGTGTTTTCCCAAGGCATTTAGTTTTATATAATGTATTAGCATTATTTTGTAACATGTCCTTGTAATGGGTATGGTTATGTAAAAATGTATGAAACATAATAGAAATATTCCATGTAAGTAAAATAATGCTACAAGGTTGATGGCTGGATTTTTTGTGTACCATGCCCTTAAATTGTCAGTTTTTAAATAAGTTAACATAATTAGCTTTCTCTGCTTAAGACATAATATTAAGAAGCAAAGAAAAGGAATATTTTAACTGCAACATATTCAAGTCCAAAGAAACGATTTGCACTGACACTACTGATTATGGTATTGTTGTTCTGGTCAGATAGCTCACCAACGTACAGCCCATTTCCAAGAAAATAGAATTAACAACAGTAAATTGGTATGAGTGAGTGTAGGTAGGTGCATGATGGTGGAGCATACTCTAGATTAGTAGCTTGTCCCTGTGACCTTTTAAAATAGACAGATCACAGGCCATATGCATACATGCTTGTGGTAGGAGTTCATGGAGCAGAGAATTAAGATAAAAAGTCACATAATTTAAGTATCATAGGAACAATTTAAACATCCCAAAATTCTTTTATAATCTAAATTTAAATGCATGTGTATCATTCATGCTATGTAAACATTTAGACACTTCCTATTATTAATCTTCACCAAGTGTTTATTAAAATCACATCTGCCATGTACAAAACATCTCTCTAAATGCATTCATCTACAGCATGACAAGTGTGATGCATCTGTGCTGACAAGAAATTTATTTAGTAGCTTGTGTAAATTTGGTTATATTTCATTGCCAGTCACCATTATGGCGTTTATTTTAAAGAAGTAATATTTTAAGACATTCATTTGAACAAAGAACCAAACTTTAGTTTATATAGTCACTTCATCAACAAACTAACACAAGGTGCATTACAAAATTCATAAAAATACAATTCAAACCAATGCAGCAATAAAAGTATGCTAATAACACCTAGGAGAAGATTACAAAGAGGTGGTGAAGAATAAAACACAGGTGTAATGTGCCATTAAAATAAATACTAGCCCATTCATTTGTTTTTTAAAATGCAATAAAGGCAGCAGAGTGTTTGGAGCTCGTTACTAACCAATTCTAGAGTACATTTTCTGAACACTCACACATGATCTTTGCACGGAAACCTTGAGTCATACATTAGCCTAACTCACACAAATGAGAAGAAACTTGAGTGACATCGATCATGTTTAAATTCTATAGAGTGACATTAGCGCATTGTGACATTAGAATGACATTTGCTGGGTGCCAGATGCAGAGAGCAAGCTCCCGATCTGAAATAACAGAGGGAGAGAAAAGTAATAGCCAATAACAAAAGCAGGTAAAAATGTGTAGTAAATACCAAGATTGGAGAAACAGGAAAGGGCAAAGCAGTGGAAAGATAGGAATACAAACTGTAGTCCTGAAGTCCTGAAAAGAAAAGGTAAAACCATAGAAACTTAAACAGATTGAAAGATCTTATTAACCAGGGTGAAAAAATGTGGTTGATACTCTTGAACATGTAATTGCCATGCCTCATTTTGACCACTGAATAATGTATTTCATCCAAGCACTTTTTCGCTGGGGTTACAGACGTGAGAAGAACTGATATGTAATGAACAATGAAAATAGATGATCTCCAGTCTCACATTTGCACATTACTAAAAACTGAAGCTCTTGTGGTTGGAGGAGGCTTGTCTTTAATGGGACAGCCATGGTTAAGATGCATGTCCCTGCAGAGATGAACAGCTATGCAGCATCTTTGGCCATAGATAAAAAGGAGCAGGAGAACTATGAAAGAGATGACTTTCTTGGGGCATTAGAAAATGATGATGTGTGACAGAAAGGAAGGAGATGGCTGATAAATCCCTGCAGAGATGAAGCAGTGATCAAATGAGCTACTTTACTAAAATTTGAGTGTTCTTTTTTGCTTTTAAGCTAGTTATACTAAGGCACTAGAAGAAAGTTTTGTAAACTCTACATTGTATTTAATTTTATTCATTAATTGCAATCTCAACGATAATAACTCATACTTTTCTCCTGTCAATGAAAACATCATTTATTCCTAAAGATAAAGTTCAGTATTCCAAAACATTATCTGAAAATATTCTTCTTCTTCTTGTTATATTGTGTTCTGCTATAGAAAGCATTGATGTATTCTTTAGCAAGAAGAGATCAATCAGAAGGTAGTCATATTTAAACTACAGCAACAGAGTGAAGTGTTCAAGGGCTATACATAGGAATCAATTGTGATGTATAAAAGTTTGAGTTAGCATAAATATGTGAGCCTTCTTTCATGGTAGGGAATTACACAAGTGTCCAATAATATCCAACAGCACATACAGACAAGAAGCAAGCATCCACTCAACTAAAGGGCAAAGGTCTGTAGATAGTACAAAGTAGAATTTATTAATCATTCTAAACAAAGCAGAATTTATTAATCATTCTAAAATTTTCCCACACATTCCATGTTGGAGGCAGAGAATGGCAATAATATTATTTCCAGTTTGCTTGAAAATGGAAAATGGCATGTGTTGTCAGTCATTTTTTGCAAAATGTGGCATTAATGTTCTTTGCAAAAGATGGCACAAGTCACTGATCGTTTCCAAGAACATCTGGACTGATGCCTTGATCATAACAATCTCGAAGTAATATTGCCAGCCCAGCACACCACAGCACAGAATATTACACTAGCCATTACAAAGTTGTAGAAGAGGTGAAGGATGTCACTTCCCTCATTAAAGGAACACAGTCTCTTAAGGAAATAGTTCCTGCTCTGCCCTTTCTTATGTAGTTCCTCTGTGTTCCAAGACCATCCATTAATGTGGACCCCCGAAGTACTCAAGAGTGCACCACCTCTACATTCAGTCCCTAAATAGTGATTGGGCGCAGAAGCTTTTTGGTGTGATAAAAGTCTATGACCAGCTCCTTGATTTTGCTGATGTTAAGATGCGGACAGTTCTCTTTTCACTGAAATATAAAGTTCTCCACCTGACTCCTCTACTCCATCTCTATTGTGGGTCCGCGGCTCGAAATGGATGGCCAGTTGTTTTTTAAATAAATAATCAGCGCACTCGCGGTTTAAGGAGCGGTTCCCAGGCATGATATGGGTGGGGCATTTCTGTACTGAAGTGCACAGGAGCAGGATCGCCCGTGTCCATAATTGATGGCGGGAGCTGCTGATCGACACACCTATGCCACGTTCCCATTATAAAAGGAGAAGCGTGGGTGCAGAGAAGAAAAATATCAGAGAAAAGAGAGAGATCCAGAGAACGGAGGTGAGAGGTCAGAAAAGGCAGAAGGTGAAAAAGCTGCTGCAGGAGCAAGTAAGGGCTGGCTCTCTGGAGTAATTGCAGGCAGCTGGGAAGAGAACCCTGGTTGGGTGTTTGGCTGGCACTCTGGGATGGATGGATTGGGTGATTCCTGCTGAGTTATTCAGAGGAACAGGTGTTACCAGGATTGAGGATAGCTTGCCATGGAAAACAGTGGGAGTCGTGGAGGCTTGGGAAGGAGAGTCCCAACGTGAACACCCTAGTTGTTGGGGTACCCGAGTCTCGGTCCGGCATGAGAGCTGTACGGTGCCAGGGGATAGAAGGCTACTGGACCTGTTCTTAAGCTGTACCTGCTGAAAAGGGGCGACTCCTCTGCTGCCAGGCCTGAGAGGGATAAGTAGAGGAGCTGTCAGATGAAACGTTTTTTTTTTAAGAGATTGCTTCTAACCTGTTGTTTTTAAGGATATATTTATGGGATTGATTTTTTAACCTCCACATTGCACATGATTTTATGGATTATTTATTTATGGATTTCTTGACACTGCACTTTTTTTTTGGACATTTTTTTGTGTGTGTGTGTGTGTGTGTGTGTGTGTGTGTGTAATAAAAGCACTTGCTTCTTTTGTACCATCCCCTTGCTGAGTTTGATTTGTTCCCATTTGCCAAGCTCATTCAGTTACATTACCGACGGTGTTGGGTTAGAGAGGCTCCCAAAAGGAAGAGGGAGTATGAAGCTGGACCGGCACCATCACACCTTATCAATACACCCCATAAATGCTGAATCATCTGAGAATTTCTGCAAATAACATGACCTGGTTTTATATTTATTGACAGAAGAGAAAAGGAGTTCCATGTAGTGCGAAATGAGAAACACAGTCCTTGAGTCTCACAAACTGTGGTCTGCTTGACAGATAGTTCCATTATCAAGGACACTACCAGTTCATCCACCTACATATCTCTAAGCTTACCCCTTAAAAGGGCTGGCTGGATGGCCTTGAAAGCATGGGAGAAACCAAAAAACTATTTTTTGATCAGTTCATAATTTTATTATTATTAAAATAGTTGGAATATACAATAAGTGATTGATGAGTAATTCAAGTAATTTGATTAAAAGTAACAAGATAAAAATTCAACCACTTATTGTGTTCTGTAGATCTAACTGTTAATTAAAATACATATCTGCTAATTTAACAAGACACTGACAGTATGGCTTTGTTTGAGATGTCAGACAATGTCTAAACAACCTTTTTTGGGCAAATTTGCTTTATTTCTGACATTCTAGAGAACTTTGAATTAGCTTCCTATTTAAAGATTATTTTGACACTTCCTTAGACAGCTCTAAAGCTGTAGAAACCTTGCAGAAGTACCTTTAGCTTTTAAATTATTGTGATATGTTTGAAAGAATGAAGATGTTCATTTTTTTTCTTTCAAATGTATCACACCAATCAGAGGTGCATGCTTAATGAAAAGAAACGTGAAACAGAGAGATAATGCAGGTCAGTATCAGAGTAGGGCAGTAACAACATTGAGTACTGTATAATCTGCATCAGACTGTAACAATTTCATTAAAATGATCTCAGCAATATTAGTTGAAGATTGTCTTCTGCCATTTAATGGAACTAATCAAGAATCATTAACAGATTCTTGTATAGCATTATTATCAGATCTTAAATAAATGCAAACTAACTGGTGCAGTAAACAACTTCTCAGTGCTGAAGCTGCCCAGCAAAAAGATGCAGCAGGTGGATCTTTGCTTAAAAGTGTAGACTGCTCATTTTTGGCTTTTTAAGAATGTAGGTATAGGACTGAGGGCATTCAGCTTACTGGATGGACACTGGGTGCCTGTTACAATGTATAGCAATGTTTACTCAATTTTTTTTGGTTTTCAAATGATATTTGTCTTTTAATGTAATTAAATATGTTGATATATACAAAGTATTTGTCTTTTCTTGATTTATGTAAAATTAGGTTTATTTTAGATTGTTTTCTTTAATGATTTAATTTATTACTTTTGTGTTTCTATGTGTAAATTAATGTACTTTGCGTTTTGTGGGTGGTCTCCAAGAGACAGGGCCACCCTGACATCTCCATTTTTGAGCCCTCCCTCTGGCTGCTTAGGTCAGGGCCAAGGAATCTCACACAGGTGTGACAAGGAGTGACACTCTGAAATTGTATTGTTTTTTTTTTAAGATTTTTTTTTTTGTCCCACTCTTGGATTACTCTTTTGAAATTTATATTGGAACTTGTTTGCTGCGGATTTCCTGTTGAGACAATTCCTTTTGCTCTTCTGAACATTTTTGTTACATTTTCTTTGATAAATAGATTAGACTGGATACACTTTATTAATCCCAAGTGGAAATTTAGAAGCATACTGCAACAAGAACATACAAACAAATAATACAATTAATCAACCCATCAATACATAATAAATACATATTGCACAGAAATTGCACAATGAGCTTAAAGAGTATTTCCATCCAGTTTTGGATGTCAGTAGGAGGCATTGAATTGCCTGATAGCAACAGGTAGAAAAGACCCCCAGAGGCACCTCTTAGCATACCATGGTAGAATGAGCCTGTGGCTAAAAGTGCACCAAAAGAGCACCTCCTGAAGGGGAAGGAGGGTTTTTTTTTACATGATGGCATCTAACTTTGCCACCATCCTCTTTTCCATAACAGCTTCCAGTGTGTCCAGGGTTAGCCTTGTGACAGAGCAGGCTTTACAGTTTTTTTCAGGGTAGTGCAGCATCTTTTGAGCTCAAGTTGCTTCCCCACTAGGTCACATTTTAGATCAATACACTGGCTGCTACGAACTGATAGAACATTTCCATCAGCTTGTTGCCTACATCAAAACACCTGAAACTCCTTAGGAAGTGCAATCTGCTCTGGCTTGTCTTGTACAGTACAGTACTGCCATGGTGTCAGACCAGTCCAGCTTGCTGTTTATGTGAACCCCAATTACTTTTAGTTCTGCACCACTTCATCATCCTCCTCCGAATGGTGACTGGTCTCAGAGGCTCTTTGGTATGTCAGAAGTCCACCACCTGCTCTTTTATCTTGCATTTATAGAAATTTAGAACTGGAGCTACAGTAGCTATATGTCAAAGATAACACTGACAGGATGTAGGAAAGCAAGAGGGGTGAAAAGCAGAATGGATTGTTGGGAGGGTGAGCAGAGGAGAGTATACAGTAGTGGGTTAGTAAACCATCCAGTCCATGGTTAGGCCAAAGAAGCTTTGGGTTTGTTATATTTACTATCTTTTCTGATGAAATGTTGATACATCTGTAACTATCTTTTGTCAATAAATGCTCTTTTTTGTTGTTATTTTGGTGTCCTTAGTTGTCATTTAGATTTGGAGTGAGCTCACTATAGCCTGTTTGTTTTGGGCTTTTTACAGAAAAATGTACTGCCATTCCTCTGGAAAATTTAAAGACTGAAAGACTACCAAGCTCTGAGTCAACAAAGCAGCCTCACACTAGGCTGCTTTCTCCACCAAGCTTTACGGTTGTGATGACCTTTTAATGTTGGTATGCAGTGTTTTGTTAACATTTATAGTGTTCTCTTAACATTTGACAAATATGATCCTCTTTCATTTGTCCACAGAAACTTGTATCAGTAGTGTTGTGAAAAATCCAGGTGGTCTTTGATAACTAGATAAGAGTAGACATGTTTTTGGGGAGCATTGGTCTCTTTCATGGTCACACCAATGAAAACCACTTTGTTTAATCCATTTCTAACCTTAGAGATAAATATATGAAGTGCATATGCCTGCAGATCCATACCTATCACCCTGGTGGTCTTTGCCACAATCTTGAGCATTGCATGACACAGTCCTTCCATCATTTGTCTAGAAGATTTACACCTAGGGAGAGTAATGAAGGAAGTTGATTTCTAACAGTTGTGAAAAATCTGTCTTACCATGGACTGATGGAGGTTCAGGTTTTCAGAAATGTTTATGAACTTAAAGAATTCTTTATTGTGAATCGTCTGGAAATCTCTTTTAAATGAACAATGTTGCACCTCAAATGATCTCTGTTATGAAGCAGAAGAAGCTAAAATTGTGAAATCTCTATATTAGGTAGAGTACCAGAAATGCATACCAGATTGTTACTATCTTAACTCTACAATTACCAGAGCCTACGAAAAAACTCGTAGATCCTGCCCACCTTAAATCCGTTCGCACCTCTCCGCCAGCGTCCTTTGTCCTGTAAATGTCTCAATAAAGACAAGCAGCAAGCAGCTGGTTATTCCATCCCCTCACCGACTTAGAAAGTGCACAAACTTCCCCCAGCTCATGCCTTGATTGATTATCTGGGAGTGAAGTGGAGTTTTAGAGTTGAAATAATAGATCGTTATTTGGAGCACACGCATTTCATTCTAAAATAATATTTGTAAACACATTTTTAAAACAGAAACGTTTTTCATATTTTAGTAGTAAATGACAAAATGTAGGCATAAACTGTATAATGTATGAAGCCTGAAGTCCAAAGATCAAATAAACACTTTCACAAAAGGTTCAAGGAAAAGATAACTTATGTGGTGTAGTGGTAATATTTGCTGACTTGCAATCAAGAGTCCCCGGTTCAATCCCAACTCACTCCTATATTTGCCATTTTCAGTAGTGAGCTGCTCTTATTGTTAATATTATACAGTACACACATACACTTTGTTTGCATCTGTAACACATAGTGTACATTTATAGGACTTGTAAAAGTTACCATTTTTTTTTTTCACTTTTATTCTCTCTAAATCACGATCACGATACTTACTACCGCTAACCCAGCCCCAAGGATCTGACGCTGTTAGTTTTTATTTAAAACTGGGAATAACTGGAAATGTGAGTGGTGTTATGAGACAATGGAACTAGACATTCTCTCATCTGGAGGGAAGGTACCTAAAAGTTTCTTTGTAGCGGTTTATTTTTAGTGGTATTTTGCGCATTTCCACAATACACATGTACACAGTTAATCATAGATTATATCGCTAACATTCAATCTAATTTAAAAGTGACCAATGGTTTAAATCTCCAAGGGAGAACATCCCACCTGCATCAGAAACACACCAGAGTAGAATTCCCTTTTTGCAGGTTCTGCTGTCACTGCTCCTCTGTGCCCTCAGTTTCCCTTAAAAGAACCTTTTAGGTAGTCCTTAGGTAGGCTGCCTTAATCTAGGACTGTGTGCTGCCTTCTATCTGAATGGAGGTTCTTAATTAGCTTGAGTCCCTGTTTTAAAAAAAAAAAAAAATTCTCATCATCTAACACTGTCCATTTCCAATTGATCCAAAAAATTTCTCTCTGCATATTGGTCTCCTGGGGCAACCTTACAGGACATTCAGCTTTCAGCTATGACTATTGTACCACATTGGCATGACATCATGCATCATCATCACTGCTAGGAGCTCCTTTTGTCTTTCCTCCAGGGCCTTGGTGGACATTGTTCTTGTCATTTGCCACCTTTTTCTTGCCTATAATTCCTTTAACTACACATTAGCAACTTAAGGAGTTATATCAGAGCACATTCAGATCTATCTTATAATAAATACAACTTCTATGTGAGAAATGGTTAATCTACATTTAACTTTACTGTATTATTATTAAACATGAAAAGTAATATTTTACTGCGAATGACTCATGGAACATGGGACCTAGGGGATCACCTATCGTTGGCACACCTTTTTCAACTACTGACAGCTGAACAGAGACTTACTGGGTATCTGGGAAAAGAGCCCTTGACAGCCTGTATGATATTTTACAGATGGCATTAGCTCAGGGAAATATGTAGAAATAAAGGCAGTTCAATTAAATGAGTAGATCAGGTGTACGTGTTTCAAGAAAGGAAAATCACTTTTTTCTACAATATCCTAATTATTTTTTAACTGTCTACAATGCATGGTAAAAAAATGGAAAGCGAAGACGCAGAAAAGAAGGTCATGTTCAACAATTAACACTTCATAGTTTCTAATTGTACATACATACCATCAGTGTAAAGATCTCAGAAGTAATTTTCATAATTAATGTCACAGCATAATTTAGTAAATGCTTAATTGATTCCATTTTTAATACATAACATTCATTTTTCTTTATTTTTTTTCAGCCCAGGCATTTACATTAATGGTGTGGGTTTAATGCTAATTTTTTAAAATTCACTCATTATAACTTGTTTTGACTAACTTAAAACATTATTAATAAAGTTTCTATCAATTGTTCCTTTTATGTCCTATTGGAGTTTTGCTGATATTTAAAATATTACAATAGTATTTTTCAAGTGGAACCACACTTGGCAGCAGTTGCTATAAATTAAACATTTGTTTCACCAGAGTGACACAGCAGGGTTTTTGAACCTCATCACTGTGTTGGGAATACATTTACTGTCAGATGATGCTTTGCAAAGCAGGGAATTAGGTTTCATAATGCATTTATTTGTCAAGAGGGGCTATCTTCACAGCAATCCATTTTTTCATCAGGACTTAGACATATTTTTTTATTTTTGATCAATATATTGTGTGAAAGTGTCTTCTAGAACTCTAATATGCTTCCTGCTGTGAGTTTGGTTAAATTGTATTTTGAGGTCTTAGAAATAAGACAGTGTATCTTCACATTCTTAAGTTTTTAGAATGAAATTTCAAAACTTTTATTGAGATTTTGTTTTAATCTGAGAGGTGCATTTTTAGGGTCGTACTAGTGGTATTCACTGTTACCTAATACTAGGTTCAAATGTCACTCTTGCCACTGTCAATATGGAATTTGCAAATCCATTTGTCTGCATGGGTATTTCTCTGGTTTCTCCAGTCCTCATGACTGGCAAACTCTAAATTGGTCTGGTATAAGAAGTATCAGTGTACCCTGTAAATGGCCTGCATCCATCCAGAACTCATTACTACCCTGAGACCAGTAAGGAAAGGACAGACCATGGCTTCCCATAGATTCAGGGATACAACATTATTGTATACTTTAAATGCATGAGGTTTTACGGTTTAGCAACACTTACTCAACTGTTTTACTCAAAATTAACTGTATACATCTTCAGCTTATTATGTTGGTCTGATAGGTTGTCATTGGTGCTGTGCTGATTTAAAGTAAATAATTGGACCCCACAAAAGTGTAGACTCTAATCAGGCGCAAGAGCGCTTCACTCAGAGGACAGCTAGGGGGGTGCCTGGGTGATCGTGAAGACACATACAAGGTGGAGCGTCAAGCAGGTATCACATTAATTCCTCAGAGGGTACGATGGATTCTCACCTGTGCCTGGCTGAGCGAGCAATGGTTGAGCTAGAGAGACAGAATTAGAAAGGTGCTGGCCTCGTCTGACAGAGCTTAAAAGGACCTGTTGGTTTACTCTTGTTTTTAATTCTGATTTTTATTTAATGGATTGTCACCTGTTTTTAACACTAGAATTTCCAAAGCCTGTGAAAATTATGTTCTCCCTGAAGAACCTACTTTCCCCAAACACACATGAGGAAAATCGTATGCCCTTATAGTCTTCATTTCTGAAAAGGGTCTGCATTCTAATGAGGCACCACAGAGCATTTTGCATATAAACCCCTCATGTGCTACCAGTCATCCCACAAGGGAAGGAATTTCCTAGAATGTAGTTAGGAGGCTTATGGAGCTGTTTCTGGACAAAGGGCAGAAGCATAACAACAGACATCTTCTTCACATCACTGTTGATGGCTAATAAGCTGTTGCAATGTTCAAGTAAAACTTTCAGGACCACCTTCATATATAATTAGCAATGCCATTAACACAATATCATTGATGACAACACTAACATGTTATCATGTTATCAGTAGACAGTTCTTTGTATAGAATTTGTTCAACATGATTTTCATATGGATATATGGTTGCACAGTGGTTGCCTCCAAAATTCCAGATCCCAATCTCACTCTAATTAATAGAAAGATGGGACACCATTCAAGCTTTCCATTATCTTTTAAAGGTCAATAAGTCCTACTGTTCTAAAATAACAGATTTCCCTTTCATGCTTATTATTTATATAACTTTATAGAAAAAGTCATTAAGGATGTAATTCAATTTTAAGGAATGCTTCTTTGATCCACTAATGAGAAACCAACAGGTTTTGCTTATCCAGGAGCAGCAGCTGAGGATTTGTCTTACCTTTAGTGACACCTAACATGAATGAGAGTGAGGCAGAATAGTAGAAGATTAAGCAACACATTACCCACTAAGCATCAAGTAAATTGTAAATATAAATTCAGTGTTTCTCTTTTCCAAGACTACACACATCACAAATGAAAAGTGTGAGGATGAAGAACTGAGTACCTAATTCAATAATTTACATAAAATAAATCACATTTTCAGTAAATATTCATACATTTTTAAAAAAAACAGATATAATAAAAAAGTAGCTCAGAAGAATGCACCACAGGCGAGAAGTGTTTCACAGGATACACAAACTCACATAACATAGGCCAATTTGGAGTCGCCAATTTATCTAATGTTATGGAGACATTTGCAGACTATGTAAACCCCTCCAAGGAGGCACTATACCCAAGACCCAAACTCCAGTGAGGTGCTCAGAGTTGATAACACACCATAAGAAGCCACCTACTAACTGGGATGGTTAAATTACTAAGCAAAACGATTTTAATAAATGTTCTAAATAGCAGATCACACAAAAAAATCATCTTATGCATTGGTTTTATTCTCCATTCCTTCAGCAATTCACAAAAATATCTAACATTGTATTTTAATTGCTCCAGATTTAGTGAATGTTTTAATTTTAATAAAGCTGACTTGTTCTGAAAGAATGCATGTGAATGCCTGTAGTGTCTTAACTTTTGAAACCTTGTCATTTTTATCTTCAGTAGAGCTGGAGATCTACTCATTTCTTTTAACTCTTTGATATGAGCTCAGTGTATTTATTAAGGCCCCACATTAACGCTGTAACCCACGGCTCTATGCCTTAGGCAAAAGTTCTTTTGTTTGCTATAGCACAGACTCTAGGGATATGTGTGATGCATAAAGACATAACTGGGCTTTAAGAAAAAGTAGCAAAGGCAAAAAGAGTTCACAGAATTGTCAGCCCTTTGCTCTCAATTTATGAGGACTAAATACTGTCAATGAAAAGTTAACAGTGTCCAGTCTCATAAAAACTACTTGTATTACATTTCAATTATTTATTAAATGAGACAAATAATGATTCAAGTTCTAAAGATGTTTAAGAAAAATGGCTTGGCATGACTAGGATACTACAAACTATCTTGTGAAATATAATTAGTGCAAAATAAAATGTGTTACAGCCTCTTCTGTACTTTAGAGTAGTCATGGCTTAGGCTGGAAAATTAATTTTATTTTCCAAAATTAAGTAGCTAATTGATAATACATAAATATAACACGTTAAACACGTTTATGCATGTGCTTTAAGTATTTTTAATTTTGTAACTTCTAATGATACAGGATCGACAGTGTCGCACTTGACCCAAAGGGAATGCATCAAAGCACCTCTAAAATTAAACAAGTAGCATTTAAATGAATTAAAATAATGGATCAATCAGTTAGGAGATAGAGAACTGAACGACAGGAGGAACAGAAGACTGCGCAAATATCACACCGTGGAATTCCACATCCTGTCCAATTCTTTTGGTTTAATTGCAAAATGTAAATGGTCATTAAAAAGCTCAGAAAAAAGAACATTTTCACAGTGTAAATTCCAAGAGGCAACTCTGGAAATTGATTTTAATTTTTTTACCCCCAAAAAAAAATCATTTATGATTGCAGACAACCTTTTACAGCAACACAGGTATTTTTATAGAAAACATATCAAAAGTATTAAGCATGTCCTTTTTTTGCTCATTTATACTGTTGTGGATGGCGTGCTCTAGACTTCTTACTTAATGACTGATTAAATTGAATATCAAATAATATTCAGTTATTTTGGTCTTTTCTTGTCCCCATCCCCTATATTGTGCTTTTCAATCACATTTTCACAGAGTTGCATAAAGTTTGTTTGTTTGTTTGTTTGTTTGTTTGTTTTTTGTCTTCATTGTGTAAGTTAGCCATGATACTCACTCACCACAAGCTGGACCTTCTAGATAAGGTGCATTTATACTGCAATCAATGAAAACCCCAGACAAGTGATCTGCATTTAACAAATTAATTGACTTCTAAAAGCAATTGGCTGCACCAGTAATGATTTAGATCTGTCATATTAAAGGGTGGGCGGCACGGTGGCGCAGTGGTAGCGCTGCTGCCTCGCAGTTAGGGGACCCGGGTTCGCTTCCCGGGTCCTCCCTGCGTGGAGTTTGCATGTTCTCCCCGTGTCTGCGTGGGTTTCCTCCAGGCGCTCCGGTTTCCTCCCACAATCCAAAGACATGCAGGTTAGGTGGATTGGCGATACTAAATTGGGCTTGGTGTGTGGGTGTGTTTGTGTGTGTCCTGCGGTGGGTTGGCACCCTGCCCAGGATTGGTTCGTGTGCCCTGTGTTGGCTGGGATTGGCTCCAGCAGACCCCCGTGACCCTGTATTCGGTTTCAGCGGGTTGGAAAATGGATGGATATTAAAGGGTGAGTACTTATGCAAAAATTAATTTTGTGTTTGGTATTTTTAATTAATTCAGAGCACTTTGCAGAGATCTGTTCCCATTTTGACATTAAAGTGTCTTTTTCTACTGATCCGTGTAATAAAAAAGTAAGACTAAATCCACTGTGATTTAATGTTGTATGACAATAAAATGTGAAAATTTCCATGGGAGTGAATAATTGGTATAGGCACTGCATATTCGGCTATAACACATTTTTGGTTACCATGTATAAATAGACTAAAACTGGCTCTGAGGTAACCCAGTTTTTCATCTCCACTTTGTATGCATAGACATATGCTTTGTATGTATCGAACAACCAAGGAGCTTCCTATACATGCTGTACAGTTTAAGGCAAAACCAGTAGGAGCATATAAGCAATACTAATGTTGTACCTTGGACCCGGCAATTTGTATTGAACTATAAATGAGCCTCATATTGAAATCTCATGGCCTGAAATAAACAACAACAGCATTCGCTGTGTTAAATTGCCATAAGAATAACATTAATTATTATCTCATTAGCTTTTATAATTAATATTTTTGGTATACATGTTACTGCTGAACAAAACATGCCATATATTAAATTAAAGTTATCTCCTTCGCATTTTGTATTTATTAACTTATCTCAAATAGGTAAAACAAGTTTTCTGGCTTGGTTTTACTATTTGACGAGCCCCTTCTGTAATTTGACTTTATATTAAACCTTGCCAAAAAAGAAATACTTCTTATTAAAGGACATTACTTTATTTCATTTTTTTCAGAAGAATTTGATAGAAAATCAGTGTTCAACGTTAATACTGTAAATAAAATCCTTCAGTAATATGTGATATTCTGAAGCCATCCTTTATAGCCACATATTTTCCTCTTAAACTATGACACATCAATATAAAAAATGGGATTGTTATGACTATTTCTAGAGCTTGAAATCTATCACAAACTAAATCTCCTAAATCTTTACTGTTCTCTGTCAAAGTCATGCTTCACTTCACAAGATAGTGACATATTCAGTTCAATTCAGTTTATTTTTATGTAGTGCTCTTCACTAGAGGGAAACTCAGAGTAGTAACAGCAGCAGAAAAGTGCAACATCATGCAACAATTTCATACTTAAGCGCACATGCCTATTTATGTGATCAGCAATAGCGTGATCCATAAAAATTGGCTTAAATATAATAAGAATAATGCAAACTTATGATGCAGTTAGGTGCGTCAGAAAAAGAAAAACTTCAGTTCATGAGGAAAATAAACTTTTAGTGGGCCTATGAGCCTTCAGAAATAAGTTTGGTTACCCTAGGCCAGCTGGTTGCCATTCTGATCATCTTACAGACACCACATGCAGAAGTCTGTATTTGTAATCTATATATATATATATAAGCCAAATACCACTGACTCACTCACCATGAAATTTTCCAAACCATGAGCTTGAAATTTGGAATGCATGTTACCCTTGGCCCATATGCGCTCACTAAGAAATGGTTTTAAAAGTTTTGTGGTCCAAGCGCGTTCTGTCTGTAATCCGAAAATTACTTAAAGGATTTAGATATGGTTGTTTTCTATGATTTGCTTGAACTTGCCGTTGATTTTGTGACTTCTCTCATCACGTAAGTACCATAGGTCGCTTGCGGTATCGATGTATTTATTCAAATCCAAGAGAGTGGCTATGGGCCGGGAGCAGGGGGACGGGGCCTTCCTCATTCACTAGCCAGCCTCTGTTTGAGTTGGTCAACATTTCACCACGTGTTGGAGTGCACCTTGCCTCCGCTTAACTAGCGATACCTGTTTGTTCATGAGACATTATCATCTACAGATTGTTAAGGAGTAGCATTTGAGGTTTTCGAGAGAGAGATCAGAGCTCCATGTGTTTTAGAGGGTAGCTGCTGATTGCCAAAGATATCACGGCCATGTGCTTTTCTCCCCACGTGAGGAACGCTGTCCCGTCAGAGATGAACAAAATCAGATATAGTGTCAAAGTCTATTGATTTTTAAAGTTTGTCCTGTTTCATTAATATGTGGGCGCAGCCACAGAGTACAGCTAGTATAATATAATGATGAAGTGATGTGTCTGTTATCACCTACACTATAGGTTTACAGTCACTACTGATGTATAACAGTGGCTCTAAATGTCATACCTGGGAATTGAGAATAGAATAAAAAGGAGTTAGAGATTAGTAAGTAGTAATAATGATTGCTGCACTGGACTTATATGTTGAAACTGATGGGACAATCCTTTCTCTAGCAGACTAATCATTTCACGGTTTGGTGACCATAGAGATAAGGCTCTTCCACATACATTAGTCTTATTTATCCTTGGAAATTTTGCAACAGTAGCATTTTGCAATCACAATGTAGACACTTCATTGTAGGCTTTAATATTCTTTGTTAAGTAATGGAGACCAAGGGCATTTAATACATTATGAGTAAGAAGGAAGATTTTGAAATTAGCCATCACAAGCATGAATCATAAAAAATACTTTGCTAATGGGAATTGCCTGAAAAATTGCATTCTTTTCAACATAAAAAATGAACAGAAAATTAATTTCTGAAAATTGTTCCTTGGCTCTTTTTGACAATTGCGTCACCTCAACCTTATACCTTCTTATTTGGGTGTCTTTAATTACAGTATACAGTGTCTTTCACACTAATACATTATATTTTAAAAAGCAGTTAGTACAATGTCACTTTAAACATATGCTTTTGCTCAGACTTAATCTCTGCACTAGTGTGTTTCTGACTTTACCTTGGGTGAACGGTAAACCTTTGCACCAAACAAGACCAATTCAAACTACCAAGCAAATGATTTTAAAAGTGAAGCTTTTTGAAACAACAATGTATACGCTACCATCTTGTTGTCTGAATGATGGACCACAGACTGAAAAATGACATTACCATCACTGTCAGCATGCATTTCGCATATGGAATTAGAATCAGACAACCAGGAACTCTGAGTTAAAAAATTAGTCAACATAAAACTGGAATGAACTTTTTGCCTGGCTATACTTTGTTCCCAGTGCTAGTGGAAAAGTGACCATATTTTACACATGTATCTTAACTAGGACAGCAGCTGGATGCCATGCAGGAGGCTTTTACAGAAGCTTTCATTCCCTCCCTTTTTGCTGTAGTTTGTGATAAATCTTTTTTAGCAATAACTAATTATTAATGTTATGATTACATGTGAACTGGCATCTGCTACATTTTTAGTAAATTTTTCAATTGCAGATATGCTGCTCATCTCAACTGCCTTACTGACAAGCTGCAAAATTGAGAGATGTCACAATGTAAAAGTAGAGTATCAGGCTATGTCATCTGAGAATGTAAGAAACACTGAGGAACATAAAGTGGGATATACTGTATTAAATAATCCCGTACTTTCATAGCACTGAGATCACTATCACTTATGGAGCTCTGTTACACCTGATTGCTGGACTAGCTTGTCTAAACAAGGGAAGGGCAAAAATTTAAACAGTGAGAGTAAAAGTAAGGTGGAACAGTTTCAGATCTGGCCTGCCTTCATATATTGAAAAATGTTCAAAATAAGTTTTAAGTAATTTGTAAATAATGTTTTAAATAAGGTGGATGAACTGTCACATGTCATGTCAAATCACAGAGGGTTCTGGTACTTCTGGTACTCATTAAAACTTTTTTTAATGCTGGACAGTTTTCATCTGATGCAGTCTGACAGAGTGGAAAAGGAAGACGTGGTACTAGGCATTTATGAAAATCATAGTGGTAAAAAGTGAGCATATTACAATAAAACTAAAATCTGTAATTCAAACATTGAAAAACTGGCTGAATTTGTCCACGTTACTGCCAAGTTAGATCAGTTACATCATCCTTATTAAGCTTTGTAACTCAACTCTGTTGCTAGCTGTGAGACTTGCCCGGACATAACCAGTTGGAAACCACATCTTTATAAAATGCACACGTTTGTTTTGCATCAATAAACTCAGGTTTATAGTCCCGAACACCACACACAATGTACACAGCAAATAATCACCATAATAAGTCTTCTCTTTCTCAGTCCTTGGCCGTCTGTCTCCTCCTGGGAGCTTTGTCCTGCTCCCACTCCCGGCTCAAGCTCCTCGATTGCATGAAGGCGGCTCCTTTTATTCCCGCCCGGATGTGCTCCAGGTGGCTGATGACATCCTTCCAGCAGCACTTCCTGGTGTGGCGGAAGTGCTGCCCTTTGCACCGGAAGCACTCCAGGCATCCCTGCCAGGTTCCTCCATCTTGCCGGGTGTGGCGGAAGTAATTGTTCCCCAGGTTCCTTAAGGTTTAAGGCACCCCCTGGCAGTGGCCACGGGTCCCAACGGGTTAACCACATTTCTCTCTTCTCCCGTGGTCCTCTCTTAATCCAGGGCAGCTGCCCTCTTGTAGCCTGGAAGCTATACATGCCCTCTTCTGGTCCTTCCAGGCATCCCGGCCAGGTAAGGACCCCAGCAATCTGCCAAACAGCACTCTAATAATTAATCATTCTGACCATTCTGACCCTAGAATGCTGGTGAATTCAATCACAGAAACTTTTCTATTAGCATGTTCCAATTGTGGACATAACCAGCTGGAGCTGCTCTGTCCATACGTTAATGCATTTATATATAAACTGGTGGCACAACTCTGACTACGTTTCACTGACACCTACAAGCCTGTTATCAGAAGAAGCTCTTCTTATCCAAGTCAGTAGGTTATCTGTGTTTTTTGGGGGTTGTGGTTTGTTATAATATTTTCTTGAGCTTATGTAAAGTTTTAATTTCCTCTTGGGGACAAAAATATCTATCTATCTATCTATCTATGTACCAACATAACATTTATATACAAATTGAAAACAATTTGTGAATGTAACCATTACATAAACATTATATAACCAAAATTACTGAAATAATAAATAGGATTTGGCTCCCTGTGACATTAATTTGGATTAAGCAGGTTTCAGAATTGTTATCTGGGCTTTGACTTCCTGCCAGCCTGACTGCAACTAGTCAAAAAAGTTGCAATGTAATAAAGACTGAAAATGCAAGGCCATATGTTTTTTTTTTTTAACAAAAGACTAGAATATTTTAAATTGGTCTATGGCGATGTAGTAAAAGCTGCATAATGACTCCATTGTTAGTATGGTGGCCTCACATTTGCAGAATCCTGAGTATAAATTCCTGTCCAGGTAGGTGTTTTTGTGGAACATCACATTTGTTTATGTCTGTGCAAGGATTTTTGTGGCTTCTTTGGATTTCTTATGACAGTGCATGTTAAGTTGGTTGGTGACTTTCAACCAACCACATATTAAATAAATGTGTTGGAAGAATGTGCTGCTCAGGGCCCCATCTTTCCTTAAGCCCAATGCTGACAGCATAGCCCCCAGCTTCACTGAATTGGATCAAGCAGGTTTAAAAATAGAATGATTCTGAAGTACATTGAGGATTGCAACTAATTTTTTCAATGAAGGTTTGAGAAAAAAAAATTTAATTTATTATTTTAAAGCTGTGATGAGTGGTATGTAGGAGACAGAGGAGGTCAAGCAGAATTTCTTTTGAGGGTGAAGTGCCCCACAGCAGGGAGGCTGTGTGACAAGAGTGAGGGTTAAAAAGAAGCACACTGGTACCAAAAATGAGTTGAGGAAAGAGCAAAGACAAGCAAATGAATGTGAGCAGTAAAGACAGTGTCATTGAAAAACAACAGATGGTACTTTTTGAACTCATTTGTAAAAGCAAATTAGATGTGTTTTATTCAGTAAGGTTGTAACAATATGTAAAATGGGTCTTAGAGGAACTGCAATTGAGTTTCTTTACTGAAGTAGCATTTTTTGGTGTTTTTGTTTAATTTTTGAAATCTAAGGTAAAATGACCTCTTCTGTACAGTTAAAATTACTAATGTCTGCACACAAGAAATGACAGTTTGACCCCCTATGACAGTAAATGTCAGGACTCAGCTGGCATCAAAGAAAATCTCTCTTTTTTTACAACAGCACAAGAAGATGAATAAAATGAAACAGTCTTTCGTGCTACCATTCCAATCTTGATTACTTGATAAAAAGAAAGCTAAAGTGATATTACTATAGAAGAGCTCCTAAGCAATTGATTTACCCATCTGACCTACGACCTCAGTGTGGGTGTATGTCAAAATAACTAGGCTCTCTCTACCTAGTGAACCAAAGCATCATAGTGCTGGAAAACAATGGACCAAGGGGATATTTGCATAAACAAAGTATAACAGCAAAAGTCATCCATTTTTGCCCTTGCAGTATATTCAAATATGGACAAAATCATGCACCAAAAGCAATGTCCTAGGGTATTCACTCACTGCAAAAAATGCCAAAAATTGGTAATAACGCCATCAGAAAAAAATCATTTAGCTCTTTTTAGTTGATCAGTATTGCTAACAGTTTACTTGAGTTTCAAGGCTTCTTTATGAGAAACATGGCCACCATGAAATACACTTCGATGAATACAAGTTGAAAACATATTTCTGTCTGACTGCTACCACTAAGGCTTATATCTGACAAAGCTATTACAGTGAATATCAAATTTTTAATGGCAATAGAACGAAACAGTGATTTAAATTAATAAAGTAACGCGAAGAATACACTTACCTGACTGCAGATTCTGATATGAAATTTTGCCTATGCTGTCTCACTTGAGATCTGTTATTACACCAAATTTTATAATTAATCAGTGTTTTTTTTTTACTCACTGTAAGTAGCCATACCAGCTTTATTTTCAAATGTTTTTATGCACAATGATTGTTTTTTATGTTTATGGCATATTTTAGTTAAAAATCAAAGAAATATATCTAGATAAAGCTTTTTATTTGGAGCAAAAAAAAAACTGCAGATAGCACTTTATGCACAATATGTCTTTGATTCTTGCTTTAATCTTAGTCTGTCAGTCTCCAGCTCTAGGCTGGCTATAGTTTTCATTTGTTATGAATTACAATGTTATCATTCAAATTATTTTTTGAGATTTCACTACTTCACAACCATTTCTCTCTCCTCTATTTAGGATACTTTTTTAGACTGGCCTTTTTAAAAACCTTAGCCTCATTTTTGGGTCAGGATAGGCCAGAAGCCTGCCATTTGAGTTTGGGGCGAAGCTATTAGCAACCAACTCAGAGGAGGTTCACAAACAACGACAGGCCTGGCTTTTTGTTGTTTAGGCCAGCTGCTTCTTTTAGCTGTTTCGGTGTGGCAGGAATCCCTAACATATCATTAATATCAAAATGCAGCAACAAGACTACATTAAAGGTAAAAGAAATTAATTTAGCCTGAATACTAAATATTTTTGTTCCAGGGAGGCATCTTAATTGTACTGTTGGGTTTGCATTGTTTGGAATTCTGATACTCCAAACTGTGAAACTGTCAAAGATAAGCACTTTGTCATAAACATGGACATAATGCTGAGGCTGAATAATGTTCTGGATCTAGACTCCTTCTTAGACTCCTATTTGACCAAAACTAAATCACACTTTGATGCCGCTGTTGTGCCTCGTCTGAGGGACCAAATCATCTAAGAAGACTGAGCTGATCCGGTTTTGCTGCTTGCCTAGTAGTTTTCAGGTTCCTAATATATATTCCTCTGTACATATTTTGTCAATAAATGTGAGTTTACTACATATTGCGCAAAAGTAAAGGTGTAATATTGTTTGCATGAGACGTTATGTTGCATAGTTAAAGAACACAAAATGGCTCCTCATTAGTCATAAAGTAGTTCTGTCATTGCACAAGACTGTAAGTATTGATGGTTGATGGTTGAAAACTCTGGCTATAACATGGTCTCACTTAGGCTGTGAAAAAGCTGCCTGAAGGCCTATGTTGCTCTGTGGATATTGCTTGAAGGGATCTGAAGAAACATTGACATATGCGGCTACTGACTTTAAAGAGTTCTGCTTGGTGGTGGTTTAATTTATCAAGCAAGGAAGCTTGAGTTTCTCTTCTTTTTCTCTTTCTCTTGGGTGGAGGATAAATAGTGCGTTTTTTTAAAAAACTTTTTTCTATTTCTATATTTATTTTGCTTTCTTTGTTTTAATCTGTAAGTAAATGGTTGCACCCATTATATTATTATTTTGATTATTATTTTGTTTGACTGAGTAGTATATACAACATTGTAATGTTCCCCTATTTAAAAATAAATTAAAACATTTTCAAAAAAGCAAGCAAGACATCAATAAACTAAATTTAGTTTATTTAGTTTAATTTGCTTACAATTTTTAAAAAGAACAGCACTTAAATAATAGACCATTTTAGAAGGCTAAAGAAAAATGAATGGCTTCAATTAAAAAGTAAGCACTCTCAAAATTTTGGTGCAGTGACCATAATAGCATTTAAAAAACAGGTGACTGAACTGTCTTAATGATCTATAGAAAGAATATAGGTTGATCAGAATAGTAATATAAGGAGGGGCCAGTCCACTTAGTGTTTAAAAAAAAAACTTTTAAGTGTATCGTATAGCAGACAGGGAGCCAATGAAGGGACACTAAAACTGAGGTAATGTGACTCCTTAATTTAGTTCAAGTCAGTAGTTAGCCATTCCATTTTCTGCTAACCATAAGTGAGACAGAGATGACTGACTGATCCCTGTATATAAAGAATTACAAAAACTTAGCCAGGATGACACAAAAGCAAGGATAACTTTCTCTATGCCATGATGAGAGAGAAATGGCTTAATTTTAGCAAATATTCCAAGCCAAAAGAAACAATTTTTATCAAAAGAGTTCATTTGTTTAACAAATTTAAGGTTAAAGATTACACTAAGGTTTCTGTCTGTTTGAACATATAGCTCCTAATATTTTTGACAGACCATCAATATGTTTTGAAGATACAACTAAAAGTACCTCTGATTTGTTTTCTTCTAATTAACTTAGAGAAAGTTTTAATTTTCATTCAACATTTTATTTCTTACATCAATCAATGGGCCTCACTTGCAGGATCTCATGTCATTAGGGTTTAGAACATTAGAACAATCTACTCGAGAACACGCCATTCAGCCCAACAAAGCTCACCAGTCCTTTCCACACTAAAGTCGTACTGTACACTACGCCACTTGGTAGCTTATTCCAAGTGTCTATGGGTCTCTGTGTAAAGAAAAACATCCTAATATTTATGCGAAATTTACCCTTAACAAGTTTCCAACTGTGTCCCCATGTTCTTGATGAACTCTTTTTAAAATAACAGTCTCGATCCACTGTACTAATTCCCCTCATAATTTTAAACACTTCAATCATGTCACCTCTTAATCTTCTTTTGCTTAAACTGTATAGGCTCAGCTCTTTTAATCTTTCCTCATAATTCAACCCTGTAGCCCTGGAATCAGCCTTGTCACTCTTCTCTGGACCTTTTCTAGTGCTGCTATGTCCTTTTTGTAACCTGGAGATGAAAACTGCACACAGTACTCAAGATGAGGCCTCACCAGTGCATTATAAAGGTTGAGCATAACCTCCTTGGACTTGTACTCCACACATCAGGGTGCTATATAACCTAACATTCTGTTTGCCTTCTTAATGGCTTCTGAACACTGTCAGGAAGTTAGTGGCAGATAGAGTTATGTGTTATTGCCATAGCAATGAAAAGAAACATTATTTTTTCAAATGGAAGCAAACAAAAATTAAAAGAATTGTTCCTAGAATGGAACCCTGAGGTACACCATAAGAGACAAACCAGAAATGATGAAAGAAAATGGTGTTCCTAGAATACCCACAGTACGCTCAAGGTGATGTATGAGTGTGTTATGGTCAACAGTGTTGTAAGCAACACCTAGGTTCAAAATAATTAAAATAGCCCAATTACCAAAGGCTTTTGAAATCCTATCCACCACTGGTAGAACTGCAATTTAACCCTGAGAAAGTGAAAGATCTGCAATAAAATTAAAATTGGATACAGTATGTGCCCATTGTTTGTCTGGAATAACTATGGTTCAAGCAGTCCAGCAGGAGGAATGGTAATTGATTTGAATCTAGAGCCTCGTTCATAATCACTAATATCCTGAACTAGGCTACCACAAATATCTGTTCGATTTTTAGTTTCTAATATAAAAATTGTAACCAGAAAAAATTCAATTTAATGAGCCAAATCTAGTACTTACAAAACATATGTAGTCACATTTGTAGAAAGGGTTTCAGTCTCCAAAGGTTCCTGTATTTCTTCACAGTGTATATTTATAATTAATATTCCTTTTGCCACTTTCCTACATTGCATTGTATTGTCAAAGTGTCCACTCAATTTTGAAGGTTGACCAGGTAGTTTGAATATTTTTTTGCTTCCACCTCATTAGATGTCATCTCTCCAACCTTATCGTCATCTGCAAAAAAGTTTTCCAAATTGAACTAAAAAGAATGTTACTGTACAGACCTATAGTTTAAGAGCACAGTCATAAAGGCAGGGCAAGTCCAGGGATCCCATGAGCATAGGGGCCCATGCTAATATATGTATGTTGTGACTTGCTGAGTGGTTGTGTAGATAAAGGTCCCAGTGCACTGCTTTGCCCGGGGGCCTATAATGCTGTTAAGACAGCCCTGCATAAAGGACTCTACTAATAATGTTTTTGTCTCTCATCATATTAACCAAGTATATTATTTCTTTCATGCTGTCTTCTCATTCATTTCTGATTGTAGTTTGCATCAATTTAAATGGGATAAATAAAGTTTGTTGACATCTGTTTTCTCTCTGTTCTTGTTAATCTAAATCACTTTGCCAAATTCTCAAACATCAAGTAATTCTCTGTTCTGATGTAATTGCTGGAATAGGCTTAGTAAAATGTTATAAGTTACATATTTATTTTCTTTCAAAATTATTTATAATTGTTTGTCCTAGCTACACAAGTATTAAAATATTTACAAACTATGTTTTATAAATTGAGCTATCTAATCACCAAGATAAATGTTTAGTTTTGGGATTTTCCTCTCTAATAAAAACACAAAAATATTAATATTATTGTTGTCAACTGTCTCATTTTACCACATGGCAGTGACAAACTATAGAAAATGCAGGACACTCCAGAGAATATCAACACTGGAAATTAAATGTTACTTCCTATTTCACATACATCTATATTGTCACATATGTGCATACAGGGGTCACCTTCCGGGCTCGTCTGAGGTAAGCACTACCATTCCTGGACACCAGGGGGCACTATTGCTAATATGTATCTTACTTATCATCCACAGCTTGAAGAAGATGCCCACTGAGGACACACAACCATTTTACAGCTATGAAAGCAAGTACTCCCAAAAGGTGGCATCTCATTCAGGGGGCATTACCCGCATTATGGAACTCCGACCCTGAGACTTTTTCCCATAAGAAATAATGGGAAATGATTAATCCGTTCCCATGAAAAAAAAAATCCTATTGCTATTGGCATATTATACATTGATGGGGTGTATAAAATAATTTAAACACTGCTTAATACTAAAATACATAAATACAAAAGCAATTAGATGAAATAAATGAAAATTTTACCTCACTTTACTTTTTAATAACATCTTTGTTTTTCACAATCGTAGATACCGTCGTTCTCGGCAAACGGTATGCAACAGCCATGTCCCGGATACGCATGCCACCTTCATACTTTTCAACAATCAATTAAAATTTACATAAAAAAACACAAAATCACGTTGTGACGATGCAGGTTTGCTGTATGCTCCCATCTGCTGCCGGGGAGCCCTTGAATCCTACGCTGTCAGTAATGTGCCTCGCTGCTAACCTCATCGGTAACAACAAAGCAAGGGGATGGTGAAAAAGTGCAAAGTGCTTTTATTAAAACAATTAACAAAACAAGGTGTTCAAATTATAGTGCAGTCTCCAAAGTTCCAATAAATAATCCATAAAATCAGAAGTAAAACGTGGAAGTTAAAAACAATAGAAAAAAGTCTTCTTAAAAACAACGAAGTTAAAAGCAGGAAGCATTCTTCAAAAAACAAGAAGCCCGGTGCCTGCTTCCCAACTGGGGAGTCGCCCTACTTGCAGCTGACCTTCAGTCTGCCTGCTTTAGCCACTTCATCCATGCGCGCTCTCGCTCGCTCTCTCTCTCTCTCTCTCACGTCCATTCTTTCTTTTTACTCCCCTTCAAGCCAACTCACGCTTCTGTTTATCAAGATAAGCAGCCCTCTCTCTCTTACTCACTCAACCTCCCGTCTTTTTTTTCTTTTTACTCCCCTTCTAGCTGACTTGCGCTTCTGTTTATCAAGATAAGCAGCCCCAGGAACAATCATGAATGCGGACGGTCCCTCTCAAGTGCACTTTGGTGAGAAACACCCATATCGCTAATCGCCCTGACAACCTTCAGCCACATAACCACCACGCCCCCTCACCAAGCTGCGAGCGTGGTGATTATTTATTTTAAAGCTGGACTTTGACAGGAGCTGTGGACCCGCTATATCACACACGTGAAAGTTCACAGAGAGTTATACCGCGGGTTGTTCACTGAATGCTAGCAACTGGCGCACTAACGCTCGTGGGCAGTCGTGGCTTTCTCTCGAGAGAGGTAAACAGGGTTAGCACGCAAGTCGCATTCCAAACAAAGGTCGTATACCAAGCAAAATTTTTTGTGTCCAAACAGGACATATACCAAGTTGGACTTATTCCAAAGCAGACGTATACCGAGGTACCACTGTGTATATATATACAGCTGAGCTTGAAAGTTTGTGAACCCTTTACAATTTTCTATATTTCCTAAAACATCATCAGATTTTCACTCTAAGTCCTAAAAGTAGATAAAGAGAAACCAATTAAACAAATGAGACAAAAATATTATACTTGGTCATTTATTTATTGAGGAAAATGATCGAATATTACATTTTTGTAAGTGGCAAAAGTATGTGAACCTCTAGGATTAGCAGTTAGTTTGAAGGTGAAATTCAAGTCAAGTGTTATCAATCAATGGGACGACAATCAGGTGTGAGTGGGCACCTTGTGTTATTTAACACTAGAATTACCAGAGCCTACGAAAAAACTCGTAATTCCGTCCCACCTTAAACTGCTTCTTAAATCCCTTCACACCTCTCCGCCAGCGTCCTTTGTTCTATAAATGTGCTGATAAAGAGAAGCTAGGAGCAGCCGGCTATTCCATCCCCCCACCAATTTAGAACGTGCACGAACTTCTCCCAGCTCATGCCTTGATTGAGTATCTGGGAGTGAAGTGGAGTTTTAGAGTGGAAATAATAGATCGTTGTTTGGAACACACGCATTTCATGTCTGTTCCGTTTCTACAGTAATCTGTGTCAACACATTGTTAAAACAGAAACGTTTTTTTATATTCTAGTAGTAGATGACAAAATGAAGGCATAAACTATATAATGTATGAAGCCTGAAGTCCAAATAGCAAAGAAACATTTTCACAAGAATAACACAATTGCACTTTTATTCAAACATATAACTGCAGAAACAAAAAGCCGCCTTAACATGCGACATTGACACCAGTTTACTGTAACTGACTCTGTGGTTCAATAGACTCAGGCCCCGCTTGGGAATCAAAGGGTCACGGGTTCGATCCTGCGCCCCTCTGTTTTGAGAAGTTACCTGCTCTTATTCTTACTGTTTTAGAATAAAAGCATACATTTGATTTCAGTCTGTAACAGCCGGTGCAATTTATGATCCTTGTAAAGGTTAGCTTTTTTTTTTATTCACTTTTCATTCTCTCAGTCGCGTTCAGAATCAATCCATACAACCCCATCTGACACGGCTGTTTTCACTAAAGGCGCTATAGCTCTGCAGTGTACCACGATGCATACTAACGCCCCCAAACCGGTTCTGACACACAAGCTGGCGAAGCTGCCTTCTTCGTATCTCACCGTCACTTGCTTTTCTTTTTATTCAGTTTTATTGAGTGTTCCTGCCAGTCCCGCATGTTGCTGTATGCTTTTCTTTTGTACTCCAGGACATGCAGAGGAAAGAATGGTAAAGACCAGTAACCGCGCTATATGCAATCATCAGACACTCCCCATCTGCCCGTGTCGTTCAAACACAGGAACATATATTGGTGTAAAAGTATAACAAAAGTGCACTTTTTCCATCGCCTTTTCCTGTAAGAAGCAGTGTACACACTTCTCTCTATGCTGTGGTTTCTATTACACACCTGAAAGAAAGAGACAATACATATGAACATATCCAGCATACAGCAACATGCGGGGACTGGCAGGGACACTCAATAAAAATGAATAAAAAAAAATCAAGTGACGGTGAGATATGAAGAAGGCAGCTTCGCCAGCGTCTGTGTGTCAGAACCGGTGGGGGTGCGTTAGTATGCATCGTGGTACAAGCAGAGCTATAGCGTCTGTATTCTGTTTCTTTTGTACTCCAGGGCACGCAGAGGAGAGAATAGTAAAGAGCAGTAAGTTGGCGCTATATGCAATCATCAGACACTCCCCATCTGCCCGTTGTTTTGTTATACTTTTCAATACATACTGCTGTGTGGGCATGCTCAAAAAATACACGTGTAATGCCACGAAAAGTGCACGCAGACACTTCATTTCGCAAACAAAACAAGTGCACTTTTATTCAAAACTACCTGTATAACCGAAGAAAAAAGAAAGCAAGTTACAGTAGGCGATTGATACGACATCTTGCATGGTGCAATGCTAAGAAGTGCAGATTTTCATTCCGTGCTATATAAAATCATCACATTCAAATATTAACAGTTCCCACACACCCAAGGACCGTCCTTCCTACATTTACGACACGTGTACTTGTTGCCGTGTACACACCTCTCTGTGCTATGGTTTCTATTACACTGAATGAGCACCTGACACTGTACTTTCTTCCCTGGGGAAGGTCCGCATCAGAGAATTTCCAGTTCCTGCATAAATTCACACCCGATCTGGCTGTTCGTTTTCAAATAATATTGCATTAGTGCGATTATATTTTCACATATATTGTCTCTTTCTTTCAGGTGTGTAATAGAAACCACAGCATAGAGAGAAGTGTGTACACTGCTTCTTACAGGAAAAGGCGATGGAAAAAGTGCACTTGAATAAAAGTGCACTTTTGTTATACTTTTACACCAATATATGTTCCTGTGTTTGAGCGACACGGGCAGATGGGGAGTGTCTGATGATTGCATATAGCGCCGAAGTTACTGGTCTTTACCATTCTTTCCTCTGCATGTCCTGGGTACAAAGAAAAAGCATACAGCAACATGCGGGGACTGGCAGGAACACTCAATAAAACTGAATAAAAGAAAAGCAAGTGACGGTGAGATCGAAGAAGGCAGCTTCGCCAGCGTTTGTGTGTCAGAACCCGGGGGGGGGGGGGGTGGGGCGTTAGTATGCATCGTGGTACACTGCAGAGCTATAGCGCGTCTTTAGTGAAAACAGCCGTGTCAGATGGGGTTGTATGGATTGATTCTGAACGCGACTGAGAGAATGAAAAGTGAATAAAAAAAAGCTAACCTTTACAAGGATCATAAATTGCACCGGCTGTTACAGACTGAAATCAAATGTATGCTTTTATTCTAAAACAGTAAGACTGAGAGCAGTTTACTTCTCAAAACAGAAGGGCACAGGATCGAACCTGTGACCCCTTGATTCCCAAGCAGGGCCTGAGTCTATTGAACCACAGAGTCAGTTACAGTAAACTGGTGTCAATGTCGCATGTTAAGGCGGCTTTTTGTTTCTGCAGTTATATGTTTGAATAAAAGTGCAATTGTGTTATTCTTGTGAAAATGTTTCTTTGCTATTTGGACTTCAGGCTTCATACATTATATAGTTTATGCCTACATTTTGTCATCTACTACTAGAATATAAAAAAACGTTTCTGTTTTAACAATGTGTTGACACAGATTACTGTAGAAACGGAACAGACATGAAATGCGTGTGTTCCAAACAACGATCTATTATTTCCACTCTAAAACTCCACTTCACTCCCAGATACTCAATCAAGGCATGAGCTGAGAGAAGTTCGTGCACGTTCTAAATTGGTGGGGGGATGGAATAGCCGGCTGCTCCTAGCTTCTCTTTATCAGCACATTTAGAAGACAAAGGGTGCTGGCGGAGAGGTGTGAAGGGATTTAAGAAGCAGTTTAAGGTGGAACGGAATTACGAGTTTTTTCGTAGGCTCTGGTAATTCTAGTGTTAAAGAATATGGATCTATCAAAGTCTGCTCTTTATAACACATTTGTGGAAGTGTATCATGGCTCGAACAAAGGAGATTTCTGAGGACCTCAGAAAAAGAGTTGTTGATGCTCATCAGGCTGAAAAAAAGGTTACAAAATCATCTCTAAAAAGTTTGGACTCCACCAATCCACAGTCAGACAGATTGTGTACAAATGGAGGAAATTCAAGACCATTGCTACCCTCCCCAGGAGTGGTCGACCAACAAAGATCACTCCAAGAGCAAGGTGTGTAATAGTCAGCGAGGTCACAAAGGACCCCAGGTTAATTCCTAAGCAACTGAAGGCCTCTCTCACATTGGCTAATGTTCATGTTCATGAGTCCACCACCAGGAGAACACTGAACAACAATGGTGTGCATGGCGGGGTTGTAAGGAGAAAGCCACTACTTTCCAAAAACAACATTGCTGCTTGTCTGCAGTTTGCTAAAGATCATGTGGAAAAACCAGAAATCTATTGGAAGAATGTTTTGTGGACGGATGAGACCAAAATAGAACTTTTTGGTTTAAAAGAAAAGCGTTATGTTTGGAGAAAGGAAAACACTGCATTCCAGCATAAGAACCTTATTCCATCTGTAAAACATGGTCGTGGTAGTATCATGGTTTGGGCCTGTTTTGCTGCATCTGGGCCAGGACGGCTTGCCTTTATTGATGGAACAATGAATTCTGAATTATATTAGATAATACTTAAGGAAAATATCAGGACATCTGTCCATGAACTGAATCTCAAGAGAATGTGGGTCATGCAGCAAGACAACACCCTAAGCACACAAGTCGTTCTACCAAAGAATAGTTAAAGAAGAATAAAGTTAATGTTTTGGAATGGCCAAGTCAAAGTCCTGACCTTAATCCAATTGAAATGTTGTGGAAGGACCTGAAGCGAGCAGTTAATGTGAGGAAACCCACCAACATAACAGAGTTGAAGCTGTTCTATACGGAGGAATGAGCTAAAATTCCTCCAAGCCAGTGTGCGGGAAGGATCAAAAGTTACCGGAAACGTTTAGTTGCAGTTATAGCTGCAAAGGGGGGTCACACCAGATACTGAAAGCAAAGGTTCACATACTTTTGCCACTCACAAATATGTAATATTCAATCATTTTCCTCAATAAATAAATGACCAAGTGTAATATTTTTGTCTCATTTGTTTAACTGGTTTCTCTTTATCTACTTTTAGGACTTGAGTGAAAATCTGCTGATGTTTTAGGTCATATTTATGCAGAAACTCAACCTCCGCATCAGTGGAGGGTTGCTTGTCCATCGCCACTGCAACTGCAGGTTTGCACCACAGCAGCATAGCACCGCAGAAACAAATATGGGCAATTCTCGGTTGCGCTATAAGCTCCTGTTGCCGATGGGTGATGCAAGGAACATTATAAATGCAGGGAATAGTATAATTTGGCCACTGACCTGGCCCTGACTATGCCTGATTGCTGTGTCTGGGAATAGGAGAGTGGTAGATGTTACTGCAATAAATGACCATGCTGTTCCTGTTTCAAGCTAAATAAAGGTGGTTTTACTAAAGTACTGAGACTGAGCCTCGTGTTTTGGGTTGCAAGACAGTGACTCATGTGTCAGAATATATATATATTGTGGCGAGCGGCTTGGGATGGAACCCCGCTGGGATGCCTGGAAGGACTGGAAGAGGGACTATGCATCCTCCAGACCATGAGTTGGTATGGGGGCCACAGGAGCGGAGCATGGAAGCTCAACCCTATACGGGCCTGTGGTCACCGCCAGGGGATACCCTAATGCCTGAAAAGCTCTGGATGTCAGCACTTCTTCTACACCTGGAGGTTCTGGGGGTAGGAAAACCAGGGACACCCGGAGTGCTTCCGGTTGCTCGTGCGGCAGTTCCACCACACCAGGAAGTGCAGCCGGAATCTCATCAGGAGGCACCTGGAGCACAACCGGGTGATCATAAAAGGGGCCGCCTCTTTCCATTCAGGAGCTGGAGTCGGGTGGAAGAGGACGAAGCTCGGAGAAGAGGAGTGGAGGTGTGCTGAAGGAAGGCCAGAGTGTGAAGAGGCCCCGACTAATGTTTTGTGTGGTATTGTACATAGTTGTAAATATGAATAAACGTGTGTTGGTATTTGAACCATCGGTGTCTGCCTGTCTGTGTCTGGGCTGATTACCGCTATATATATATATATAGTTTTTTTATTAATATTTAATATTGCATAACCCATGAATTGTAATAGTTCTTCTGGTTGCTTTAACCAGCACTGACATAAAATTAAAAATATGACTAGGCACAGAATTTTGCAGAAAATTGACAAACATTTCAACATGTAGTGTTAATGCCTTAACAGGAGTATTGCTAGTAATCTTTTTTTGACATATTTCTTTTCTGCCATAACCCACAAATGTGTAAAGTTAATTGCCAACTCTGAATTGACTGCGTCTGGGTGAATGCATGTGTGTGTTTGTGTGTGTGTGTGTGTGTGTGTGGGTGTGAGTGCAGTGCAATGTACTGGCATCCCATGTAGGGTTGGTTCCTGCTGCTGAGGTCAGATATGGCGTCATATGACTCTAAATTTAAATTTCTATTTTTTAGAAAATAGAATGATGGATGGCAAAAATGTTAGTTTAGAAATATCAAAACATAAAACATATTTCTAAATATATATAAAGCAATTTTCATCCACTTTTATAACCAGTTTTCCTGTCGGGCTTCTTGGCTGTTACTCTATCCACTTCTTTTAACATCTCGACTTTGTTATATAACAGTCTAACTTCTTTTTTTTTATATATAGATCATATATTATGAACTAAGGCTGCTTTCTAAACTGTGTAAAACAGTGCCATAATGTTCACCTATTGAATACTGATAAGAGATATTTATTACAACTTAAAAAAATAATATTTGAAATAACCTTTCAGTCAACAGGTTGTAATAAATTTTCAGCTCCATGCCCTACATAGTGGATTTAAGACAGACGCAATTTGTCACTCATTATCATCATTCTGATTAAAATGTAGTGTCTGTTTATTCTAAGAAGTTGAATAAGTTGTCAGAACACAAAGATTTACATATCCCAGGCTGTACAGGGCTGCACATTGCATTAGCTAACATGAATTTTGATTAGGCTATAAAAGCAACAGCAAAACACAATGAGACATCTTGGGAGTTGTTCTTTAAACACATTGGTTTATGAAAGGGATGACTGAAAGCAAGTCATGATAATGTAGTACAAGCAAGGAGAGGTCCACTGGGTAACATTACAGTCAGCACTGCATTCTTACATTACAATGTACTCCTCCATTTCTGTAATATTTTACACGTCAAATGTTTCAGCAGGCTAAGGAAAATTAAAAAAAATTCATTATATAATTTAAAAAGTACTAATATATGCAAGAATTTTTATGTAATTTTTTCAAAACTGTTTCATACTCTTCCAAATCCTACCGATGTTGCCCACTGTCCTGATCATGGAAATCAAGCACTGCATTAAAGTGGACAGATGGAATTTTAAATACTATAAAAGAAAAGATAATTATGAGTAAATATGTGCATAATACAGTACTGATCTAAATAAACAGATATTTGTGATATTCAGTTGACTTGAATTAAGAAAATTAATTTACAAAGAAATGTCATAATGTCACATAATTATCACTCTGTTAACCGTTCATAGCTTTTTTACTATGGTATTTAAGAATAAGCAACAGTACCAAATTGTATTTGCACACATCTTATTATTTACCTTCTTTTTTGTCTATTGTTAAATTTGCATAATCAAGTAAGAATCTGCTAAATTCAAACCTTTTTATCATCACATCTTTTTATTATGAAATGCTGTTATCATGTGTACTTAGTACAATGAAATTCAAACTTGCATTTATCCTCAGAACAGTTGACAAAAATACAAAAAATATATTACATTAATAATGTAAAGGTATACTTAGCTTGTGACATAAGTATTATATACAATTTATACACTACGCATTTGCAAATATTATATTTTTATACACAAAATTTGTTATGTTACAATATGTGAGTTCTTATAACTGACTGTTCAGCAATGTGGGTAGAAACTGTCCCTTAATCTACTGGTGCAAGTGCCAGTGGTCATATGCCATTTTTCAGAAGGGGCACGTAGGATCTGACTTCTTTATTGCATGTTTGAAGGGTACTTTTATTTTGGTGATTAAGGGATTATACATTTCACTTTTGATACCACACTTTGATATAGGGTTTATGTAAGGCACCTCTCACCAGCTACTCATGGTCATCCCTCTGTGCTGAAGGTGAGATATCAACTGTTAATTATATTATAAATGATCATTCCTTCTATTGTGGCTTATGTCCAAAATAAAGCCTTTTCATTTGGTCTTCTCCCGGTTGTCACTATTTTTGTGAGTGCTGCACTGCATGAATCTATATCGAATTTTCTTTATTCCATCTATTCTTACCCAAGACACCACAGTGAGATGAATGAAGAAAGCAACTCTGCAGGATAGCTTTAATCTTTACTTATCCTGTCTGCTTTTCTAAGGCAGTGAGTTTCGTCCACGTCCTGAATGGAAGGCAGCTGTATGCTAGTAATATTCAGTGCCACCTTCTCAAATCTCTGCAGTGTTTTATGTTCGTCAGACAAGCAGCAAATGAGGACAGACCCCCCTATGTATCTATAGTAGCCTGTGAGAACAGATGGAGTAATACAAGCTGCCCTCAGAAATCTAAGAAATTGAAGACACTAGATGAGAGTATGTGACAAGATCCAAAATATGCTGTGCCCACTTCAGTTTGTTAGTTAAGTTCACTCAATAACTAAGGAATATCCACTCTAAATATCAACTTCATTTCACCTGCCCCATGAGGGATGCCAATACTCTGGATCACTGATATACCCCGATAAAATACTCTTACTGCCCACTGCTATGCCCCCACTTGGGATGGTTTAAGGGAATAGGAATGCCTTAAAACAACAATGTAAAATCAAATTCAATAGGATTAGATGTGAGGTAAAATCAACTCTAGCTGGGATACCAGTCCATTGTAGTGCCCTATTGGGAACCACACATATACATTCACATAAGAGCAATTCAGAATTAGCAATTAACCTAACACATGTCTTTAAGATGTGGCAGGAAAACTGGAAAATGTATATATTCCATGCAAACCGTTACCAGATATACTGTAATGTAAGAATTGCTGGAATTAGTAAGTGGCATTGATTAGATTGAGACAGAGTTGGACATGTAAGCCTTCCACCACATAAACCCTGTGAAAGGAGTTCTCACTACAGAGCCTATTATTGACAAATATGTGAAGTCTTCAGTTTTATAAAACTAAATGTACTAGCTGCCTTCTGATTTCCATTTCCCATTTTGCAACATCATGCTTCTGAAGATATTCTCTTTGCTATTTTATTGCCCATTTTTCTGGATTGTCCCAGATTGGCTGCTTGTACCCTTTAAAAGGTGTGTGTGTGTGTGTGTTTGTGTGTGGGGAGGGGGGTATTAAAGCAGAAATTGTATGGTTGGTTGCTAGGTCTGAAGCCAGCTTCCTTTAGTTACATTTATGATACTCCATTTTCATAGCCCTCTTTTTAAGGATTCAGTCCTCTGAATGTATTCCCTTCTTCATTAAATGATAGCCAAACAGAAACGAGAAGGGAAACGAGCCAACAGAAGACAAGCTAAACTAGGATTTCAAACTCCAACCAATTCGACTCCAACCAATCTCTTAATGAGAAGCTTATTCTTGCTATTAATTAAACCCGTTATTTAATTCCATGGCTTATTTCTGTTCTCATTCTGCCACATCAGACATTTCCAAAACTGTTGATGTTTCTGTTTTTGTAAGAACACCGTCAAAATGGTTTGGTGACCTGAGAGATCAACCTTACTGAGATCTTCACCTTTGTTTGTTTTCAAATATTGTGTGATGGGCACAGGTGAGCTGGTCACGTGATGGCTTGTTTTGTGTCTCATTATTGTTTGGCTGCTAATTAAGAAAAGAGAGACAACTAAGGGGTCTAAGTCAAGTTAATAAAAATGAAGGCAAAAGAAGTTAATTAGCAGCAAAAACTGGTCATTAATGAAGAAGACGCTTAAAATAAAAACCTTCAACCACTGTGGCCCTCCAGGACCGGAGTTCAACATTCATGCTCTAACCACAAAATCACCAAAGAAATTGTATATATACCAAAACTGAAAATAATGGAAGTGGCACCATTTTGTTTAGAAATTATATGGTAAGGAGAGTGCTTTGGGACTTTGTTCTCTTATGATTGTTCAAGGTTTTTCCTGCTTGCGGGAAAATAAAAACTTACCTAAAAGTGTGGATAAAGTAAATCCTAATGATTTTTAAAATAAAGTACAAATGGAAAAAACATACTTTGATGAAAATAAAGAAGGAAAAGCAGGGGTATGTATCATGAGAAAATGAAGAACACTTTTTGGTCCCACTATGGGTTAGCAATTACAGTATTAGCAACTATAGTTAATAAAGTATGTTTGACCACTAAAGAGGTTTCACACTGCATAAGTGGACTATCTGCTATTACCTTAATGATTAGTTACATTTGTTCTAACTTTCATATAACAGATGATACCTGAGGTGTCCTAATGTATCTAATCCTTTCAACAATTAAATGGAGCTTTCTCCTCTAGGACTTTTTTGGGTCTTCTTTTTACACTGTGTAAAGTTCAAAACACAAAAACTACACAAAATACACTCCAGATGATCAATCAGTTAATCATTCCATCAATTCAATCATAAGCATTTCCATTACCTAATTAAAGTTAATGTATTATATAATCTCTCATTTAATGGCACCTGGTGATAAAGGCCTCTAATAGCACTCTCTGGAGCACAATAGTTGCATCAGCCTTGGCGTGAAGGTGTTCTACAGGTTGAACAAGCTGTCATATGGAGATGTGAATCAAGTGTTTTGCCAACAACCTTCTGTCTGCTTTGGCCTCTAGAGCATCATGCTAGTGCGTATGTAGTGTCAGATGTGATGATTAACTTGATAAATCTGTTGGTATGTCCTTTTCTCATTCCCTAACACACTCAAGACCGGATTACAACCCCCTCAGGCCCCTGGGTGATTTAGATGCTTAGCAGTGAATTTATCATACTTTTAAGAATCCAGTACACAGACACAAGGTCATTTAATGCAGTACAGTATTTCTCACTCTAGATTTTGGCACAAGACTTTATCATTTCCTTACCCCTTGGGGTGGTTCTGTATTGTTTCATCAAGTTGGGGGGGTAGTTTTGGGTGGAATATGGTTCCCCTTGATGATTTTGGAGTGCACATACTCCTTTGTTGCTTTACATGGAAATGGGGAATCTTGCTGATCACTGTAAGGGACAGCCAGCAGCTCAGCCTGAGGTTGGAAGGATTGGGGAAGGCTGCTACTTGTGGACACTACCTCCCCCAAAACTCTAGATGGCAGCTCCCCTGGAGTGCAGCAGTGCCCCAGATTCCCACAGGGTTAGAGGAGCGACAGCGCTCTTTAGTGTCACAGTGTCATAGTCATTAAGATTTTCTGGCCATCTGTTTGGCAGAAACCTGCATAATTTTCTGGACACAGCATCACAGACAGCATCGCGACACTTGAGAACCCACCAAACCCATTCACTGAACCATCATGGAGAAGAAGAAAACAAAGCAGACCAACAATTCTGGGAAAAGTCAAGCGCTCTACCTCATCTGCGTCAAGGACGAGATGCAGAGTGGCTACATGTATCGGGAGGAAAAAACTCCGGGTGATGGTGTCTAAAACAAGGTATATGCCAGGAAAGGAATCGAGAAGTTTCTCGAAGTAGTACACTTTATCCCATGCTCATACCTCATAGAAGGAGATCATCTGGAGATTTTGCAAGAAGCAGAAGAAAGTCCTGAAGACGTTAGTGCACTTTTTGGAGTTTGTTCAAGCGCTGAAGACTTCTGCCTGCAACTTACTGGAAATGGACATGTGACCTGCCATGGGATAGAAAAGGTCAACATCGGCCTATCTGATGCTTTGACAGAAGTGGGTTTCCTGAAGGGGAAGGCGGAGGTGAACGAAGCATCGTCCACCATGATAAAAGGTATGGAGTTTTGGGAAGTGACTGATCGGTCTGCCGATAAAACAAAACAGGTGGAGCACAGTTGGCTGTCAGCCTCATACAGGAACTCCTATTCACAAAAGCCCAAGCGAAACTCGATGGTGCATGCGCCTGAGAATAGCATGCTCGCCAGCTCAACCCCGTCTCCAGCCAATCAATTAAATAATTTCGATGTGCAGGAACTGGAAACGTTGCCCCAGCCTATACAAAATTTCATACAGGTTATGAATACCATGAAGGAGCTACTGGAGGAGCTGATGACAACAGCCAAGGCACCTTTGATATAGGTGAAGGAATACCTTGCGGCGGCTTGGTCAGGAGCTTCCCCACAAAGTAAATTTGGCAGTACAGGTTGGTGATACGGTACATAAAGGAAACATGGACGCAGAGTGAAATGGCTCCGTGATTAATCAGTAGCGGGTGCCAAGTAACCTCTAGTCCTACAACTAAGAGGGAGATCATGACCGATCGCCTGGTGGAAGGGTCGGATAAGTCGGAGCAGCGGTGTGGTGCTGACTTCTGGGCTGTCTTGACCTTTACATCATCAGCGATGATCACACATAAATCAAAAGGGGTGCAGGCAGCAAAGGGTCTCTCTCTTACTCATAGAGAGACCCAGACTGTGATAAAGCCCCAGATTAAAAAGGAGATTCCAAAAGAAAAACAGGGGTCTCCTGATATAACACTGTATGCACCAATCAGCTCATGTACTTTGAAAGGATTCTCCTCGTGGTGGCAGGGAGATGGTCCACCCTCATCAAGCAGAGAAGTGGAGCAGATGTTTCCAGTCTTCTTTCAAACCCGCAGGGCAAGTATATCAGGAGGGAAGTGGCTGTGCTATGAATGCCACCGGCTGGGCCATTTGTGGAGAAAATGTCCGTTTAGAGCCTGGGAGGATGTCAGAAAACAGCTAGGGAGTAGCACGTCCCTGTGCTTCTCTTGCTCTTGTTTTGCAGATCAAAACCACGGTCCAGCTATAGCAGACAGACCCTGCTGGAGAAGGACAGCATTCGTGGGACTGGATGATTCGCCCCACAGTGCTCAGCTGAGGGAGGGGAAATGTAAGGGACAGCCAGCAGCTCAGCCTGTTCGGGACACCCCAAGGATGGAAGGATAGGGGAAGGCTGCTACTTCTGGACATTGCCTCCTCCAAAACACTAGATGGCAGCTCTGCTGGAGTTCAGCGGGCCCTAGATTCCCACAGGGCATCCTTGGACTTGAAGTTTGCTATCTCAGCCCTGTTGGGTGCTGTGGGTGCTGCCAGGGGGTGTTATGGAAGGACTAGGGGAGTTGTGGTTTCCTTACAGCCTGAAAGTGGTGTCAATTCATGAGGACAGAAATCCAGAAGTACTTCCGGGCTGAAGAAGAAACTTGAATTCTCCATCTGACCCAGAAGTGCTGACAAATCATGTAGGAGGAAGGACAGAAGCACTTCTGGGTCAAGGACTGTTGGGAACCCAACAAGTGAACCAGAGTTGGGAGGTAGATGACAGAGCTTATTGGGAGGTGAGGAGGAGAGATTAGTGATTGTTTGTACGATTAATTTAATTGTTTATTGTGGTCGAAGTGCTTTGGCATTATTTACTAGAAAAGAAGAAAATTAAAATACTTCTTGGTGATTTTACCCTGTTTCCTGCATATCTGTCTGTTGGGTCAGAGGAGCGACAGCGCCCTCTAGTGTCACAACGACCTGAAGGACGATCCACTTCTGAACACACAACTCTTAACAGAGCACATAGTGCAGCTCCATACTTATAGAACATATACAGAAATGTTCCAATCAAGTCAAAGAGCCTGTCATTCCACAGGAAATAAAGTTGACTCCGGCCTGTTTTCTATTTAGGATCTTTGTTTATAGACCAACACAGATTTCTGTCCATACGAACCACTAGACACTGTACTTATATACAGTATCTTAGCCTCCTCAACTTCTACTCCTTTGATTAAGACTATAGTCATCCAAACCTTGCTCTTACTAAGGTCCAACACAATCTGCTTGATTTTCCAAGCAATGAGACATGAGATGGTTCAACCCTCACCACAAAATCATTCACTAATCTAATATTGCTTGTGTCTACAAATAAAATTATAGCAGGAGAGTCTTTTAAGACCAAGCCAGTAATCGTTTCTAGGTTCAGGAAAAGCCTAAGGAACTGATGTGACCATCCTTCTAGAAGTCCCATAATTCACAGGTGTCCTTTGCAATTTTAAGGCTCAGTAGTCTAGTAAAGCACCAGCCAATCACCAGGTCTTGTGCACATTCCAGCAGGTAGTGGAGAGTTGTAAATAATGAATACTACCACCTTACTTTCACATATCAGACTTGGGGAAAGGCAACATACATGGTTACGTCCTTCACATGTCCCCTGTGTTCTTGTGTTCTTTGGGAGTACTTAACTCTGCGGCTTCACACTTATATCTCTGTCATTAGTAATTCACATCCATAGCTTTAAAGGTGGCCAGTACCAGTGCACACATCAATAGGGAGTCTTGCAACTTGGCTCCAATTCTGAAAGTTTTTTCCCTTCTTAAATGAGGATGTTTTAATAGTTTCTTCTTCTGGTGACAAAGAAATGTAGCAGTTAAGGCTCTGGTATTTCCTTTCAGAATTTGACAGGCTGATAGAATGACAAGTGACTCTGAACTAATGCACTATGGATTACTTTTTAAGTGAGACTGTGCCCTGTGATGGACTGCTGTCTGGCTGATGGCTGATTCCTGGCCCTCTTAGACCTGCAAAGATGACAATTCATAACAAGCTTGTGCTCAGTCATTTTCCTGTTTATAGAGGATAGAGGAATTGGACTAGATGATTAATTCACACTAGGACATAAAGGATTGTTATGATTTCTACTTAATGGAAACCTGGCTGAACCTAAACATCTTCATCTTACCTATGTAGCCAGTTTTAACTCAGGTTTCAACACAAATGTATATCTCAAAAGGTCTGGTCCACACCAGTTCCTTCAGCTATTGGGTCCTGGACTGCCTGAAAGGTAAATGACAATGGTGCTTGGCAAGGTTTGAGAATAACTCCTCATCCTCTCTCATCCTCACCAGTGGTATAGCTGGTACATTTGGGGCCTGTCAGAAAACATTTTGAGGCCTCCTATATAATATTAAGGAAAGGAAATATAAAATTCAAGAAAAAGTTGAATAAAATATAGCTATATTTAAATGCACTTAGAGTTTCCTTAAAATACGTTTTCATACATCGACTTTTGTGTTAGAGGATGACATTGTAAATACTCTATTTCAGAAAATGAATAGGCCAATTAAAATTAAAATACTGGGTGAAATATCTATAGGTTCTTTATTTTATTGTATGGACATTTAATGCAAAGTAATTTAAAACTGCATGAATTTTTTATCGATTGGGCACCTCAGGAGAACTGGATGCATGGCCAAAGAGAAATGGTCTGTCCAGTAGAAGTTGATTGTCAGAGTTTTATAACAACATCCACTATTAGACTGCTGAGGGACCTGGGAATGCATGACTGAGCCCTATGTTAGACTATTAAGGAAATTTCAAGGACTGCGGAACACTGAAGCCAGTGGATATTGTTGAAGAGGAAGGATCTTAGTTGGCTCCTCAAGTGTGGAACACACACCCAGGTCTGATCAGCCTGGGGTAGGCCTGCCTCAGCACTGGGTGTATTGTGATTAACACTAGAATTACCAGAGCCTACGAAAAACTCGTAATTCCGTCCCACCTTAAACTGCTTCTTAAATCCCTTCACACCTCTCCGCCAGCCCTTTGTCTTCTAAATGTGCTGATAAAGAGAAGCCGGCTATTCCATCCCCCACCAATTTAGAACGTGCACGAACTTCTCTCAGCTCATGCCTTGATTGAGTATCTGGGAGTGAAGTGGAGTTTTAGAGTGAAATAATAGATCGTTGTTTGGAACACACGCATTTCATGTCTGTTCCGTTTCTACAGTAATCTGTGTCAACACATTGTTAAAACAGAAACTTTTTTTTATTCTACTGGAGGAGCTGATGACAACAGCCAAGGCACCTTTGATATAGGTGAAGGAATACCTTGCGGCTTGGTCAGGAGCTTCCCCACAAAGTAAATTTGGCAGTACAGGTTGGTGATACCGGTACCGCAAAGGAAACATGGACGCAGAGTGAAATGGCTCCGTGATTAATCAGTAGCGGGTGCCAAGTAACCTCTAGTCCTACAACTAAGAGGGAGATCATGACCGATCGCCTGGTGGAAGGGTCGGATAAGTCGGAGCAGCGGTGTGGTGCTGACTTCTGGGCTGTCTTGACCTTTACATCATCAGCGATGATCACACATAAATCAAAAGGGGTGCAGGCAGCAAAGGGTCTCTCTCTTACTCATAGAGAGACCCAGACTGTGATAAAGCCCCAGATTAAAAAGGAGATTCCAAAAGAAAAACAGGGGTCTCCTGATATAACACTGTATGCACCAATCAGCTCATGTACTTTGAAAGGATTCTCCTCGTGGTGGCAGGGAGATGGTCCACCCTCATCAAGCAGAGAAGTGGAGCAGATGTTTCCAGTCTTCTTTCAAACCCGCAGGGCAAGTATATCAGGAGGGAAGTGGCTGTGCTATGAATGCCACCGGCTGGGCCATTTGTGGAGAAAATGTCCGTTTAGAGCCTGGGAGGATGTCAGAAAACAGCTAGGGAGTAGCACGTCCCTGTGCTTCTCTTGCTCTTGTTTTGCAGATCAAAACCACGGTCCAGCTATAGCAGACAGACCCTGCTGGAGAAGGACAGCATTCGTGGGACTGGATGATTCGCCCCACAGTGCTCAGCTGAGGGAGGGGAAATGTAAGGGACAGCCAGCAGCTCAGCCTGTTCGGGACACCCCAAGGATGGAAGGATAGGGGAAGGCTGCTACTTCTGGACATTGCCTCCTCCAAAACACTAGATGGCAGCTCTGCTGGAGTTCAGCGGGCCCTAGATTCCCACAGGGCATCCTTGGACTTGGAGTTTGCTACCTCAGCCCTGTTGGGTGCTGTGGGTGCTGCCAGGGGGTGTTATGGAAGGACTAGGGGAGTTGTGGTTTCCTTACAGCCTGAAAGTGGTGTCAATTCATGAGGACAGAAATCCAGAAGTACTTCCGGGCTGAAGAAGAAACTTGAATTCTCCATCTGACCCAGAAGTGCTGACAAATCATGTAGGAGGAAGGACAGAAGCACTTCTGGGTCAAGGACTGTTGGGAACCCAACAAGTGAACCAGAGTTGGGAGGTAGATGACAGAGCTTATTGGGAGGTGAGGAGGAGAGATTAGTGATTGTTTGTACGATTAATTTAATTGTTTATTGTGGTCGAAGTGCTTTGGCATTATTTACTAGAAAAGAAGAAAATTAAAATACTTCTTGGTGATTTTACCCTGTTTCCTGCATATCTGTCTGTTGGGTCAGAGGAGCGACAGCGCCTCTAGTGTCACAACGCCCTGAAGGACGATCCACTTCTGAACACACAACTCTTAACAGAGCACATAGTGCAGCTCCATACTTATAGAACATATACAGAAATGTTCCAATCAAGTCAAAGAGCCTGTCATTCCACAGGAAATAAAGTTGACTCCGGCCTGTTTTCTATTTAGGATCTTTGTTTATAGACCAACACAGATTTCTGTCCATACGAACCACTAGACACTGTACTTATATACAGTATCTTAGCCTCCTCAACTTCTACTCCTTTGATTAAGACTATAGTCATCCAAACCTTGCTCTTACTAAGGTCCAACACAATCTGCTTGATTTTCCAAGCAATGAGACATGAGATGGTTCAACCCTCACCACAAAATCATTCACTAATCTAATATTGCTTGTGTCTACAAATAAAATTATAGCAGGAGAGTCTTTTAAGACCAAGCCAGTAATCGTTTCTAGGTTCAGGAAAAGCCTAAGGAACTGATGTGACCATCCTTCTAGAAGTCCCATAATTCACAGGTGTCCTTTGCAATTTTAAGGCTCAGTAGTCTAGTAAAGCACCAGCCAATCACCAGGTCTTGTGCACATTCCAGCAGGTAGTGGAGAGTTGTAAATAATGAATACTACCACCTTACTTTCACATATCAGACTTGGGGAAAGGCAACATACATGGTTACGTCCTTCACATGTCCCCTGTGTTCTTGTGTTCTTTGGGAGTACTTAACTCTGCGGCTTCACACTTATATCTCTGTCATTAGTAATTCACATCCATAGCTTTAAAGGTGGCCAGTACCAGTGCACACATCAATAGGGAGTCTTGCAACTTGGCTCCAATTCTGAAAGTTTTTTCCCTTCTTAAATGAGGATGTTTTAATAGTTTCTTCTTCTGGTGACAAAGAAATGTAGCAGTTAAGGCTCTGGTATTTCCTTTCAGAATTTGACAGGCTGATAGAATGACAAGTGACTCTGAACTAATGCACTATGGATTACTTTTTAAGTGAGACTGTGCCCTGTGATGGACTGCTGTCTGGCTGATGGCTGATTCCTGGCCCTCTTAGACCTGCAAAGATGACAATTCATAACAAGCTTGTGCTCAGTCATTTTCCTGTTTATAGAGGATAGAGGAATTGGACTAGATGATTAATTCACACTAGGACATAAAGGATTGTTATGATTTCTACTTAATGGAAACCTGGCTGAACCTAAACATCTTCATCTTACCTATGTAGCCAGTTTTAACTCAGGTTTCAACACAAATGTATATCTCAAAGGTCTGGTCCACACCAGTTCCTTCAGCTATTGGGTCCTGGACTGCCTGAAAGGTAAATGACAATGGTGCTTGGCAAGGTTTGAGAATAACTCCTCATCCTCTCTCATCCTCACCAGTGGTATAGCTGGTACATTTGGGGCCTGTCAGAAAACATTTTGAGGCCTCCTATATAATATTAAGGAAAGGAAATATAAAATTCAAGAAAAAAAGTTGAATAAAATATAGCTATATTTAAATGCACTTAGAGTTTCCTTAAAATACGTTTTCATACATCGACTTTTGTGTTAGAGGATGACATTGTAAATACTCTATTTCAGAAAATGAATAGGCCAATTAAAATTAAAATACTGGGTGAAATATCTATAGGTTCTTTATTTTATTGTATGGACATTTAATGCAAAGTAATTTAAAACTGCATGAATTTTTTATCGATTGGGCACCTCAGGAGAACTGGATGCATGGCCAAAGAGAAATGGTCTGTCCAGTAGAAGTTGATTGTCAGAGTTTTATAACAACATCCACTATTAGACTGCTGAGGGACCTGGGAATGCATGACTGAGCCCTATGTTAGACTATTAAGGAAATTTCAAGGACTGCGGAACACTGAAGCCAGTGGATATTGTTGAAGAGGAAGGATCTTAGTTGGCTCCTCAAGTGTGGAACACACACCCAGGTCTGATCAGCCTGGGGTAGGCCTGCCTCAGCACTGGGTGTATTGTGATTAAAAGGTCAGAACAACTGATAGCGCAGTGTTATATAGATGAAGATCTGTCTCAAGTAACATCTGCTAATGGGTGAGAAGTTGGTTGTGGGGGATGTCTATGACATGCTGGCTCAGTCTGTATCATGGTGGTGGTAAAGAACAACAGGTTTGTTTAATGCAGAACACTATCTTTAGGTACATGGGACTATAACATTGCATCCTGTGTATTCAAATTGTTAATGTGTATGGTAATTTAAATGACAGAAAGCATACACTGAATTATATTATATCAGATCAATTTGTTATTTTCTAATTTTCACATGGTATGATTTACAGTTACTAGAAATGTCATTGCAATATCACACAAATAAACGTTCACAAATGACACCTTAAATATCACAATCAAAACTAGAAAATTGTTCTCATAAATACAAGTCATATAAGAAATAATTATATAGTCACTTTAGATGTTATTTCTTTCTAGTTTCCTATTTGGCAAATTCCTTGACAAGACTTCTTATTTTTTGTCTCTTTCTTTTTCAATAGAGAGAATTGCCAAGCTTGGTAGTCTCATTTGTGACATAGTTGATCTTAAATACTTTTTTTTATCAATCTCAGTTAACTGAAAGATCTTTCAGCTGTTGCTACTGTTACAGGAATATTCAAAAACAAATCACATACAGTACAAATATCAATGTACTGCATGTAATATCGGGGCAAGTTTGAAGCTGCTGCAAATACACAAACAGAATTTATTTTACCTTGCAGTTTCAGTTACTTGAAGCAATATATATGAACATACCCACAGATCCACCTTTTTCTGGGCTTTGCTGCATTCTGTCAACAATACGCATAGATCCGCCTTGTTTATCCACCTTTAACATTAATTGCTGCTTCTACCACTACTATTATGTTCAATGATAGCACTTCCCATAATTTCGTTTGTTAGGTTAGTAGTACAATAATATTCATACAATTTAGCAGAAGAATGGCCTCAATTCAAGAGAAATTCACTGTTTTATATTCTGCATCTACCATGTGTCTGACTTATTAACCCGATTTTTGCAATAACTCACATTGTGCTGCTGCTCAGCTCACTTCCCAGTCCCTTCAACTGCTATTCAGCTGCCCTCTGTCGTTTGAGGAACAGAATTGTGACTGATTATTTGAAAATTAGAACATTATAACAATCTAGATGAATACAGGCCATTCAGCTCAACAAAGCTCACCGTTCCTATCCACTATCCACTCGAAAATAACATTAAGATTAGTTTTAAAGGTCCCTAAAGTTCTACTGTCTACTGCACTACTTGGTAGATTATTCCATGTGTCTGTGGTTCTCTGTGCAAAAAAAAGCTTCCTAATATTTGTGCAAATTTTACCTTTAACAATTTTTGAACTGTGTCCCTGTGTTCCCGAAATAACAGTGTCGATCCACTGTGTTACTCCCTCTTCATTATTTTGAACACTTCAATCATGTCTCCACTTAATCTTCTTTTGCTAAAAAGTAAATCTTCTTTTGATTAGAAAAGCATACGTTTTCCAACAGTATGATAAATGACAATTGCTGTTATAAAGTCTAACAGGACCTGTTGCTGGTCTAATGCAGGCATCCTTAAACTGTTTAATCTGAGGACCCAAGTAAGAAAATTGATACCATACTGGGACCCAAGGTGAAGATTATTGCCACAGTGACATTAGGACAGTAAACAGACAAATAACAATGGTCATTAAATAAAAAACTGTAAAGGTTTTTGTTTCCTTTCAAGCATATGTCTCACATGAATATTACTAAAACAAAAAAGTGGAAAGCAAATGTATTGTTAATAAATCAGTAATTATAATTTTAAACAGAACAGATTCCTGAGGTACAGTATATCATTGCCAGTGTAAATACTTTGTGTAAGCTTTAGGAAGATTTTTGAAAGGATTTTATGAACTAATCACTTAACATAAGTAGTCAAAGTAGTCAAAAAACAATGAATTGTTGCAGCTTGTTTTGTCTTAAATAACATTACATATACAAACAAAACGTTTTTTCTTTGCAAATAGTTCAACTACTGTTACTTTTGATGCTTACTCCTTCTAATCATTCATGTATACACTCACCTAAAGGATTATTAGGAACACCATACTAATATGGTGTTTGACCCCCTTTCGCCTTCAGAACTGCCTTAATTCTACGTTGCATTGATTCAACAAGGTGCTGAAAGCGTTCTTTAGAAATGTTGGCCCATATTGATAGGATAGCATCTTGCAGTTGATGGAGATTTGTGGGATGCACATCCAGGGCATGAAGCTCCCATTCCACCACATCCCAAAGATGCTCTATTGGGTTGAGATCTGGTGACTGTGGGGGCCATTTTAGTACAGTGAACTCATTGTTGTGTTCAAGAAACCAATTTGAAATGATTCGAGCTTTGTGACATGGTGCATTATCCTGCTGGAAGTAGCCATCAGAGGATGGGTACATGGTGGTCATGAAGGGATGGACATGGTCAGAAACAATGCTCAGGTAGCCCGTGGCATTTAAACAATGCCCAATTGGCACTAAGGGGCCTAAAGTGTGCCAAGAAAACATCCCCCACACCATTACACCACCACCACCAGCCTGCACAGTGGTAACAAGGCATGATGGATCCTTGTTCTCATTCTGTTTATACCAAATTCTGACTCTACCATTTGAATGTCTCAGCAGAAATCGAGACTCATCAGGCCAGGCAACATTTTTCCAGTCTTCAACTGTCCAATTTTGGTGAGCTCGTGCAAATTGTAGCCTCTTTTTCCTATTTGTAGTGGAGATGAGTGGTACCCGGTGGGGTCTTCTGCTGTTGTAGCCCATCCGCCTCAAGGTTGTGTGTGTTGTGGCTTCACAAATGCTTTGCTGCATACCTTGGTTGTAACGAGTGGTTATATCAGTCAAAGTTGCTCTTCTATCAGCTTGAATCAGTCGGCCCATTCTCCTCTGACCTCTAGCATCAACAAGGCATTTTCGCCCACAGGACTGCTGCATACTGGATGTTTTCCCTTTTCACACCATTCTTTGTAAACCCTAGAAATGGTTGTGTGTGAAAATCCCAGTAACTGAGCAGATTGTGAAATACTCAGACCGGCCCGTCTGGCACCAACAACCAATGCCACACTCAAAATTGCTTAAATCACCTTTCTTTCCCATTCTGACATTCAGTTTGGAGTTCAGGCTGATTGTCTTGACCAGGACCACACCCCTAAATGCATTGAAGCAACTGCCATGTGATTGGTTGATTAGATAATTGCATTAATGAGAAACTGAACAGGTGTTCCTAATAATCCTTTAGGTAAGTGTATATTATAACTTGTTTTGTAAGTCGCCTTGGAAAAAAGTATCTGCAAAATAAATAATATTACAGGCAATAGCATACTCTGCTTTTCATTTAACAAGTCAATAAACCAAGTGAAAAGAAGCACACAAGTATTCCTAAAAAAATGTATGCACCATTTGTATTTTATATGTTGACAAGATAAACCTCAATGAAAAATTTCACAAACTGTTCAGTTTAAAATGTTTAAGGCTACTAACTGACATCATGCTAAAGGTCTACAGCTTGTCCCAACCTTTGGATATTTCTGACATTCTTACAGTTGTCACCAGTAGATTGAAATTTTTCAAACTGCTTTAAAACAGTGCTAGGAGATTCACATTCAGTGTCTGCCACAACAGCAAACATGCAATGAAATAAGGACCATTTGTCCATGACCACTAAAACTGTTTTTAGAATACAACATACAGTATATACCCCATCCCTATTCACTCACCATACATAAACGAAGATCAGGTTTAGCAGTAACTGCATTATCAAGTGTTTTGATGCTGCAGTAATTGGTCTAATCAGCAGTAACGATTAATATGCTTTCAAAAGTGAAGTGGCACAGATTGTGGAGTGGTATTATTTTAACAGTTTTCATCCTGAACATTAGTAAAAACCAATAGGCTGAGGTAGACTTCAGCAGGAATAGTTAGAGACACACAGTGCTCAGCATTGATGGAAATTCAGGGGAAACTGGCAACAAATTTAGGTTCCTAGACACACAAGACTGGATCTGTCCTCACTGAAGCCAATTAGTATTTTCACTTCCTGAAGAGGTGAGAAATCAGCTAGGTCATAATTACAAGCTTCTACCATAATACCATTGAAATTGTTTTCACCAGTGGCATTACAGTATAGTATGTTGAAGACACTGATCACCAAAAAAATGCATTACGGTTCAGTGGGCTTGTCATGAAGTGTCTGTGGGGTCCGTAGAAGAATAGCACACCTGCAGTCAGTTTTATGAGCATTAGTAGAAGCAATGAGCAGAGGGAATGGTCTAATTTGGCATTCAAGTGTGGAAGACCGATCGTCTCGGCCCCCAAATTTGGCTCTGCAGATCATTTAGAGTACTGCACCCAAAAGGAGTATAAAAAGGGTCTGAGTAGATTTGAGAGGGGGAGATGGTTAACACTAGAATTACCAGAGCCTACGAAAAAACTTGTAAATCCGTCCCACCTTAAATCGCTTCTTAAAATCGTTCACAGCTCTCCACCAGCGTCTTTTGTCATTTAAATGTGCTGATAAAAATCAGGCTGCAAGCAGCCGGCTATTCCGTTCCCCCACCGACTTAGAACGTGCACAAACTTCTCCCAGCTCATGCTTTAATTGATTTTCTGGGAATGAAGTGGAGTTTTAGAGTGGAAATAATAGATCGTTGTTTGGAACACACGCATTTCATGTCTGTTCCGTTTCTACAGTAATCTGTGTAAACACATTGTTAAAACAGAAACGTTTTTTATATTTTACTAGTAGATGACAAAATGTAGGCATAAACTATATAATGTATGAAGCCTGAAGTATCACACAAATAGTTTCACAAAAGCTACAAATCTAACACAGCAATTGCGCTTTTATTCAAAAATATAACTGCAGAAACAAAAAGCCGCCTTAACATGCGACATTGACACCCATTTATTATGACTGCCTCCATAGTGCAATAGAATCAGCCACCGACTGGGAATCAAAAGGTTGCGAGTTTGATCCTGCACCACTCCGTTTTGAGAAGTAAACTGCTCTTAGTCTTACTATTTTAGAATAAAAACATACATTTGATTTCAGTCTGTAACAGCCGGTGTAATTTATGATGTCAGTTTTATTATCTCAGCCACGTTCACGAGCCCAAACACACCCCACCCCTGCATCTGACACTGAAGCTTTCATATAGACGCGCTGTAACAGAGGTAAACTCAGCTCCCTTCTATAGTACATCGGAGCAAGAATGCACATACCATTGCTTGCATACTAGAGTGTCAGCAGGCTTTTTTCGTGGCACTACACACATTTTTGAGCATGGCCTCTGCATACTACTTGTGACTTTAGGCTCTAGGAAGTAAGTAAATAAATAAAGGTAAATCGTGTCATAAAATGATTTCTTCAAAACATCGAATGTTATTTATTTGGCACGAACCTGAGGCCATACAAAACAACATGAACTGGAGAGAAACTCTGATTGTAGCTGCATTTCTTCATTGTTTTTTAAATTCTGCAGCTATTGAAAAGATTAAACCGTCCACAGTCCAAGAATCTTCATTTTTAAAGTTTAGTGAAGTGAAAAATGATAATAGATGGAAAAAAAAACTCTTGTTTTTAATGTGTCAGTTTTAGGCTTAAATCTTAGTTACATTTTTTATGTTACTGTATATGTTTGTATACTGGCATTTGATCATAAAACTGGAAGCCTCTATTCCTTACCATTTTCAAGTCAACAACCTTTCTAACTGTTATATCAGAATTTAATCAAAGTGTCAGGAGTGTTCCAGTAACTCACAGGGAGTAAACAGAACCTTGATTTATCTATGTAGCTGTATACATTTTTTATTTTACTTTTCAGTATAACATTAACATATTAGGATTGGCTCTGTCACTGAACCTCTGAGAAATTTCTTCATGGGCGCATGTCAATTGTTTGTATTGCCTATCAGCACTAAAACAAGCTTCAGTGAGTCCACATTGTCATTGCATTTTACTTTCCATTATTTACTGAGCTGGGGGATATAGCATAATGATATCACTGTTTAAAAAAAAAAGGAATTCCCTGGGATCTAGCACCTCATGCTAATTTTCCAGTTATTATATTATCACTCATTATTATTATCGGTTTGTTTATTTAATTTAATTAATTTAACAATAGTTCACAATGAAGCAGTAAGACTTTTTTTAGCAGAATTAAATATTCGTTTTGTCAGTATCTTTTTCAGTCGTGTGAGGCTTTCTTTCTTTCTTTTTAACAGTATTTACAGTAAATGAGTTTTTCCTATGTGTTGTCAAAGAAATATGCCTCCTTATAAAGCTGTAAACATCTCTGTGAATCTTCATTTTGCATTATCATTCCTAATGCTTAACAGTATATAACTAATCACTTTGTATTTTTCTTAGTTCACAGTGCTAAGATGCTTATGTGTTTTCTTTTTTCCATATTTCATATTTGGTTTTGTTGTTTTGCTGTAAGCTGTTGGTTCAACTGCAACAATTTTATCTACTATGAATTTTTAGAAGAAACACTAAGCAAAGACAAGCATTGCCTCTAGCTGAGTTAGGGAGTATTAATTCATTGTTTTAATTACTACAATTTCTCTGAGTAACAAATAATGTTTGATCTTTCTTTGGTACTGTTTTAATTTTTAAACAGCTTCACATGAACAGTTATTAATTGTTGGGGCTCATATTTTCTTCATTTAGATGCAGAATTGTTTGTGATCACATATTGCTTTCAATTTGTATTCATTTCATTATCAATAGTATACTGTAATGAAAAGTAATTCCAAATTATACACTTTATAGCTGTTACATTAGTTATCAGCTATCAGTTAAATAAGACTGCAATTCCATAACACACTTTTGTAATTTTTCAATTAACTAAAGTATGACATAATTAAAACTGTACTATAATAAATATATACAAGTTTTTGTTTTGTAACTACATAACATGTTAGCATTCAAGGGTATTGTTATATAGCACTATAGCTATGGAAATGTTGGTGTTTCAAGTTTTTTTTTTTTTTTGTAAATAGTCCTTGATATCGGAGTTTTAAAAGCATTTTATGCTAATATCTGCCTGGGTCTGACAGTTGTACAATATGAGTTTTTTTTTTTTGGATGTCTTTGAATGTCATTATCATACATAGTTCTGTACATAAAGTGTTATTTTAAAGATGAGACAAGCTTTTTACCAAAGAAAAATCTATAAAAGTTATGCTAGAATGAATAAAAAAATACCACTTACATCATTAATAGAATGCAGTTGCAAGTTAAGGTTACATTTGTACTGTGTAAAACAAAAGTTACAGGCCACATTCTCTTCCTGTAGTTTTTCACTGTATTATTTGTACCTTGAATTGTTAGCATTCCATTTCTGCAGGTATTTACAATTACTGTCTTGCCGAGCACTTAGCAGAGTGTTAAGTTTCTTTCTGGAACTCCTAGTAAGGCAAACTGGTGACCATAATTGGTCCTGGCTGTGTAAGAGAGCGTACGCTTCACATGAATGGGGTTGATTTAGGTATTGAATACTCAAAGTAAGACTTTGACTGTAACTTTGTTGTACCCAACTCATGGATTTTCCACAGAGGTTTATTTTGTCATGGAATGCTGGCTAAATGGAGTTTTTGATTTCTTCTGCTCTGTTGTCTAACTAGAGTTTTGATTTCTTCTTCTCTGTTGTCAACTGACCATGTATCAGTTGTAAATGTGGTAAAATTTGTCATTTTCAGTTAATCAACTGATGATTGTAGCTAAGTGCAAGCACTTTGTGACTGCACTCAAGGATGAGTAATATATATAAATAAGTTGACATGAATGTGAAAGAGGTTCATGACATCAAACTTCCTAAATATTAACATTTCTTTGAAAAACAAGCTATATATAAACTCATTTACTACTCAACTGTACTTTATTATACACATGTTTTTAATCTATCCATTTTCTAGCTCTCCATTTTAAACCTTCTTTATCCATGACGTCATAGGTAGCCCATCCTGCTTCGGAGTGTTACAGTGGCTATCATGCAGAAAAAAAAAAGAAAAGAATAAGCACTGGATAGGATATCAGTCTGTCTTAAGGTACACCTATGCTTCCACCCACCCAAACAACATTCATACTTTGTCCCACCAACACTACGACCTGCTGCGTCAATTTTGCAATATGAATGGCCTCCAGATTAAAACAAACTAAAGTAGCACAAGGCCAGGAATCAAACCCAGGCTTTGAGTTTTGAAGTATGCAGCGCTAACCACCACCTGAACATGTCAACAATAATCTGTAGTAAAAAGTTCTAATATATTTTTTTGGTAGAAACTGTAGTAAAATTACATTTAAGACAAAAGTTATATTTACACAGAGATGATAATGAAATAACATAAAAATAACAAAATATAAAAATATTTTCTAATTTTTCTAAATAATAATTCTTTGTAAGTTACCTATAGTAAACCTGATATTAAAGCAGTATGAGCATATTATTGGAGATTTTTATGGACTAATAAAAGAGAAAAGTTTCTAGGTTGAACATGGCAGCCAGCATTCCTCACTTTAGTATTAACACTACAATCCTGACATTTGTGACTAGCCCTCTGTACTATGCAGTTTTACTGTAACTCCTCTAGTATAAAATAAAAAAATGAGTTCCCTTCTGACTCTTCATTCTGTAACTCTCTCTTTTGCTTTACACCTGCTCCCCTCTATTTAAAGTGCTACTCTTTCTCTTGTGTTTTTCTTCTTTTTTTATTTCAGTTTCTTTCTCCCAACCTTCTTCTTCCTTCTTCTCCCATAAGTGCACCTCCTTCCCCTCTATAAAGTAATTAAGTAACCAGGACCTCTTTCTTAATGATGTACATGCCTCTAAGATGAAGCAGGCATTTGACTTCTTTTAGTTTTCTCTCATTCCAAATCCAAGTAAGTTCAAGTGCAAGACATACAATATTAAATAGAGAGAAGTATACAAATAACAGGCAGCAACTCTGAGAACAAACTGTTTTGAAAGCTATGAATTTGATTGAAGTGTAAAACATTTGTGGAAGAAAATAATAAAGCCAGACAGTCAGCTAGGATTCTGCCTTTCAACAAGCAATCAAGTACAACTGAATTAAAAAAGCCTCAAATAACAGAATCAGGGAATGGGAACCTACACTGATAACATACAGTAAGAGCTAAGCATACCTAAATGTAGCTTCTTAAAGCAAAACGCCTTTATCATATTTATTCGTTTTTGCAGTCACAGGTTATTAGTAAAAAGGATCAAGCGGCACTATTTAGAAGGCATGCAGCTTGAGTAGACATGAAAGCTGTTCACAAGACTACACAATAAAGCACAGAAACTATAAGGATACTTTTATTATTTTCAGAATTGCAATGGTGCCCCTATGTTTGGAAGAACCATGTTCTAAAACAGATGTTATAGAATTTTCTATTAAAATGACTAACAGAATTTCAAAAGATTTCTGGTCTCAGAATGAATTTGAATAAAAATGTGCTCTTCCCAGTGAATTCTCAAGCACACAATATTTGATGGGACACCTTCCCTTTCATCATCGCAGATCAGTTTAAATACCTAGGGGTAAACACCACAAGTAAACATAAAGCTCTTTATCAACAAAATATTGTCGTTTGTATGAAAAAAATTAAGCAAGATTTGCATAGATAGTCTAACCTTCATCTCACTTTAGCTGGAAGAATTAACATTGTTAAGATGAGTATTGGTGGTGCAGTGGTAGCACTGCTGCCTCACAGTAAGGAGACCTGGGTTCGCTTCCCGGCTCCTCCCTGCGTGGAGTTTGCATGTTGTCTTTGTGGGTTTCCTCCGGGTGCTCTGGTTTCCTCCCACAGTCCAAAGACATGCAGGTTAAATGTATTGGTGGTCCTAAATTCTAAAATTGTCCTTGCTGTGTGTGTGTGTGTGCCCTGCGGTGCCATGCCTGGGGTTTGTTTCCTGCCTTTGTCATGGCGAAAAATTGTCACCAAGAGGCTTTTACCTGAAAATGAAGGCTAACAGAGTTCTAAAGCTTTATTGCAATAAAACAACAATAATAATAACATGGACTCCACCCAATACGGCCAAATTGAGCGGAGCCCAGAACAGTTCAAAACTCAAAACTTATATCGTAATTTCTTATCACTCCGACCTCGTACAATTAGTTCATTCTGCACCTGTCCTTACTGTCCATTGTTCATCTCTAGTTTCTGTTTTGCTTATTTTTGATTGGTCTTTGGTTGGGCAGATGCTTCCTTTTTCCATTTTTGGGTTTTCTTGTGTCATTTCCTTTCCTAAGCCTTTCATGCTAGTCATTTGGTACCCAAAGCTAAGCTTTTAACTAAAAGAAATATGGTGTGTGCCTTTATTTAATCTTTTGCTTGGCATGCTTGATTTGGCTTAATCTCTGTGCAAATTCCAATATATTTTTCTATATTTATTTATGCTAGTGCCTGAATATACTAATTTCATTTTTCATGCATTACATTATTTTGACCTTGTTTATAGCAAAGCCTTTTGCTGTCTTTCTGCTGATTCACCACTCCAGCTGGTTTCTCACATGTCTACCATGGCCACTTTTCCTTAGCTTTCTATCTTGTCGACCACAGGTGCACACACACACCCCTCCTTCCGCTGTCCTAGGCAGTTTCTATGCGTCATTCCTTTCCTGTCCTTTCCCACACTAGCAATTCTGCTTCAAGCTTTAAAAAACAATGCAATATGACTGATTTTTTAGTTAACCATTTGCTTGACTTATCTTATTCGCTTGACATTCTAATTTATGCTTAATCTAATGTTTCAGAAGCTTTTAATTACTTTTATGGCTATTTATGCTAATATGCTATTTATGCTAATATATACATTTTTTCTCTTCCTTACCTTGTGCCCTGTGTTGGCTGGGATTAGCTCCAGCAGACCTCTGTGACTCTGTAGTTGCGATATAGCGGATTGGATAATGGATGGATGGATGGAAGATGAATATCCTTCCTAAGCTTCTTTTTTATTTCAAAACATTCTAATAAACATCAACAAATAATTTTTTAAGAAATTAGATTCAATCATAACCTCATTTATTTGGAATTCAAAACATCCATGTATCGAAAAGGCAACCTTACAAAGACCTAACGCGGCAGGTGGCATGGCTCTACCTAACTTTCAATTTTATTACTGGGCAGCAAATATACAAGCTATAAAAAACTGGACATGGACACAAATAGATGAACTTACACAGGCTTGGTTTGCAATAGAAATAAAATCCTGCAGTACTTCTTTATATTCCTTGCTTTGTACCCCAATAAGTACAAGTCATCACCAATATACTAACAACACAATTGTGCTTAATTCACTCAGAATATGAAACCAATGTAGGAAGCATTTTAAGACAGAGAGGTTTTATCTGTGGCATCTCTTCATGATAACCACCTTTTTCCACCTTCGCAAACATATACAGTTTTTTATGTCTAGAAAACAATCAGGATTAAATCACTTAGAGATCTGTACATAGACAATGTCTTTGCATCCTACAAACAGTTACACACCAAATTTAACTTTCCAGCAACAGATTTCTTTCACTACCTTCAAATTAGAAACTTTCTTAAACAAAACCTGCCCAATTTTCCTCATCTCCCACCTACCTCTATGCCGGAAAAAATATTGATCTGTCTTGAGGGCTCAGACAGCATCTCCATAATATATAAAACCATTTTACAGTCCCTCCCTTTCAAAGATCTAAGAGGACAATGGGAAAAGGATCTTTTACTCAACATCTCAGAGAAGAAGTGGAAAGTAGCAAGGCACAGAATTCACTCGAGCTCCATATGCTCAAAGCGCACAATTATTCAACTTAAAAATTATATATTGAGCGCATCTGTCTTGTTTAAAATTGTCCAAAATGTTTCCAGGGCAAGATCCAACCTGCGAACGTTGCAATCAAGTTCCAACCTCACTGGGTCACATGTTTTGGGCCTGCATCAAATTAACATCATTCTGGACCAAAATCATTAAATGTCTTTCAGACAGCCTTGGGGACACAGTCCCTCCTAATCCACTAACAGCTGTGTTTGGTGCTCTTCCAGATGGGCTTAAAGTGCAGAAGGAGAAACAAACTGTGATTGCCTTTACTACACTATTGGCACGTAGACTTATCTTGCTCAACTGGAAGAATCCTAAACCACCTATTTTAAGTCAATGGGTAACTGATGTTATATATTATTTGAAATTGGAAAAAATCAAATTCTCACTGAGAGGATCTGTTCAAAACCTTTTCAAAACCTGACAGGATCTAATCAATAAAATTTTAGAATAAGAATTTTAATTGAGGAAGCAGATTCTTGTCACTCTTTTTTTTCCTTTTTTTCTCTTTTTTTAACTCAATTTTTAATTATTTATTAATTTATCTATTTACTTATTTTTACTAGCTTAAAGTTTTACTCTGCTGGCCTAGCTCTCTTTCTCATGGGTGGGGGTTGATTTGTTTTGAACCAAATCTTATAAAACTTGACTTATTTGTATGTAATGTTATTTATTAATAAAATCAGTAAAATAAAAAAGAATGATTAAAGCTGGGCATGAGTTAAAATATATGTACACATTTATGGAAATGTAACTTTTCAGAGAATATTCAATAAAATGCAAACATTTTGCATTTACTGTAATTTCTGATCACAGTGTGTGGGAGCTTAGTATTTGCAGTTTCACTATGCATTTGCTCTGAAATACTAATAGACTACAAAACTTAAATTGCTGATATGGAGGAGTAATTAACCTATTAATAATGTTGTTTCCACAGATCATTCTGACGGGTTCTTTTATTTTCAGAATGCGCTATCAAAAATTTTAAAATAAATCAGAACATTTGCTTAAAATGAAGAGAGAGAGGGGCAGACAGAGAATGCTAAAGGTCATACTGAAAAAAGTTTTAAATATGCCCTCAAAATTTCTCTGTACTAATCTAATATTTCCATTTTTAAAAATTGAAACAAGAAATACTATATACACCTGCTCGCCCACTCAGGTCTGCCAGGGATCAGCATTTGGTGAGGCCACCAAGTCTCAGTGCAGACTCTTTTCTTGTGTAATTCCGAGTTGGTGAATTGGGCTGCCTAACTCCACTCATACTGCTGACTGCCTCAATGTATTTAAGAAGTTAGTGAAGATCCATCTGTTCTGTGAATATTTTTCTAATTGAAAAGAGGAAAAAAAAGAAAAACTGTGCTGAGATACATTATATTACTGGTAAAATGTTTAAGTTTAATCACTTTTCACTTGTGGCAATCAACTTTTGTTACTGTGCCCTGTGATGGACAGCTGAGTCCCATGCCTGGCTGGGACGCCCCTGCTGCATATGTTCTGGGGGAGCCACCATGGACAGCTCAATACCTCCCCCGGGATGCTTGGTGGCAGCCTTCCTGGCCAATGTTCATTTCCCACTCTCCCGCATGGCTCCATGGGACATGGAGTCCTCCACAGCCTGGTTGGGAGATGGGGTGGCCGCTAGGCGGTTTTGCCGAGACTCAAGAACCCGGCTGGACGAGTCATCAGCCCCACCCGGAGGTGCAATTGGGACCAGGTGCTCTACTCTTCCGGGTGGGGTATAAAATGGGCCAGCCTCCACCACTAAAGGGACAGAATTGGGAGAAAGAGGATGAAGTTGCTTGGGAGGAGTGGTAGTGCAAGGTGAACAGTTGTTGTTGATTGTGTAAAGTGCTTTTAAGACTGTGTATTGCCTGTGGGTCACGGGGAAGATGTGCACCCAGGAGTGAAGATTAAATAAAGCCTGTGTGATTTTTATACGTGCCTCTGCGTAAGTCTGCCGGGTCGGGCGCTATATAGCGTCTATTACAGCCCTTTAAACTTTCTGAACCAACAGGCCTTAGCCTAATGTGACTTAATTATGTCTATCTGTTTTGTAAGTCACTATGGATAAAAGCTTCTGCTAAGCAAATAAATGTAAATGTAAATTATATCATAAAACTATGTAGCAGTTGTTTTATTTAATTTAAACAGAAAAAGGTCTTTAAATGTCTGTTAAAGATTCTGTATATTTTAACAATCCACCTGAAAATACAGACTGCTCCATTAACTTAAAAATATCATATGAATATATCTCTGTCCTTTGATAAACTACGCCTTAAATAAAACCTTTCATCTAAACACTTCTTTTACTTCATACAAAGCCAACCTTTCTAACTCTAATTCCATATTTACTGTAGAGATGACACCCTCAAAAGGGCACACAGCTAGATAATCTTAGACAACCTTAGCAACAGAACTTATATTTAAAATTTTAGACAATTAGAATTAGTGAGCTCTCAATAAAAATCATTCTTTCTTAATTTCTGTGAAACATGGTCACATTTAGCTCAAAATTGTGCTTCACACATTCCCTTCGACTTATGTGATACTTTTTGAATGTTAGTAGGTATCATATGTTTTGGTAATGTCCGTGTTAATACCTTATTGGAATATGGATTCATAATAATTTCTGTCATCTAACAGCATTGTGCAGGATAACATCCCAAAGATCATTAATGCTAAACAATCTACTGTGATGTCATGCACATCAATCAAACCTCTAGAATGCAAAAAGAATGCTGATTCTAGAGTCTGTCACACACATGCGATTGGGAGGCAGCTAAAGGGTCTGAATAATAGCAGTACCACGCCAAACCAGGGGGTGGTGATCTGCACTGACTTTCTCTCTCAGTCATTTGCAGACCGGTGCCATTGAGGACGCCACTTCCAGTCCTGGTGCTATTGGTGACGTCACTTACAGTCCTGGCGCTATTGATGACGTCACTTCTGGTACTAGTGCCATGGATGACGTTATTTTCCAGCCCTGATAACCTCACTTCTGGTCCAGGTGTAATTGATGATGTCATTTCCACCCCTCCCCCCAATAACATCACTTCCTTTTCCAGTCCCAATGACGTCACTTCCCATCTCAGTCTTTAAAGTTGCCATATTCTCAACATAAAATCAGTTCTGTTTTTGACTCTGTTCTGTGAACAGCTCAACATTGCCCATTTGCAGCCAGGGCATAATATACGGGTGGCTGCCCCAAACATTTTTTTAAGTCTCTTGCTCGTTTATATGACAAGTCATATTATAGAGGGGTCAAATAATTCCAAAGAAGCAGCGGGCAGTGGACATGGGCCTGAAGTAGTGGAGGTCTTTATTTTTGAAAAACCATTGCTTCTTCTAGAATATATTGTTGTGGTGTGAATACTACTGACAACTGACTTACTGTTGTGAGCTGGGCTCATTACTGACAGCAGAAAAGCTGAAAAATTTCTCTGAGCTGACTTTCACTTCAGTGCATGCACATGTTTGTTTTTTTTTTTTTGTATAAAACTTTTTATACATAAGTGCATACATTAAGGCATGATGCAAGACTTTAATGTGTTTCATAATGTGATGCACACCAAAGCAGCGTTAAGCTAGCATGTAGAATGTATGGTGTAGTATTTGATTGAGATGAAGGTACTGAATATGCTTACAGTACCAAGCCAGTGAAACTCTTGTGTGAAGAAACACTTATTTTGCTTCATAGGGAGCACTTGAAGGGCTCAAAAGTACCTTCAAGAGACCCCAAGTGTGTTGACAGTCATACTTACTTACCTACCCCATAAAACTGTCATGTAAAGGAGTAGATTATGAACACACTCTCTTATCTTGTTCAACTGCTAGCCCATCAGGTACCATATATTGGCAAAAGGACATTCAGTTTAACAACAGCAGCATTTGTTTCTGTAACAATTTTTAACACTTTGAGCAGAATAAAAATCACTTTGTCAGGAGCAATTGCAAAGTAATTTAGAATCTAGTAGTAGGGCATTTGTTAATGTGGTGTTCTAATTAAGTAGCATGTTGAGCCTTTTTTCAATATTTTGTAATTTCTGAATATTATCTTTCACTGATCTCTAGATAAGAAAAAGAAGGTGTATGTTATATCTGATATAAATAAGATATAGTAGTGGATGTAATACTAATCTGTAATTTTTTATTTGTTATGAATCCCTTGTAGTGAGAAGTCAAGCAAAATGACACCTTTTATTGGCTAACTAAAAAGATTACAATAGGCAAGCTTTCGTGGCTTAACATTAATCAATTATATGTAAATAAAGAATACAAATCAGAAAGTTTCAGTATAAAAGAAATTATTATATCAGATTTGGTGCTTTAAATTCATAATGTGATATGATGAACTGCCTTTAAAAAAATCATACAAAGTTTATTACTGTGCAAGTACCCAATCTCAGAACGTAGTAGGATTTGTTCTTCTAGGTTTCCAAAAGCATCAAATTGTGGACAGAAGCACTGTAAGATGCTCCAGTCTGTCAGTTATTAGATTTCTACGTTGATACTGTTTACCAGCATGCAGCAGTGGGGTTAAGTTTATATTTGGTCTGAAAGGAAGTATCAAGAAGGAATTTACCACTGCAAGCAAAGATGGGTTGTGTTTCCAAGCAATTTATATTTGAGTACCTGTGAAACCAACAAATTCAAACATGGATGCATCAAACATACACATTGCAGCTTATCTAGGTAGCAGATGTAGGACTCCTATTTTATGACTTCCAAATATTTTTTAAGCTTACTTGTGAAAATCAGGCCCTCTGCAGTTCCAAGCAATGGAGCAAACAACTAGGAAATTGGTACAAAGTAGTAATTGAAAACCATAATTGCACATTCATGCGGCCATCATTCAAAATGCTTATAAAAATGCTAAGTGTGTTTTTGACAGCAAGAATTTCTAAAACAATACCTTCAAGTTTCTTTTTTTTATATAAATCTTAAGCCCTAGTGATTTTGCCCCTGGAAATGTTTTTCAGTGTGCTGCTGTTCAGTTTTTCCAATGACTGTACATATTGAAAGCATGCAGTGTTTTGTGACATTTGGTGACCTTCTGCGGTGCAAAAAAGAAAAAAAAAATCCATTATAACTATGGTGGCTTATAAGAAAAGTGATGTCCCTTATCTGTTACTGCATTTTGCTATACCATTGATTTAAAAAACGAACCTTTCCTAATATATCAATATTTTAATTAACATTGGACTACTGTATCTTTTTGAGAATGCAATTAATATAGATATGATGGTTTTAACTCCCTGATTGAAGATAGATAATAATCTAAATAATATATTTGAAAGTGCCTGTATCAGGTCACATCCACATACAATCCTATATTTTAATGTCAAGCCTGTTCTTAATTCTGTCATCAAAATTCAGCTTTGTAGTTTATCTGTGTTGCAGTGAAGGTGTTTGTATTTCAATATAACTGGAGAATGAAAGTTGTAACAATTTATAGGGCTTATGCCACTGACAGAATTCAGAAGTTGATAGCTGGTAGGGCCTGAGTGAATATGTGAGTGAATGTCATGTCACAGATTCAGTTTTAAGCCAAGGGCTGCCTAAGGAAAGAAAGGCTTCCCGAGGGCATTTAATGGATCAAGGTCCCACTAACAGCCATACTTCTGAACATAAAAATACTAAGAGATGAAATTTGTCCATTCTGGTGCAAACTAAAACAGTAATAAAACACACACACAGCTCAACCTACTGCAGGCAGTATTTCAAGAAATTAGCTTGCTGCCTGTGTTGTTTTCAGAATTCAAAGCAGTAGAGTAGGTTTCCCTATAATATGTGTGTTAGGGAGAAATGTCCTATGCCAATTAAAGGCATAGGAGGTTACTGTGTACATTTTACCAAATTTCAGTTGCTATTTTACCACATACAAGAGAGGTACCAATATTGATATTGCTTTTCGATAAGGATGGAGGGATACTCCAATACTTATTGAGTGCACTGAGAATACATTACAAAAATTGTGACTATTTTTTCCATCAAAAAACTGAATTACAGTACTACTCTTTATAAGGTACAAAATTTAATAATAATTAATATGATTTTATTATTGTGGGTGGCACCGTGGTTGCTCTGCTGCCTTTCAGTAAGGAGGCACATCCTGTGCCTTCAATGCATGGATTTTGCATGTTCTCCCCATGTCTGTGTGGGTTTCCTCATTGTGTTCTGATTTCCTCCTGCTGCCCCAAAGACATGAAGGTTAGGAGAACTGAAGACGCAAAATTGGCCCCAGTATGTGTTACGTGTGCATGTTTGCTCTGTGATAGACTGGCACCCTGTCAAGGGTCTCTTCCTTCCTTGTGCCCTATGCTAGCTGAGATAGGCTCCAGCCTTTCCCCCACAGCCCTGGTCTGGAATAAGTGGGTTGGAAAATTACATTTTATTATTGCAAAATTCATTGGAAATGAATATAAAAATGGATTCATTATCATTACAGTACAAATTGATGTCTTAGAAGGAATCAGACTTTGCTTGCAAAAGAAGTAAGTCTACTACATTTGGTAAAGTACTTTACATACTTTATGCACTTGTGACTATATGATGGCGGAGAGCAGAGACTTGTTACATGTTGTGTTGACATCTAAATAAAAATGTCACGGTACTCTATAAATGTGGTAATATTATTAGCATAACTACTTTAGAAAAGTGCCTATGTACAGTATACTACATCTACTAGTCACTTATGTGCTGCTATATAACGATATACTTCCTGCTATCTAACAAGACCTTAACAAAGGTTTGGTTGGTTTTATGTACAGTAACAGTGCACAGCCAACTGATTATACTGTAGGTAGAAGTGGCACTAGCATGGCTTCCTGGCATAGTTCCCTCGGCTCTTCCATGGCTGTGCAATTAGTGTAACCTTTGTCTCTAGTAACAACTCCCACTTAGCAAAAAGAGAAGGAGAAACAGTCACTTGGAACTCATTGAAGGTCACCTGCCTTATGAGTTAAACAGGCAGCAAACCTCACTTTAGTTTTCAGTCTCGAAATCTTTTATGTCTTTAGTTTCAAATCTGTTTTAGTTTTAGTAAGTCTGTTGACCTTTTGTGTATTCATTAAGTACATCTCTATTTAACAATTTTCTCCTCTAGAGTTTATTTAATTTCAAATTTGATCTCTTTTCCATGTCTACACTTCTGAATCCATTCTTTCAAAATAATTTCTTCAGCATTATTATGCCCACCATCAGCCAAGGCCTTTTCCTCACACATAGCCTTACTTCTAATGGAAGGGTTAGCCATAAGTAACAAAGAGAAGGTGAAGACCACTTATGGACTGGACTGAGTAGATTTTAACCTGATATACTCAAGTGGGTTGCACTGGGCCTATGGTTTGAAATGGAGTAGGTAATAGCATCAATTTCTTTCTCAATTCACTTTTTATCTAAATTGTTTTAGCAGGGGCAAAGCACTGGCTTGCAGCAACCCACAAGTGATTTAGCACATCCCAGGTTAAAATCTAGGAAACAAAAAAATATATTTTACATAACTTGAACTTTTCCATAATGGTATTCTATTAACATAATACAGACAAAAGGAAAAACAAAAAAAAATGTCTGACAAGGGGAAACATTCTTCTAAGCAATAATAAAATGTCTTAATGTTCTGCAATGTTTTTCCATCCTCCAATTGTAAGGCTATTTTTCAGCATTGGTGTTAACCGTGGCAGCACCATCAGCATGAATAGGTGGAGCAGCTCAGTGGAGTAGAAAAGGACACATAAATGTAACAGCAATTAATGATTTAGACTGTTTTTGTATTCAGAAAGCATTGTCCACAGACACTAAAGCAAATAAGAGAACTTGCACTCTCCAGGAAGCCATAGATCTTAGTCTGTTTTTAGAGTTAAACCCTGTAAGGAAGAAGCCACCTTACTAATATTATTCATTATTGCATTATAGTATACTACATACTGCATATATATATATGTGTATATATATACATATATTGTGACGGACAGCCGGGTCCCATGCCTGCTGCATATGTTCCGGGGGAGCCACCATGGACAGCTCAATACCTTCCCCGGGACGCTTGGGGGCAGCCTCCCTGGTCGTTGTTCATTTCCCAGTCTCCCATGTGGCTCCATGGGACATGGAGTCCTCCACAGCCTGGTTGGGAGATGGGGTGGCCGCTAGGGGGTGCTGCCGAGAGCCAACAACCATGGACGAGTTATCAGCCCCACCCGGAGGTGCAATCAGGACCAGCTGGTCAAGCACCTGGGACACTTCCGGGTGGGCTATAAAACGGGCCAGCCTCCCTTTATTCGGGGCCAGAATCGGGAGGAAGAGGATGAGGTTGCCTGGGAGGAGTGGTGGTGCCAGGAAGGGTTGTTGGAGCTTTGTATTAAAGTGCTTTGGGACTGTGTTGGGCCTGTGGGACACGGGGAAGACGTGCGCCCACAGGTGAAGAGAAATAAAAAAGCCTGTTTGTTTTACACGTGCCTCTGTGTAGTCTGTGCCAGGTCGGGCGCTATATAGCACCTTTTACTATATATATATATATATAAATATATATATATATAATCTGTATATATATATAGCATCATTATATATAAAACATAATCCAATGATCATTCCCACAGTTCAACAAAATTGTTGCTGTATATGACATGTTTTTTAAATTAACTGACACACAAATTTCTCCTATACACGTTTGCTTGTAAAGCTATGAATTGCAGCTTTGTACCACTAATCATCCAAAATGAATGCAATTAAAGCATGTATACATTTTATTGCTGGTGAAAATGTTTATCCTGGGTCTCATAATCTGGTACTGCAGTAATGGCTCCATTATTTTAATTTATGTATTTCTAGAATGCACTAATGAAAGCAAATGTATCATTTTAATTATAACTGTATAATTCCAATTTTGATTTTTTCATAGTAAAACCCAAAACAATAAATCTATTGAAACATCACAACTTAAAAATGCATGATACTTTGAAATGTTGCTTTTAGTTTTAAAATGCAGTATACTGTAAAAGTGTAAACAGTATAAAACATTTAGACTTTTTGCCACTAAAATTCTGAAACACAGCTTAAAAGATTAATTGTATAATAATTTTTACAACATACTCGAAGATGGACCCTATTCAAACAACAAAGGGCACAGGGTTAGACTACATTTTAATGGCATTTTTATCCATGTGATTTACTTTGCTTAGAGTTGCACAGGGAGTGAGAGCCTCTCCTGGACATAAATTCATGCAGTGCAGACCCTCCTGAAAAAAACATTATACAAATATAAGACCCAGTCATGTACACACCAACAATGGGCCAATTAACATATACCTCTCAGTCTAAATAACAGCAAATGTTTGGATGGCGTGAAGTAACTTGATTACCCAGAACCACCAAACTGATTTATTGTCATTTCATTGAATGGATGTTGGCAGTGTTTATAAGTCCAATAGGAATTGGCCAGTCAATGTCTACTAGGTCTTCTGGAAGATTCAAGGGGTTATTATTAGTCATTTTAAAAGCAACAACAGAACTCTTACACATGATGTTTGATTTGCAACAGTGTTCTTTTGTTGAAGTATTATTCATTCATTCATTTATTGCGTCGATAAACGTATATTTATATATATTTACAAAAATCTAATAAAAAAATCAGCTTTCCTTTTTATCAAAAGCATGCATTTCTTCAATATGCTAAATTTTGTAAACATTTGGTTTAAATAAGATGTATGTCAGGATTTTTTGAAAACATTTATAAAGCTTCATTTATTGTGACAATCTAATTCCACTATTTATAAAATTGATGCTTTCATGAGTCAAACAATTTTATGTTATAAAAAATAAAACGGGTAATTTAGTGAGCCAGCAGATAATGTCAAACTAGAGCAAATCCTGCTTGAATAGCTTTTAATATTTATAATTCAAAGTAAACATGCTATCAAAGCATTTACACTACAAACATTATCTTATATACAGATTAACATTTAGCTTTTACTGAGATGCACAAAAGGATTTCCTAAAAAAGCTCAGGTTGGCAGTATGATATAAATACTGTAATTTCCATCCATCCATCCATTATCCAACCCACTATATCCTAACTACAGGGTCATGTGGGTCTGCTGGAGCCAATCTCAGCCAACACAGGGCACAAGGCAAGAAATAAACCCTGGGCCGGGCGCCAGCCCACCACAGGGCGCAACAAACACACATACACCAAGCACACACTAGGGACAATTTAGGATCACCAATGCACCTAACCTGCATGTCTTTGGACTTTGGAAGGAAACCGGAGCACCTGGAAGAAACTCAGCGTCTGTCACTGTTACTAACAAATAACTAGAATTTATTTGTACAATTTGTTGTTTTGTGTTACATTTTAAAGCTATTTCCTATGGTATAGGATTTAGGTTTTTTTTTCCTCACAAAGGAATTTTGTAAGTTTGTTAGTGCTTTTCGACAGGGTATTCCTTAAGGGGTCCCTAGAATAAACAATGGGATTGTCAAAAGTTCATCTCGACAGACGGCTAGCGTTTGAAAGCCGGTGAGAGCTTGGTGACAGCATATTTTAATGAGAGGAGATTCTTTTAGATAGAAGAAGATTGTGACCTGTGGATTTTGAAGGAAATTACCAGTTTAAAAGTGTGACTGTCCTATTGGTAAAGCCAGCTCAGCCAGTTGATGTTGTTTGTACTTGGTTAATGGCCATGTAATTATGTTTTTTTTCCCCAGAGTTATTGCATCCTACATCTAGTGCTGAGGGAGTACATTAGGGAAATATGCCATTTTAATTTGTTTGAAACGTTCTCATTTAACTTTATGCCTTGTCTTTGGATATGATGAATGTGTTTTAATTTTTTTTTTCATTTTGGGATCTTCTTTTTGATGGACATTTTCTTTTTATGAAAGCAATCTAACAGTTGCACCTGCTTTTATATTTGTTCTAATTATAAAATAACTTTTTAAATCTTACCATGTTTGAACTTTGCCTTCTTTGAACCCTGTAATTCACTCAGTGACATTTAGTAGGGATGCCAAGGAGATTTCTGCTTGCATGCTGACAGCACTTGAAATAAAAACCTGTTTTTATTATCATTGTGTTAAATGTTTGATAAATACTCTTTGATATTTATGTTTCATTTTGTTCTTTTGAATGCTCATATATTGCTATTTTAATCTGTCTTGTGTATTTCCCCCTTATCTTTAACTATTTTGCCTTCTTTGGTGTGATCTGTGTATTGGGTTTTCTTTTAAAGCAGTTAACTAAAGCGTAACTGCTACAGCATGTTGACTTATCAGATTTACCTACACATATTAAAGATTTGTTTACTCAAATTATTTTACTCAAAAATAGTCATCTGCAAAATATCAGGCCTTAAAGTTTTACCTTATTTGCCTATATACATAATTACATTCAATTGTTGGTGTTTATTTAATATTTACTATCATGCTTTTCAGTCCAGCAAGCCTTGCTTTTAAATATGAGTTACCTATCTTTTTTGTAACAGATTTTTTTTTGTTATTTCCTGGATCGTTTGCTTTTATCCACAGAGCCTTATGTAAAAGATCAAGGACATCTGCCATTGGGTAAAGCATCTTGCCGAAAAGCATTAAATCCTGTCTGAGGATGTTGTCTTGGCTGATTTGTAGCAAATGAGAAAAGTCATTGAACCTTGCGCAAACAAGGATTCTAGCAGTACATTTATCATGGATCCCTGCTGACATATTTGAACCTACACATCCTTTAAATGCTTAGGAAAAAATGACAGAAGGAGCCACATGTCCACTTTGCTCTCTTAGCAAAGACTTGCAAAATTGTCTGAGGAAATAGTTACGTCTGCAAAAACTGCTAATGTCAAAATACTTCTGTGCAGCTGCTGCTCTAATAGGTCTCATTCAGAACTTGAAAAGAATGGTTCAGTGACCTATTCTCTATAAATATATGTACAGCAGAATGTTTTGGAGAATTAAATTTAATTAGAAAATTGTCAGTATTAGGATATAATTCTTAGCAACATTATCTTAATCAATAACTTGGCCATTATTCTAATATGTGTTTTAGAAATTTTAAATGAACATGTTAGCCATTTTTCATTTGTTTAGCTCACACATTAATTTTTTTTCTTATAATAATTACATTCAGTTTTTTCAACTGTTGTTCAAACAGTATTATATCTTATAGTAATCACAATTAAAAGTAGCTGTGGTCATTATTATTTAGACCTATACACATTACTAAACTACCATATACAAAAATTAAAAATAATAGTTAAGTAAATTAAAGCACTTTATAAGCTTAATAACAACATTCCAAGTCTCTCTGAATACATCAATTGATTTTTTTAATATTTATGCACACTGTGCTTACAATAATAGTGTGCTATATGAGTTCGGTATTTGCACAACAAGAAGAACAATTATTTATATTGCACATTTTCATGCATGAAAGTAGCTCAAAAATTACATTTAAATGGACAGTGAGGACAGGAAAATAAAAACTCCAGATGGCAGGGTGCTAGAGGAAATAAACCTACAAAAGACCATGCAGCTTCCTTTGGGCATTCTATTGTACATAAATATGTCATTGTTAACAGGGCAGTATGAGTTTTCTTCATTCTCCGAGCATCATAGGTGGGCTGCAGCACACTTAGACCAGGGGCCCCATGACTGTTAAGCTCCTGTAGAAAGAAAAGTAGTGATCAGTGACCAGTCTACACAACAACACATAAAACTGCATTTTATGAAAAAAAAAACAATCTTCACTTTCCCATTATGAGTGAATATTCATAATGCTAGTAATTTCTTAAGAGATGAAGAAGGCAAATTGAAGACGTGTACTGGCCTCATTTAACTTGAACGTTAAGTTACACCAGAATTTTCATGCCTAAAAACAAAATGCCACTCACCACCCAGTGTAATGATACTAAGACTAGTGAGATATGCACAGCATTTCTTCCTACTGCATCTAGAACTAACTAATTTTTATATTTGTAGGTATTTTTGATAGGAGTGCATTATAATAATCTAAAAGGATAATGACAAAATAATGTATTCTCTTCTTAGTGTCTTGCAATGGTATAAAAGATCTAACTGGTGAGATATTTTAAGTGAAAAAATGCAGTTTTAGTGTGATCTGAAGTTTAGTTCGGAATCTAAAATCATGCCTAGATACATTATTGCTGCCAAAGCCAGATGTTCTACTGTAGTCAGTCAGTCATTGTCCAACCCGCTATATCCTAACACAGGTTCATGGGGATCTGCTGGAGCCAATCCCAGCCAGCACAGGGTGCAAGGCAGGAACAAACGGGCACCAGCCCACCACAGGGCGCACACACACACACACCAAGCACACACTTGGGACAATTTAGGACCACCAATGCACCTAACCTGCATCTCTTTGGACTGTGGGAGGAAACTGGAGAACACACACACACGCAGAGAACATGCAAACTCCACGCAGGGAGGACCCGGGAAGCAAACCCAGGTCTCCTAACAGCGAGGCAGCGGCTCTACCACTGCACTACCGCGCCACCCATGTTGTACTGTATTTTATTATTATTTGGCTGATGCCTTTATTCAAAGTGATTTAAAACGTTTGAGAAATACAATTACATTTCTTCCCTCCCTTTAAAGCACAGGCAGGGGAAGTGATTTAGTCAAGTTCACACAGTATCAGTAGCAGGATTTGAAGTTTAAAGCCTTAACCACTATGCCACACTGCCTTTCTAAGGTTCTCTCTTTTTTTTTGATGCCAGTAAACAAATTTTATCTTTCTTCCATATTAAGTTTAAAGAAATTATTACATTTGGTGATGCTGGTTAGACACTGGATCAGAAAATTTAGAGCCTCAGTTTCATCTTGTGCTATCAATGAATAAATCTTTGTATCGACCCCACGGCTGTGGTAATTCCCAATATGGTGAAATGAACAGGCTTAATGGGAACATATACAATACAATACAATACAGTTTATTTTTGTATAGCCCAAAATCACACAGGAAGTGCCGCAATGGGCTTTAACAGGCCCTGCCTCTTGACAGCCCCCCAGCCTTGACTCTCTGAGAAGACAAGGAAAAACTCCCAAAAACCTTGTAGGAAAATGGAAGAAACCTTGAGAAAGGCAGTTCAAAGAGAGACCCCTTTCCAGGTAGGTTGGGTGTTCAGTGGGTGTCAAAAGAAGGGGGTCAATACAACACAATACACAGAACAGAACAAATTCTTAATACAGCATAATAATAAAAATTTTAGAAGTACGGAGCAGAATTTAACAGTAGATGATATCACATAATAGGATTTGGATATTTTTAGAGTCCTGGAGACCTCATCCATCAAGCTGCCTCCCCATTTGGCCATTCCACGGCTGAAAAGTTGCTCCGATGAAAGGACCCTCTTTCCCATGATTCCTGTGATCCTCCATCAGGGATGACTTTACCATAGGCAGGCAAACAACTTGGCAGGTGGGCCGTGGCACCAATTGCCACATTTGGGTACCGAGAACAGAAACAGAATAGGTGAGGGTTAGTATTCAATTCTAACTATCATGTTACTTATGTTTTAGTGCTAATGACTAACAACAGAGATGCAGTCTGTACAGTTAATCAGCAGCTCTAGTCAGGATATGCTAAACTGAAGTAGTGAGTCTTCAGCCAGGATTTAAAGGCTGAGACTGAAGGGGCATCTCTTATAGAAGCAGGAAGACCATTCCACAGTTTAGGGGCCCTGTAACTAAAAGCTCGACCTCCCACTGTTATTTTATTAATCCTTGGAATCCTAAGCAGACCGGCATCTTGAGATCTTAATGTGCTCAGGTTTGTAAGTCATGATAAGTTCAGACAAGTAAGCCGGACCTTGGCCATTTAATGCTTTATATGTTAAAAGGAGGATTTTGAAATCTGCCCTAAACTTAACTGGGAGCCAGTGTAAAGATTTAAGAACTGGAGTTATGTGTTCATATTTTCTTGTTCTTGTAATAATTCTTGCAGCCGCATTTTGGATTAACTGGAGGCTGTATAAAGAACAGTTTGAACAGCCAGTGAACACCGCATTGCAGTAGTCAATCCTACTAGAGATAAATGCATGAATTAATTTCTCCAATCCTGTTTATTTAGAAAGCGCTTAATTTCCTAACATTTTTAAGATGGAAGAAACATGTTTTGGACACTTTGTAATATGTGCTTTAAATGACATGCTAGAATCAAAGATAACTCCTAGATTGCAGGCTGATTCAGTAAAATTAATTGGGATTCCAACTGAGTTAAATGACAACAAAATATTGCTGTGATCAGCGTCATTCCCTCCAACAATTAACATCTCTGTTTTATCTGTATTTAAAGACAAGTAGTTCTCATTCATCCATTCCTTTAATTCACTAACACAACTAATTAAAGACAACATCGGAGAAACTTCATTTGATTTAAATGAAAGGTATAACTGGGTGTCATCTGCATACGAGTGAAAATTAACATTATGTTTCCTAATGAGAGATCCCAGTGGAAGCATGTAAAGTGAAAACAGTAAAGGTCCCAGTACTGAGCCCTGCGGACACCATATTGAACTTCTGTGTATAATGATGGAGTACTGTCAGCACATTTCTGTACATATTGGAATCGATTTGATAAATAAGAACTAAACCAAGCGAGCACGGTGCCTGTAAGCCCAACATCATTTTCTAGCCTGTGCAGTAAAATAGAATGGTCAATGGTGTCAAATGCTGCACTTAAGTCCAACAACATAATTACAGTGGAGTTTCCTTCATCAGAGGATATCAGAATGTCATTTACAACCCGTGTTAGTGCAGTTTCTGTACTATGACCAGTGCGAAAGCCAGACTGGAATTTCTCAAATAAATTGTAATGCCTAAGGTGTTACTGAAGCTGACTGGTGACTACTTTTCTAGTATTTTAGAGAGAAATGGTAAATTTGAAATAGGCCTATAATTATTTAGTATGTGTGGGTCTAGGTCTGACTTTTTAAGTAAAGGTTTAATGACTGACACTTTTAGTGCATCAGGTACAGTGCCATGCAGTAATGAACTATTGATAACGGTTAGAATAGGTGCTGCAAGAACATCCATTGCACTTTTTACTAGTTTTGTTGGCACTGGATCTAGGGAACAAGTAGTGGGCTTCATTTTAGTAATTAAAGTTAAGACTTCCTGGTGAGTTACAGGATTAAAATTACTAAAGTGCTGAATGCAATGTGCGGCAGGGTCTGCTAAGCTAGTATTTGGTTTGTACTGTGATGCTGAGATCTGGGATCTTATATTTTTAATTTTCTCATTGAAGAAGTTCATAAAGTCTGTACTGCTAATATCTGTTGGTATTTTGCACTGTTGATCTGAATTGCCATTTGTTAATTTAGCCACTGTTCTAAACTGTATCCGAGGATTTTTATTATTGCTATCTAAACCTGCATCTCTTTGGACATATACATTGAGGATGAGAAAGGATCTCAAAAAAAAAAACATGTGGCGCACCATACATTTTATTATGGTTTTCTGACATATAATTGCTACAAATGACAAATTTTCTTCATATTAGACATGAGTGAAACCAACTCACTAGCAGTGCCAAAAATACCCAATTAGTGTCCACGGTGGTTAATATGAAGGCTGTAATCTGTGGTTTCAGATGCTGCACTTAAATCTAATAGAACAAGAACTGATATGTTATTTGCCTCAGCATTAAGCCTTAAGTCATTCTTCTATTACCACAGCAGTTTAGGTGTTATGATTTGGTCTGAAACTGACTGATGCTTACCCTGGATGGAATTTTTATTCAAGCAGTCCTTTAATTGTGGAAAAATAACTTTTTCTGGAAGTTTCCTTAAAAGGGCTAGTTAGATATAGGTCTAAATTGTCCAAGACAGAAGGTTATTTTAGCTTAATTAATGAAAATTCTATCCAATATTAAAAATGTATATATGTTAATTTCCCCATGTAATTTGTAGTGGTGGCTAAGAAAAATTATTAATCTTATGTTTTTGTAGCTGTGGTGGGCTGGCGCCCTGCCCTGGGGTTTGTTTCCTGCCTTGCGCCCTGTGTTAGCTGGGATTGGCTCCAGCAGACCCCTGTGACCCTGTAGTTAGGATGTAGCGGGTTGGATAATGTATGGATGATTGGATGTTTTTGTAGAGAAAGTACATAACAAAAATTATAATGAAAAGGGACCAACACTGGACAACAGCAAACAGTGTCTATGGAAAAAATAAAACTTACGTAACTTCTGTCACATAATCCACATATCTGTTTCCCATTTCTATGCTCACAACATTCAAAATGCATGCATTTTTTGATAAAATTTTATTAATACTTACTTCCATTAAAACTGAATCAACAATTACACAGAACAGAAAGTGTGCCTTCCCGCAGTACTGTACTTTTGAATTGAAGATCTGCCTCTCCCCCTCATTCATTGGTCAAGAATTCTGTCTTTCAGTTTTTCTTGGCCACCACTACAAACTATATAATGTAAATAACTTATTATATAATGATCATTTTTGGGTGGAGTATTAATTTAACAACTGTGGTTTTTAGGGATCCAGGAAAATTGCCTGACTCCGATGAGCAATTGACTATATTAAATACTGTCAATTAGCGAATCAGAGACCTATTTAAAAAGTCCATATGGACTGAAATAAAGAGAAATTTTAACAGTGTTAATTGAGTAATTTAGCTGTAAACATCAGTTAGTCTTATTTTAGTAAAGTAATTTGATTAATTTTGTTTATTACATTGAGCTAGGTTTGTTTTATGTTATATTTGATATTATATGCTTTATCTGAGATGAATGATGTAAAAGCCTCACATTTAGCTACAGATGGTTTAAACATCTATTCCAAAGGCTGTGCCTGTGTGCAAAAAGTTTCCATCAATGGTTAAAAATAAGATTTTTGGCTATTCTGCAATATTGTGTATAATTTTGGAGAAATAGGACTTTTTCTCAGATTGAACTAAAATAATGTAATTGGTAATATGAGCCTTTAATATTTCATGATGGATTGTTAAGTTATTCTTTCTCCATTTACAACATTCAGAATTCTGGGGAAAGCCCACTACAGAGACAAAATTGAGCATAAGTTACAACAAAACAACGTGAAAGACGTATGGAACAGGTTGAAGACTATTGCTGACTACAAGCAGGCTGTAAAATATGCAGAGTAAGGGAACAGGAACTGAGCTAATAAACTGAACCAGTTCTTTAACAGGTCAGTTTATTCTTGTCAGTATAGCCCTTCTCCATTGCTAGCCTCTATGTGCAAGCTGAGGAGGTACTGGAATCCCAACTGCCATCTGCACCCTGCATGACCTTCACCTACAACGATATCACACCTGTGGTCTCCAGCCTCCCTCCACTTCCTGGTCAGTGTGTCTCTGCTGATCAAGAGAGTACAGAGCTGGGATAACTCTGTACAAGCAAGATTTCAGGGGCAGATGGAATCAGCCACAGGGTGCTGAAAACATGTCCCAGCCAGTTCTGTGGGGTCCTTCAGCATTGAATTTACAAACGGTCCTGTATGGTCCCAGTGTCAAAGAAAGGACATTCCAGTGATCCCAAGGACTTCAGACCAGTTGCTCTTACTTCAGATATCATGAATACCATTTAAGAGGCTGGTCCTAAAACAGCTACAGCCCCTAATAATATGTATGAGTCAGAGTACAGGAAGGTTATGGATGACTTTGTCTTGTGGTGCAGGAACAACAGCCTGCAACTCAACATCAGGAAGACAAAAGAGCTCATGGTGGACTTTTGGTGTGCCAAGGAGCCTCGTAGACCAGTCACCATTCAGATTCAAAACGAGGATGTGGAAGTTGTCCAGAGGTAGAAGTACCTGGGGTTCACATAAACAACAAACTGGACTGGTCTAACAAGACTGTGGCACTGTATTAAAAGGGCCAGAGCAGACTGTACTGGCTAAGAAGACTCAGGCTGCTGAAAATATTATATTTGTCCATAGTAACTAGTGTGGTGTTCTTCACTGCAGTCTCCTTGGAAAGCAACTTGAGCTCAAAAGACGTACAATGCCTGAACAAACTTATCAGAAAAACCTGCTCCATCACACGGCAAACCCTGGACACAGTGGAAGCTGTTCTGGACCAGAGGATAGTGGCAAAATTGGATGCCATCATGAAAAAAACCTCTCCATCACCTCCAGGAGGCGTTCTCTTGGAGCACTTTTAGCCACAGGCTCATTCCACCATGGTGTGCCAAGAAGCACCTCTGGGGGTCTTTTCTGCCCACTGCTATCAGGAAATTCAAAGCTTCCTCCAGACCTACTCTTTACATTCATTTTGAAACACCTGCATAATATTCACTGCGGTGGGTTGGCACCCTGCCCAGGATTGGTTCCTGCCTTGTGCCCTGTGTTGGCTGGGATTGGCTCCGGCAGACCCCCGTGACCCTGTATTCGGATTCAGCGGGTTAGAAAATGGATGGATGGATGGATGCATAATATTCATTGATTGATTTTTATTGATTGATTGATTGTATTATTTGTTCTGTGAGTCTGTGTCCTTGTTTTATTACTGTTTCTGCTGCTTTATGAATTAATAAAGATCATCCTATTTAATCTAATCTAATCAAATCTGATAATTCTCTTTAAACTGTCCAAACTTCTTAGTTTTTCCAGCTGTCGTCATTTTTAACACATACAATGTCGGCCACTGCCTGCAGTTTTGCATTAAGACTGTCAAACTTATTAATTTTATTGCTAGCTATATTAAAGTACTTTTAAATTTAGAATAAGAGTTTAAAATATGTAAACAATGTCACTACCCACATTAAGGACTCCTATGAAAAAATGATTTTCTATACCCTTTCCTATATAGTTCCTCTTTACTAAGAATCCAGTGCAGCATTAATGTTGACCTCTAATTAGCTGTAGGAGTAGAGGCTCTTTGTTGTGGCATAAGTCAATAATCAGTTCTTTGGTTTCACTGATGTTGAGCAGCAGATAATTCTCTTTGCACAAAGAGAATGTCCTATGCTCTGCCTCTTTGACCCTGTCAATAGACCCCATTACTGCTGGATCATCAGAGAATTTCGGAATTAATATTTGACGTGACCTGGTATTATATTTATAGTCTGAGTTGTACAGGGCGAAGAGGAAATGAAACAGAACTGTTCTTTATGGTGCTCCAGTGTTTCTCACATCAACATCAGAGGAACAGCAGTTGAGCCTAACAAACTACAGACTGCTGGAAAGATAATCCATTGTCTGAGACACCATAGGTTCATCCACCTGCATATCTCTTACCTTAACATATCTTAACAAGTAGAGCTGTATGGTATAGATGGCATTGGAGAAATCAAAAAACATAATTCTCACAGTGCTACCAGCTTTGATCAGATGGGAATAAGCCTTGTGCAGTAGATATAAAACTCAATTTTCCACTCTAATCTTTGTTCAATAGGAAACCTGTTGTTGATCCAACTGGTCTTTCACAAAAGGACTCATACAGTCCAGGATCAGCCTTTAGAAGACCTTCGGGATGTTCGATATAAGGGCCAATGGGTTGTAGTCATTAGGTGAAAAGGTATCTGCCTTCTTTGGAACTGGAACAGTACTTGATGTTTTTTCACAGTCTTGGTACTTTTTGTAAGCTTAGTGACAGACTAAACAGGTAACAGAGGATATAACAAAGTTGGTCAGCACAGTCCTTAAACAGTCGGAGATTAGGTCGATTTGCTCCTGCAGATTTTTCTATGTATTATCTCCTCACATGAAACAGCTAATACTGATGGTCAGTGGTGGACGCATCACTGCTTATACGAGTTGATGTGGTAGGAGTATTATATATAAAGGAAGTTGTTGAAACAGTAGAGATGGTGCAGGGGGACTGGCCATTGGAGGAAGGTTGTGGTAGGAGGGGAAAATCTATTAAAATATTGGTTCAGTGCATTAGCTTTGTTCACATTCCTTTCAGCACCAGAGCCATGGATTGCTTGGGTCCACTCCGTTCCAAACATGTTGAATATTCTGAGTAAATTTGTTTTCCATTTTACCTTTTAGGCTTCCTTCCCTTCACTCAGCTTTTTTCTTCAGTTCTCTTTGTGTAAGATAACATTTTTTGACAACAACTCAACCAGTAAAAAAAAAAATGTAAGTTTTTATATTTCTAAAAAAATCCTTTCATAAGTCTAAATAAAAAAACTAAGCTTTTATCATTTTCTAAAGCCATTTCAAGCACTCTCAAGTGCCTTTTATGTGCTTTTATCAACAGCATTATCTCCATATACATTTTTAACCACCTGTAAATCTTTGTTACCAGTTTCTTTTCTGCCACAAGAAATTCAATTAAAGCCATTTGTTTAAAATGCACATCACTCCTCAATGCCACTTTGAGCGATAACTGCCCATATGTTAAGAAATTAATTACAAAACAAGTTGCATGCATTCTATGTTTATTTTGACTGAAGTATACAGTGTATAGGTGTTGCAAAATATTGCCTGCGAAACCTTGCAGTTAAACAGCAATTTTCTAAACCCATACATATCCATAACATTAGATAGCATGTCTGGAAATTGTTTTTGGTTAAGAATATTAAATAAAAGTGTTGCTTGCTTCATATCTGAATGTGAATATTTGCTAAAATATAGTCTTTTTTAATATGAACCAGTATTTCCCTGTGAAAGAATATGCAAATGTAATGTATTCTGTTCTTGCCAGTTATGAGGCATAAACCAACCTTTGAATGGATAGATGTCCATAAAAAAGCACAATAAGCTAAAATTAAATGAAAACACATTTAATCCCATGGTAATCATTAGAGTCAGACAATCAGATAGATAGATAGATAGATAGATAGATAGATAGATAGATAGATAGATAGTTTTAATAGAAAAGAAACTGCCAAGTATTTGTAACCCCTCACTTATCACCATCATAAAAACTACTGATATTAAATGAAGAATTTATTACACTTTTAATGCTGTACACTTGCTTCCACCATTTTTTATTATTAATCACAAATATTTTTGGTGAACTTTTGAATGTAAATGGATGCACTGCAAATGGACCTTTTGATAATAAAAAAACTAGAAGAAAACTTCATTTTAAACTATATATAGTATTTTAACATCACAGTATATACTGCAGTGGTGATCTGCAACAGCAACAAGATCTTTTTCAACTCATACCTTTATTTTAATACTGTACTACTTTAACATTACAGAAGCACACAATGTGAACTACTTGAACTTCAGTGCAAATTTCCATCAGTGGAATATTTTTGCTCCAGTTCAGCATCTGGTGATTCACAAGCACTTTATCGTACATTAATTCTTCTGCATTATAAACATTTCTTACTACTTAAAGCACCTTTCATAATAATTGAGAAGATGTTTCAGTTTATGATTAGTGGTTTAGACAGAGACATTGGTGGTCAGTGTTTAAGGTTAGGTCTCTGGGAACTGCAACACGAGCATATGCTGTTAAGGCTTAATATTATTATTGTTAAATAATTCTTATAAAGTAAAATTACCATTTTAGAGTTAATGGCTTCCATTAGAATACCATTACGCAGACAGTCAGGAAAGATGAAAATTTGAAACAAAAAAAAAATCAACATAGCAAAACAAAACAAATAGAAATAAGGAAAAATAAACTAAAACTTAAACTACCTCATCTTATCACTGATCCCACTCAATAGCAATGTCATATTTCACACTACTATTTACCTCCCACACTTTCCACTTGGCAGGGGTACTGCCTGAATAGACTATTGACCTCAATGGCATTTGCTAAAGTGTGGCATCTAAAAAAATGCTGTTACATGAAAGGAGGATCAACAAAACACTCTACTTTAACCGGAGAAACCCTAAACAGAAGAGGTTGGAGTGTGTAGGCATTTTGAACTGAATACGTTTGAATACAGTGCATATGGACAAATGGACACATTTTAGTTAAATAATGGCATGCTAGAGTAATTTCTTGTAAACCTAGAAATTGTAGCAGATGTAAGGAAAAGCCTTGCGGGAGGTGTTGGTGTTAGAAATGTTGATCAAACTCAAGAATGTGGGGAATCAGCATGTGAAAATGTGTGGGAAGTGGGAAAAACTAAACTGTTGCTTGACTAGGATAAACAGCATATCTAAAAAGGTTGGTATAAGGTAGTCCATTTTGAAACATACATGTAAAACAGAAAATTTTAAAATGATTTCAAAAATAGTAGAAAAATTAAACAATGACATACTTCTATATTTTTTATATGTATTTTTATTTTCTCAAACATTTATTTAGTTGTTTTTTTATATAGCGTTCCTCACTGAGTTCAGGCACAGATCACTGTAACATGTTCACAGGTAAAATAAAATTAGTCTTCACAAATTACTAATTGCATGATACATACAGATATATACATATTTTGAGACACAATGAAACAAATAAATTCTAAACTCAGTAATATAAATGGAATCTAACAATATCTGTCCATAAATAACATTACCATTGAACTATGGCCAGTTGACAATGGAAGGAAAAGAAAACTCAGCAATATCCCTGGAGAAAAAATAACTTCTTCTGGTCCACCAAAGTCAGACACAGTCACAATCCTGAGGACCTAGGCTTAATTGCTGCCCTCCTTTTCCAGTCTGTCCCTGGTTGGCTCACTAATATTTGATCCCAAGGCCCCTAGTACCTCAGATGTCTTTAAATGGACAATAAACAGCTTGGAAGTAAACAACAGGAGGAGAAACATAATAAATGAGGGGTATTTTTATACAAATGACTGATGGGCGGTACGGTGGCACAGTGGGTAGCGCTGCTGCATCCCAGTTGGAAGACCCAGGTTCGCTTCCCACGTCCTCCCTGCATGGAGTTTGCATGTTCTCCATGTGTCTGTGTGGGTTTCCTCCTACAGTCCAAAGACATGCATTTGAAAGCTGTAACTGATGGGATGTGTAGCTAAAATTGTACCCTCCCATTGTTATATTCTTAAACCTTGGAATCTTTACTAGGCTAGAATCTTCAGATCTTAATGCATGCATTTCCATACTGTTAATTAAGGACACTATCAGAGATATATAATTTGATCTAGGAGAAAAATATAGCTGGTTATCTTTTGCATTAGAGTGTGTGAGACTTGCCTGGACACAGTCGGACACCACATCTTTATAAAAAGTCACAGGTTAATTCACCACAATAATAAAGTCCAAAACACCACACAATGCACTCAGCAATAAATCTCCCAAATAAACCTTCTTATCACAGTCTTTAGCTGTCTCTACTCTTCTCTTGGGAGCTTCGTCCAGCTCCCTCTCCCGACTCTAGCTCCCAGACTGTAAGGAGGCAGTGCCTTTTATTCCCACCCGGATGAGCTCCAGGTGGCTGGTGACGATCTTCCCGCAGCACTTCCTGTTGTGGCGGAAGTGCTGCCCTTTGCCCCGGAAGCACTCCGGGAGTCCCTGGCAGGTTCATCCGCCATCTTGCCTAGTGTGGCAGAAGTGACAGTTCTCCAGGTCCTATAAGGCTTGAGGCGCCCCCAGGCGGTGGCCACGGGTCCTTACGGGTTAAAATCTGTTTGTCCCTTTCCCGTGGTCCTCTCTTTGGCCATGGTGGTTACCCCCTTGTGACCCAGAAGCTATTACTGTCCCTTTTTGGTCCTTCCAGAAATCCCAGCCAGATAATAGCCCCGGCAATCTGCCACAAGTGATAATGAATTTTATGCTTCTAATGATAGTTCCCAATGGTACTGAGTCCTGCGGGATACAATTTTTAACTTCTGATTATAGTGACAGAGTACTGTTAGCACAATTCTGTCAATATTGAAATCAATTTGATAAATATGAACTAAACCACATAAGGGCAGTGTTTGAGAACCTAGCATAATCTTCTGCCATATGTAACAGAATAGAGTGGTTAATAGCATCAAAGGCTGCCCTGTGGAATTTCCTTCATCAGAGGATATTAAAATGGAATTAACAACATGAGATAGTGCTGTGATAGTGCAAAAAACAGCCTAGAGTTTTTCAAATAAATTGTGGCTTGTAAGGTGAGACTGAATATGTGTGGCAACTACTTTTTTAAAGTAGAAATAAAAGGTAAATTTGAAATAGCACTATAACTATAAGCGTATGTGAGTGTAGTTCTGATTTCTTTTTCAGATAACTGCCACTTGTACCGCATTAGTAACTGTGCCAAGCAGTAATTAACTATCATTAGTTCTATGAGTGGATGCTGCTAGAACAGCAATTGAGCTTTTCATTAGTTTTGTTGTCTATGTCAATGGAAAGGGTAGTAAATTTAATTTTAGAAATGACAGTTAAGTCTTCCTGTTATGTTAAGAAGTTAAAATTATTAATGCAGCATGTTCAAAAAGAGACAAGGTTTAGCAATGTAATATTTAGTATGTAAGGTGACTCTGAAATCTGGGATCTTAAATTGTTAATTTAATTATTAAAGAAGGTTATAAAATCTGCGTTGCTTATGTTTACAGATATTTTGCATTGCAGTTCATAATTCCCATTTGCCTGATTACAGGCTGTTCAAAATTGTTGTTGCCATTTATTAATCTAGAATATTAGAGAGGGTGAGCAACACAGAGAGTCTTTAATACTTTTTAACCGGTCTATCCATGCAGTTTAAAAGACAAGTAACTTTGTTGCTCTCCACCTATGCTTGAGTTTTCAGCACTCTAATTTAAGGGCGCAAGTACATTCATTAAATTAGGATGAGTTTCTATTTGCTGTAACCATATTTCTTTTTTGAGGACCTACTCTATCTGAGGCCTCTTTCAATATCACATTATAAGTACATTAGATGTCAGCTGACCTAGGCTGTTTTCAATAACTATGTTTGATTTAGTACTAGGGCGTTGTACCATGTTAGCCATTACAGATGTAGTGAGAAGTCAAGAAAAATTACACCTTTTATTGGCTAACTAAAAGATATACAAAGACATGATAAATTAAGTTCCCCTTTAATCTCCTTAATCTCACAATGCTACAAAACAATATAGTCAGTGCCAGCATGTAACAAATAACGTGCTTACTTCTTTATGGTCCAGTTTTGCTTAAGTTTTGCTACATTTGCCCCAAGGAAGCATTTTTCTGTAAATTTATCTGCTGGGTTGACATATATTCTAACATTCTGCACCAAGGAAGCACCAATTATAAGCATTTTCTTGTTCTCACCTTCTAAAAATGTACTGCTGATTGCTCTGTACCGATTTTGGGTCCAAAATGGTAACTTAGGTGCAGAGGAACAACATTTAGATTTCTTAGACTTTCATCTCACTATTAGTACTCATTCACTCTATGGCTGAAATGGTGCTACTGATTTTGGCCATGCACTGACTACAGTGGAGCCTGAAGAGCCTGAGGGCAAATCAAAAATGGCCCAACTGTCTAAACAAACTAAATCAATCCAATTTTCAGTTTGCCTAATTGCTATCAGTTTGACAGGTGATCTATACCGAAGTCAGGAAAACCTGTACATGCTGCAGGACGAAGAACATATACATGTGCCAGCAACAGGCAAAGATCGAACAGGCCTTTAGTGCAGAGTTAATCAGAGTTTGTTTGTGTATGCATGAAGGCACTGTTGTGCTTCTGCTGAATCACTATCAAAAATGATGGCAATCATTTATCATTTTGGAAACCATGCACTCTGCACATTTTACTGGAGTTAGTGTAATTTTAAAATTATGCAGCTACTCTATCATATTTTATTTATTTTGTGGGGTTGGCAAACTAGCTGCCTTATGGTTCCAAAAGGCTAGGTTCCACTCCTCTGGCAGTCGATATCTGTGTGATGTTTTATTAATCTGTTCCTGTATCAGTGAATTATACTCAAGGTATTCAAATTTTCCTCCTATCTAACCAAATATGTGCTTATTAGGCTAACTGGCCTAATTATGTGCACTTTCAAGGATTGAGGGATTATCAAGGTCCTGACTTCAACAGAATGCTGCTGTCTTTGGCTCATTGTGATGCTGAAACTGAAACAACAAAAAGACTGATAAAAGAAGATTTATAATTTCAAGCAATACATCCATTCTATTAGACAAGCCCTCATCAGAAGGGTTTTTAATATTACAATGTATCAGATATTTAAACAAAATCTTCTTTATCTTCAACTTTTCCCACTTATGTATGGGGTTGATGTGTTTCATCATCCCTCTCCATACAGCTCAGTCTTACACCTCCTGCCCAGTCAGACCCTTTTTTTTCAAGTCTTTATTGACTCTATTCATCCACCTCCACTTTAGACTCCTTTGCTTTCTCTTCCCTTTTGCTTCCATTTCCATCACTCATTTGCTGATATATAGAGATCAGAAGGAGTTGCATTGTGTTTTTATGGACCTGGAGAAAGCATATGACAGGGTGCCTCAAAAGGAGTTGTGGTATTGTATGAGGATATCGTCAATGGCAGGGAATTATGTAAGAGTGTGACAGTAGTGAGTTCTGTTATAGGAGTGATAGATGCATTCAACATGGAGGTGGTATTACATCAGGGATCGACTCAGAGCCCTTTCTTATTTGCGGTGGTGATGGACAGGTTGACAGACGAGATTAGACTGAAGTCCCTGTGGCCTATGACGTTTTCTGATGACATTGTGATCTGTAGCAAGAGTAGGAAGCAGGTTGAGGAGACCCTGGTGAGGTGGAGATATGCTCTAGAGAGAAGTGGAATGAAGGTCAGTAGGAATAATACAGAATACATGTGTGTAAATGAGAGGGAGGTCAGTGGAATGGTGAGGATGCAAGGGGTAGAGTTGGCGAAAGTGGATGAGTTTAAATACTTAGGATCAACAGTACAGTGTAACAGGGATCATGGAAAACAGGTGAAAAAGAGAGTGCAGGCAGGGTGGAATGGGTGGAAATGAGTGTCAGGAGTAATTTGTGACAGACAGATATCAACAAGAGTAAAAGGGAAGGTATACAGGACAGTAGTGAGACCAGTTATGTTATATGGGTTGGAGATGGAGGCACTGACCAAAAAACAGGAGACCGGGCTGGAGGTAGCAGAGTTAAAGATTTGCATTGGGTGTTGCAAGGATGGACAGGATTAGAAATGAGAACATTAGAGGGTCAACTCAGGTTGGACAGTTTGGAGACAAAGTCAGAGGGGTCAGATTGAGTTGGTTTGGACATGTGTAGAGAAGAGATGTTGGGTATATTGGGAAAGGATGCTAAGGATAAAGCTGCCAAGCAAGAGGAAAAGAGGAAGGCCTAAGTGAAGGGTTATGGATGAGGTGAGAGAGGACATGCAGGTGATGGGTGTAACAGAACATGATGCAGATGACAGGAAGATATGGAAAAAGATGTTCTGCTGTGGCAACCCCTAACAGGAGCAGCTGAAAGAAGAGGAAGTAGAATATTGTCACTCCTCATTACATGTCCATACCTCTTTAATCTATTTCCTGTCTGATTGTCTCATTTCTTACTTTGTCCTTTTTTTATAACTCCACTCATCCATCTAATCATTCTAATTTCTGCCACATACAACTTCTTCTCTTGTGCTCCCTTTACTGCCCATTTCTCAGCACCACACATCATTGCTGGTCTTTCCACTGTCTTTAACACCTTTAGCCCTTGCCTTGCTTCATCACTCGCTCAATATTCTTGATAAATTCTTCAGATTGTTCTATCCAAACTCTATCTCTGTGTCTAATTCTTGAACTTGGGCTACCACTGTTCCTAGAATTATAAACTTAATCAAGTCTTTTCTATAGCTTTCCCTGCATGCCAGTAGTTTAAAGTTTTCCTCATTTTTCTAAATTCTTCTTCACTTCCTTATTTCTGGTGCTATACAACACAATATCATCAAGAAAAAACAGCCACCAGAAGGATTGGTCTTTTATCCCACGAGTCAACACATGCATAAACAGATCAAAGAGGTAAGGACTTAAAGAAGATCGTTGATGCAGACCTTCTCTAATTGGAATCTTGTTGGTTGAAAATAGCTTCCAAGATGGTAAAAGAGCTAAAGTTGGTGCTGGTCCAAAGCCAGGATAAATAGAGACGGTTGGTGCCAACAAGGGCATTAGGATGTAAATCCTTAGTCAGAACCATTAACAAAGAGGTTTAAACAAAATAAGTATTGATTGTACTGCATTTTTTTGTAATCAGATTTTTCATAATTTTAATACATGCATAAATGATAATAATCAAAAACTGTCTTCAAAAAATATATAAATAAGGAAACAATATGCCCACTTTAACCTAGTGAGGAACAATATGAAATAGAGGGCTTTGACCATAAATCTGAACTGGGAATGGAAAAATTAATAAAATAAAGGTAAGGAGGACACACTTCCATCATCATCAACCACTAGGCAACTGGTTACTCACTGGCTTGGTAAAAGATAACCTTTTCCTAATGTAGGGAACAGATAACCTATTAATCAGCAAACCCAAGTGATCAAGACAAATGTAATTATAGAAAGATGATTTCCAAGATTGTACACTGAAAGAATGTCTTTTTCTGGACTGGATTGCGAAAATGCACTGAAAGGTCCAGAAGAAGGAAGGCATAGGATGAAAAAGGAATTTTGGCAGATAGCATCAGTGAGAGAGAGTTTGAGACAAAGATCCAATAGAAGGTAAACGAGGAACAGCTCCAAAATATGTGGGTAAAGTTACCGGAAGATACAGGGAGTAATAGTGATAAGAAACATCAGTAAATAAAGCCATTGCAAAACTTTTATAAAGGTAAGACATAAACAATTGACACAATTAAACAAAATATACTCATGATTATAGTTCTTGCAGATCAGAATGACAGTCTTAAAAATGGTACTATAAGATAAAGTGATAGACAATGGGGAAATAACATTGCCACCTGAAACACAGAGGTAAGGCCTTGTAAAATTCTTTGTGCAAATCATCAGAATATCAATGGCATTTTAAATATGGAGAGAAAGCAACAAAAGACAGACTGCTTGTTGGGGAGTTTGGGAGATAAAGGAAAGGATGGAGATCCTAAAACTCAGTGCTTGGAATATCAGAATACCTGAATCATAATTTCTCCTAGTTTTTAATAGCCGAAAGTCACCATAACAGAAAGCAAGCTGCATGTCAAGCAAATGTTAGTTTGGTACTAAATCATTTTCAAAGCTACTTTTAAGAAAGATAAGTCCTTTATTATATGGACTTAAACAGTGTCAGATTAATTGGGAATACTGCAAAGATGAAGAGGTGTATAGATATTTTTGTCAAGTGACAGTCATTTACTAAGTTTTATTTTTTTTGTTCACTCATTTCTATCTGTTAAGGATTTCTGAGTTGCAGTCGCCACATCATCACCTATTTTCTTACTCTCATATTAGCAAATTGAAGGCTCTGATAGAAATACTTACATTTACTGATGTAAGAAAACAACTGAATAGAACACACTACTGTAGTAAAGCCGCATCAGAAGTACATGGAACTTTAGTTTCACTTTGCCTTCATCTGCCACTCAGCAGTCCCTCATTTTAAGTACTGCATCAATAGACTATTAGCTATCTGGGAATGATGATTGTGAAGCATTTTGTGTGCTGTTATGATTTGAGTGTGGAAGCTTATCTCAGCAGGATGAATAGACTGGGAATTCTTTGTGGTGTTTGATGCTGTATATGATGAGAATCTTAGCTGGATTACTGATCACATTGATGAGCTATGTAACAAACTTAAGTTTCATTACTTTTCATAATTATATGAAAATATTAGGTTTTATTTTAGGTGAGGTATATTTAGGTTATTTTTATGTTATAATGAAAAAAAAAGATTTCAATTTCTGATAATCATGAATACGCCTGACAAAAAAAATCAAACTGTTTGACTATAAGAACCAGCACTCAGCACTTAGTGTTGATGACAAAGTAATATTTAGGAGTATTTCAGTGTAAAATTGTGAAATAGCTTTGATTATAATGTGACACTTGTGTTGCTGATGGCTTGACATTGTTCCCTTTAAGTTTTTTTTCAATAGCTAAGAATTTAAAGATCAAGGCACTGGAATGCTTTTTGTAGGCAAAAAACACAACACATATGGAATAAGCCATTCTAATGTTTATATGAATAATTTTCATTTTGGCAAAATCTAACAAGTTTCTAACAATAAGTAACTTATTCCAATAAAATGAATCATCTTTGACATTAATATAAATAAGTTATGTTATATAAACATGTTTATACTGTATGACTAAAATAATTTTGAACTTTAAAGGGGCAGAGCATAAAATTCTTAATTGATTTATATTGTAAAAATCACATTTTTTGATGAAATTGTGGATTTAAAAGACACAGTAAAGTGTTACAAATTAAGTCATAAGTTTCCATTGTACTCTCTTCTGTACAAACCTCTTGAACCTGCTCTGGGTTTACAATAAACCAGAACCAATCAATACCAGTAGTCAGTCCTGAGTGGGACTCCAGCCCATTTTGTAACACTTTTATAGAACACTAGAGCGATTTAGACAAGAACAGGCCATTCAGCCCAACAAAGCTCGTCAGTCGTATTCACTTAAGTCTTCTAGTTTTGAAAGTCCCTAAAGTCTTACTGTCCACCACCCTACTTGGTAGCTTATTGTAAATGTCTATGGTTCTCTGTGTAAAGAAAAACTTCCTAATGTTTGTGTGGAGTTTACCATTAACACCATTTACTGACAAGTTTCCAGCTGTGTCCCCGTGTTCCTGATGAACTCATCTTTTCTAGATCCACTGTACTAATTCCCTTCATGATTTTAAACACTTCAGTCATGTCAACTCCTAATCTTCTTTTGCTTAAACTTAAAAGGCTCAGCTCTTTTAATCTTTCTTCATAATTCTTCCCCCTTAGCCCTGGAATCAATATAGTCGCTCTTCTGTAGACCTTTTTTAGTGTTGCTATGTCGTTTTTGTAGCCTGGAGACCAAAACTGCACACAGTACTCCAGATGAGGCCTCACCAGTGCGTTATAAAGGTTGAGCAGAACCTTCTTGTGCTTGTACTCCACACATCATGCTATATAACCTAACATTCTGTTAGCCTTCTTAATGGCCTCTGAACATAGTCGAGAAGTCAATAGCGTAGAGTCCACTACTTCTCCTAAATCCTTCTCATAAGGTGTACTCTCAATTTTCAGACCTCCCATTGTGCATTCAAACTTAACATTTTTACTTCCTATGTGTAATACTTTACATTTACTGACATTGTATTTAATCTGCCCCAAATCTGCCCAACCCTGTATGTTTCCCAAGTCCTTCTGTAATGATTTAATGGATTCCAGTTTATCTGCCAATCCACCTATCTTGGTATCTTGGTATAATCTGAAAATTTACCCAGCTTGTTATTTATATTCCATATCCAGATCATTTATACATTAAAAATAGCAGCAACCCTAGCACTGACCCCTTGGAACAACACTCTTAACATCAGCCAGTTCTGATAAGGTTCCTCACAACATCACCCTCTGCTTCCTGTGTCTGAGCCAATTCTGCAACCATCTAAAAACATCACCCTGAACTCCCACTTCTTTTAATTTGATGTCCAACCACTCCTGTGGCACCTTATGAAATGCTTTCTGAAAGTCAAGATAAATAATATCATATGCTCCACTTTGATCATATCCTTTTGTTGCTCCCTCATAGAATTCCAGCATGTTAGTAAAAAAACAACCTCTCTCTTCTGGACACCTGCTGACTGTTCAGAAAAATTCCTGTACTTACCATGTGCTGCTCAAACTTATCCTTATTCCTTCCATTAATTTTCCTGTGATGCATGTTAAGCCTACTGGCCTATGATTGCTTGGATGTGCCCAGTCACCCTTCTTCTACAACGGGATAATATTTGCCATTTTCCAGTCCTTCAAATCTCCCCAGTACATAGTGACTTCCTAAAATATGTGTCAGAGGTTTATATATGTACTCTCTAGTCTATTTAAGAACTCAAGGGTAAATAATGTCTGGTCCTGGCGATTTGTTTGATTTCATTCTATTTAATCTGAGCAGTACTTCTACCTCTACAATTTCTAAATCACTCAGAACCTCCTTAGTAGTCCCATTTACTGCTGGAAGGTTATCTACTTCCTCACTTGTGTAGACCTTAGGAAAATGCATGTTTAGAGCATCTGCTATTTCACTGTCTGTATCTTTTAATTTTCCTTTACTATTCCTGATGCACTTCACCTCCTCCTTGACTGTTCTTTTACTACTAAAATACTGAAAGAAACTCTTATGGTCATCTTTTGCTTTATCTGCAATATTCCTCTCCAACTGTCTTTTAGCCTCCCTGATATCCTTCTTTATGGTTGCCCTCATGTTCTCATAAGCCCTATGATTCACTTTGGAGTTATTAGTTTTATACACCCTTTGCAGCTGGTTTTTGTTTTACTTTGCAGCTTCTTTTTTAACTCTTTATTAACCCACTGCAGAGTTTTTAAAAATTTAATATTAATTTCAAATTTACGTATGTACCTGTCCTGCATTACATGAAAAACATTTTTAAACCTTTTCCACTGCTTCTCAATTGTCTGCACACTTAAAAGCGTATCCCAGTGTATCCTCCTTAGACGCTACTCAAAATTTGCCCTACTAAAGTTAAATTTAACAATTTTGCATCCGCACTCTTACAAAACACTGAGAACTGTATTATATTATGATCGCTTGACCCTAGCGGTTCAATCATCTGTAATCCTCAATTATATCCTGATTATTGCTAAATACTAAATCAATATACTTCACCCTGTGTTGGTGCTTTAACGTGCTGTGCTAAAAAGTAGTCATTGATTATTTCTAAAAACCCCTGCTCTTGTGCTCCTCCATTTGCAAGGTTATCCTAGTTAATATTCGGATCATTAAAGTCCCCCATGATTATAATATCTCCCTGTAAACTTGCCTTTTTGATATTACTAAAAAGATGTGTGCTGCAATTACTGTCTGCATTGGGTGATCTACAGTATAATACACTCCTAAAATAAGACCTCTTTCCCTAATGCTTGTCCTCACTAAGATGGGGATTTATTCTGACACTGATAGTCACTTGCAGGGTCAGATTGGTGTTACTAATATACTTGATCTGCATGTTTTTGGGATGTGAGAGGAAACTCTGGTAACCAAGAGAAATTACAGCAGCCAATCTAACTCCAGTCCACTTGAGCTATGAAACAAGCATCATGTTTATCTGTCACTGATCATAAAAGTACATTTTATGAGCAAAAATGTTTTGCATGTTGCTTACATCAAAGTTCATATGTGTATAGATCTTCACCAAGCTTCTTATTCTGACTAAACACCGCAAAAATATTAGCAACATCAGCCCTTTGAAAAACTGGAAAACAGTGAAACTTGCAATTTTTATCCACTAGTTAGTTCTGAAAGAGTTAGATTGCAGCTCATCATTGGCTCAAGGCATCAATCTCGTCTCTCCATCAGTGTTGCGCTTAATTTGACAATTAACTTACTAAAATGGTTATGTATTATTTTGGTCTGTAGTGTACCAACTCACTCTTGCTTTCTGTCTTATACCTAATATTCTTGGACTTCTAGAGTGAACTAAATATTGATAGAGCATTCATGTGGATTAGATATTGGTAAATGCAAACAATGTACAGTATATTACAGACATATGTATACAGCAAATAATGTACAATATATTAGAGACCTTGGGAAACTGTCACATTATCAGTCAATTGACCAGAACATTCGTTTGTACAGACCTGTATTATTGTGATTAGCACAGCATTTAGAAGACACAAGAGCAAACAATAAATAGAACACATAAATAGCTTAGAGTCAGATGTCTCAGTAGCAGATGTAGCTTTCCTAGAGTGAAAAGGGAAGCAGAAGGTGGTGACATAGGGAATCAATAAATATGTCAAAGAAAACACTTCATTTTTATGTATAAAATAATAATCTTAGAAATGCATATCTAGGTTTAAACTTCTATCCCAGTGCACAGTAGAGGGAGATGGCTGCAACCCAAAATGCATAGCTTGCATATAGCGCATTCTTTTTAGCAAAAGATATTACATGTGCACTGATGAATTAAAAAAACACTGTAACACACATTAATCTCAGTCACTGTAGTTGTTGATAGCAGTTCTTTTACAATTGTTCTGCTGGGGCTCACCATATGAAATTTGTCATCAATCTTATGCTAAAACGATACACATGGGTTTCTGTTTTGACTTAAGCATTTCAGCAAAATGTAACTCCCACAATCAAATTCCATACAATATGCTTCTTTACCGCATGCCTCTAAACTTTGTATGGGTGTGTGTGTGAGTGTATCCTGTGAGTGAGCCACTATGGTCCTGCTGCTTCGTACCTGTTGCTGCTTGGGGTAAGCTTTGGATTCTATAATCTAATAGTATATAACGGCTACTGAAATATTTGATGGATGGGTACATAAAATGTTTCCTGGTGTCATTTTTTGCTCTTTTGTTTCTATACTGTGACAGTAGTGCCACATTATAAACCTAATATTATTCATCTGTGCAAGGAAATGTCAGAGACTTTTTAATATCACCTTTAAAATATGTATGTTTGTGACCTCAAGTTGGTAACTCAGCAACCTACACAAAGTAACATAAATAAAAATGAAATCTAAACAACAAATGTTAATAAGTTCCCTAAAAAAGGGGCTGATTAACAAGTTACTTTCTCAGCTTCGTATATTAGGGGTGAGGAGAAACCAATAGGGTAAAGCTTGAAGTAACTACTAATGGAAGATCATGGGACGTAGTCCTGGGTGCAAGTTCATTGCAATTGTGCGGTATATTCACAAGGTGAACAATTGTAAGGATAGGAAAATAACAGGGAAGATGACATATTAGTGAACCTACATAAAAAGAGTCTGAAACAAAACCTTTCCACATCAAAACAGCTTGATAACAGTGGGATTTTTTTTCTGCTCTAACTATTACTTTTCCTCTTGCTTTACATGCACAATGCTTGGCTGGGTGGTGGTCTTTATCTCCAGCATCTTGCTGCCTGAAGTTTTTGTTTTCCAGTCCTTATTGGCCACAATATCTCTGAACATAGCAGTTGACTTATTATTATAATCATTAGAGACTTAAAAATGACATAGAAATTTGTTTAGCAATTTAGTCCATATTTAAAGCCATTTCTATTATTATTAATATTTAAGTTTATTATGTTTATTATTATGATAGTTTGTAATTATTTATCTTATTTATTTTTATTTAATTGTGTTTAACTATTTATCCTTTCCAATGTTTAACATCTTATAAAGCACTTTGAGCTACATATATTGTGTACTACAGAAATAAGTTATGTTGATGTTGCTATTCTGTACACCACAGCATTTTCTTTCTTTGTTCTCTTCAATAGAGCACAATCAATTAATACAGACTTCACAATTTACAAAACATTTTTGTTGTCAAAATTCACACAATTACACTCACGATAGTATGTACACATTATACTATCGGTATTATTTATGTGAATCACAATTACTTTACCACATCTGTTTTACAAAACACTATTAACATGTAATGTGCTAATAGCCTGACTAATAGTTATGACTCTCTTACCATTTAAGATTTGCTGTATTATTAGATTTACATTCTCATCAACAAAAAATTGATATTGACTACCCAAACTATATGATACATCCATCAGTATTTGTCCTGCTTGGGCCTGAATTGCACATGAGATTCTCTGTCTCAGATGTTCTAATTATTCTAAAGTCTCTCTGCTCTACTTCAGGTAAGGGCTGATTCAGCTTCTTGGTGCTGTCCCTCAGGAACACTTTCCAAATATCTGTCAGTGTAGCTCCTTCATTCCAAATTGCCACAGTTATTCTTTTTTAACATATTTCTGTAAATTTAAGGCAAAAATGGTGCATCAATTGCTATTCTAGGCTATGAGAAGTAATAATGAGTGCTGATTATAACCTTTTATTTCATTTGCTCAAACTACACCAGCAGCGTCTCACACAGTTCAGGAGATGTGTATTTTGAAAGCTGCAGCCAAGTTTATCTTTTACAGTTAAAAGAAAAGGATATTTTTGGTATCTATTCATGGCTGATAGCTTGTTTACTGGAACAATATCAGAGAACTTCTTTTTTAGGCCAAACTTTGTAATTACTTCAATGAGTCAGATAGTTTTAAGGGTCAGTTGTCTAGTTTCTAATTGGTCTTATTCAGTACTTGAATCTTCTTCGGTATCAATTTTCCAAGTCCCTAAATAGTAAGAAAATCTGTCAGCTAGACAGGCAGTAGTTCAAAGGCTCATTCTGGTGCCCTCTGTGTGATCTATGACATTTTGTCTGTCACTGTTCTTTTAGTGATTCCTATGAGAAGGCTAGTTTCTTTCAGTGTTGAACACTTTTGCTTTCAGACAGCAACTGTTTTTTTGGGATTTTTGGTGTCACCCATGACATGAATAGCTTTTTATTATATGCTTTGTTCTTTGATTCTGTTGTTAATGAGATAAGATAATTAATAACATTCCCTAATTAACATTTTATTTATTCCCTTACATTTCTTTTTTATCAACAATATATATGAAAGACACTTTTTAACATTGTGAGAATTCTGAACCTGATTAACAACACCAATTGTAGCCATTGCAGGTACTACCAGATAGAAGTATAGCCATATAAGACCCTCAAATATGCTACAAGTTTTGGGATGCTACAAGATACCAAATATCCATTCGGCAGAGCTTTTGGGCTCCTCAAGGGTACATCAAGTTGCCAGTATACCTCTATGGTAGATGAGGTATGGAAATTCACGAATACATGGGGGCACAAGAAGAAGCTCTAGGCTTATGGTTTAAGGGCTTCTACATTGTTAGGGCTGCTGAGTTGTTGTACATTTTTGCTGGGCTGGCAATTTTTAACTTTCATTTTGAAACACAGAGAACTCTAATTTATGTTTATTTTATTATTATTATTTTACTCTTATTGCCTTATTAAATTAATGTTTAAGCCTACTTGCATTTTTTTTTTTCAGTTTTAAATATTCATTGTTATTTTGTTTTTAATTGGCGTTTCCTTTTTAAGCAACCATTAATAGGATGCAGTGTTGGGTTGCTGGGTCATTCCATAAAACATCATTGCCATTAACTGTATTAGACACATAAAGATATAGAAAAAGTCATAGAAACATGGAACAAGTTATCAAGTAGTGTGGCAGACACTAGAACTTTAGGGACCTTCATAATTAGAATTGATGTTATTTTGGATTAATTAATTAGATAGCACTGGTGAGCTTTATTGGGCTTAAAGGCCTGTTTTTGTCAAAATGATCCTACTGTATTTATGTTGGCTCTGTGTATAACGCTTTTTGCAATTGTGCAGATAAATCTAAAAAAATCTGTTTCTGGTACTCTTTGGTTAGTACCCTGGATACTAACTCTTTGCTTTTGTACATCTCACCTCTAATTCTGAATTTCAGTTTGGTTTAGGTGCAATGTTAATCTCTTGATCCTACAGGCTGAATATCAACAATTCAAAATTCCAAAATCAGAATATTTCCAAAATCTGAAACTTTCTGAGTGCTACAATGACACCAGCATTGGAAAATTCCACACAAGGAGTCTTTTCTATAAAACTTTGTTTGGATTTGAGCTTGGAAACATTTGTACACCAAAAAGTGGATGTGAATAACATGTGCAGATTCAAAAAGGCTTTATTCTTTCTGAACTGGTGGAGTGTGTTTGGGAGACCCATGTGGAGCTTAAAGTATCACAAAGGAATGACCTGGGCATGGTAAATGGGCTTCCGCCAAGGTGGCTACCTCATGAAACGTTGAAAGCCCAAAGCAATGAAACACAGTTGATGAGCTTTTCCCCCAATGTAGGCTTTCAAGACAGCTAAGGCCCCTTCTTCAGGTAAGATGTACAAGATTATATCTTGCCTGAAGAAGGGGCCTGAGCTGCCTCAAAAGCTTGCATATTCAGTTAGCCAATAAAAGGTTTCATTTCGCTTGTCTTCTCATTGCACCCATAATGGCTAACATGGTACAACACCCTACTACTCCAACTTTAGCAAAATGATTATAGCTTGTACTTATTGTTAAATATTCTTATTGCATTTGTCACTCACCAGTACAGTGTACAGATTGGAAATGATGCCTCATCGCGCTTTGCTTCTCAAGCAACAATGCAGTAATTAAAAATAATTAGGATACACTTTCTGGAACATGATTGAAAGTTCGGGAAGCATGAAGATCAAAGGCAAATTGCACAAATGGGTAACACATAGCACCAGTATTTCTACTTTGTAACTATTTTACCATCCGCCAACTACTGTTTGTTTACGAATGGGGCTGAGTACAGTAGATGGGGGTCACAAGCAAAATTCTCATACAAAAGTGGGTTGTACCTTAAAAACGTTTTGGAAACACTGGTCTAGATTATTCTAATGCTTTGGGGTTTAATATGAATCATTTTGCTCGTTTGTAAATTGGCATCTTTTAGTGGTTCCATCCACTTTTAAAATCACTTCATCCATAATAGAGTTAAGGGCAGTCTGAACATGTCATAGAGGTTTTAGGAACAAGGCAGAAATGTATCCTATGTAATGACAGTGTTAAAAATTGTAAAGCCAGACCGACATTGTGGTTTACTGTGTGTGTTTATGTTAAAAGATGCAAAACTCAAGTTTTCCTATAGAGAACATTCAGAGGTGGTTCTTCCTGTACCAGATAGGATTCTTTGAAAAAGTGACCTGCCCAGGACTAAGAAACTGTGCCCTGACATGAAGAAGGTGTTTACCTTCGTGTAGGGCTGGCATATAATGTGAAGCAATGAGGCAGTCACCTCAAGCAGCACTTTGGTAAATGTAGTATTTTCATAAAATCATTAATAAATAATAATACAAAAATGTTACATGTGAACCTTAAAAATAAGAAACACATGTGGTGCCTTATTTTAATACTAACTTTGTGTGAAAAGTTTCTATTTTAAAAATTTAAATTTTGCACCATGCATTTTACAAAATCTCACATTGCACATGCACATTTCAGAGTCACATGATTTTTACATTTTACTATAGGCACAGTTTTAGGGTACAATCCTGCTGAAGCAAACCTATAGAAGGTTAAAACCAGCTGGAAAATTCATATTTTTGAATCTGTATATAAATGTATATGCATTTAATTATCATTATTACTCATGTCGGCTCCGAAATCCTTACTAACCCCTACTTTCTCTGCTGTTCTTTTTCCAGTTTTCTGTGTTGGTGATCTGCGCCACCAGCACCCGATGAAAGTTCTTCCATGTGAAGTCTGAAAACCATGAGGACTGATTGAGATCATTTATATTAGGTAGAATGCATAGAGGGGGCTGGGCGGTCTTGTGGCCTGGAACCCCTGCAGATTTTGTTTTTTACTCCAGCCGTCTGGATTTTTTTTTGTTTTTTCTGTCCTCCTTTTGGCCATCGGACCTTACTTTTATTCTATGTTAATTAATATTGCCTAATTTTATTTTTATATTTTGTCTTTTTTCTCTTTCTTCATCCTGTAAATCACTTTTATCATCTGTATAAAAATGTGCTATATAAATAAATATTGTTGTTGCAGTCCGCTGAGGCTACATTCATACTGCAGTTAAGTGTCGCAATCATATTTTGATAGTAATTTAAAGCATGTACAATTTTTATGTAATAAATTTTCAAAATTAATAAAAAATGAATTCATAACACAGTTGTGACCTAATACGCAAACATAAATACCAGCTAAAAAGTTCTTTACAGTGCAAGACATATGCAAATTGTTTAGCACATTATAGCATGCCTTAAGTGAAATTATCACTGCAAAGTGTGTCTGAAAGACCCTCTCAGAAAAATATACATTTGAGGAGTGACATTGCAGAAAACATTTAGCAACTGGACTGATTAGACAAACTTTCTATTTTTTTTTTGTTTTTGCACTTTATATTTCAGTAAAAAGATTCTATTACACATAAATGAAAAATGTTATCTTTAAATGGTACCATAACCAGCACAACTTTGAGTGCTCTCTGTTTTACCTGTCAGTCTGCCAGGTAGCTTACAGTGATGGTGAGAGTCCCATTATAATTTTACTGTGCAGCCCTACATATTGTACTCATCTCTTATATATATTTCTCTTCTGGTTCATCCTGTTTCCACTTCAAAACTGGTCCCGCCCACACGCAGCTGACATCATCCTCTTCCAAACCCTTCCTCACGCTGCCTGCGGCTCCTCTTCAAAACCGGTCCCGCTGACACAGCATTTCTTGATTCCTATTCGTCCTCTTCCAAACCCTTCCCCACGCTGCCTGCAGCCTCCCATACACCTTGCTATTTTAGTTATACTGCGACGGTTGTTTCCAAAGCCTTTGTTATAAAATGAACAACAGTATCTTCTCTATTGGCTGGTTTTTGTACAACGTCATCTCTATTCCAGGATCCGCCAACTGCCTGTTCCTATCAGTGGGTTATTTCTTGATACAAATCGTCTCCAGCAAAACACCTATTCACAACTGCATCTTTCAAGAAGTATTTCTTTCTTCTTGATTTCTGAATTCCTTTCTCAACATTTTCCGTTCTTATTCATACATCGCCGTATGCTACGGCGGGCTTCGGCTAGTTTTAATTATATTTCAGCCCTTGAATTGAACAGACTAGTCACAAAATTCAATGAAATCAAAGTATAAAGATAATCTCTAAATATTTACACATGATTCCTGCATTCTGTATCATCACTAATGTATGTGAATAATGCAATATCACCATCCAATCAATGAAAAGCATAGTTTTTATAGCTATGGAGAACTTTTTTGCATGCTAGGAGCGGGAGCAACTGTGAAAAATATAATCATCAAGTCACTGATTGTGGTGAACTACAGAGGACAGTATATGTGGAGTTTTAACATAACTTTTAATGTTAGCCCATTTGAGAGATGCTTATACTATTAAATCAGTCTTTAGTAATGCATTCAAAGTGTACAGTTGTAGTTGTTTAACTTTATTTTGCCACGTCTTTCTCCTATGCTGCACCAGTCTGAGGATTATTATTATTGTTGTTGTTGGATTATTTTCTATATTGTAGGCTAAAAACCCTCTGCAATATTGATGTTGGGTGCTCATGAATATTGAATTTTAAATATACTGATTATGATATTTTGTAAAATTGTCTTTATTTCTGGAATCTGCTTAAGTTGTCAGTCACAATATCTGTTAAAAGTCTTTACAACTTGCACTGTGTTTAGTTAAAAGGTGCAAATGGCTTTTAGCTTGCAGGACACAGTTTGAAACAGCCGTGGAATTTAGAAAAGCATGCAGGAGCAACATGTCTGAGTTCTGTTGTACTTTGTTTCATAATATACATTTGTATTGCTTGTAATGCTTATTTTATGTTTTATTTTTTCAAGGCAAGTCTTTTTCATTGTGTCATATTATTCCCAAAATTATTTTTTTTTTTAAATGCACCTTGTCTCAATTAGCTTTATCAAGTGGCAAATAGTGTAAATTGTAGTATATATGTAAATTGGTTTAACTGCATAGGCCTGGTCAGCCAAAGAATACACAAAATAGACAATTAGGACAAGTGTAAGACAGATTTTATAATAACCATTCATTAAATAGGATTTATTGTAAAAGAAATCCAAGTGTAACTGATTTAAGCAGGTGTATCTGTGGCAATAGTTAGAGTTTACTGAAAGTTGTGTTAGTTACATATGAAACATAAATTTGTACCTGGAACACAGATCCTCTTTACTTGTATGGAACAAAACAATTTTGGAAGCCAGAAGGGCAGGTCTTGTTACTTTTGCCACACATTCCCCTCGGAAGATATATTTATATTTCAGTATCCTTGGTGTCATATCCTGTAATCTATAAAAAAAAATGGGTTTATTTTTGATACAAAAGCTTAGAAGGACACTTCTTATATATTTTACCTGACAGTCCACTTTATTCAGTGGTAACACACGGCTGGAGTGTACTAGAATAGAAAAAATATTTACTGATAGCCATAGTCCAGTAGTCAGAGCTGTGCACGGACCTGTAAAGGGCAGTAGCACTCAATCTTTAAAACAGCACATCCAAAACACTTAAAGTTCAAATTGTGGCTTCATTTTTTCACCATTCATTCTAAGCAGATTAGGCAACTGCACTCTTACACTCTTACTGTAACTGCTTTTATCACCTTTGGCCATTTGAACTAAACAGTTGCTAACAAACTAACAGTTACTGACAAATTAGGAATTCTAATGTGTAGGTTGAGGATGGAGTGGAACAGAAAATATGTATTTGCTCTTTGTCTTCGTGCAAGTTGCTATTTCCTTACATACAGTATTTTCAGTAGATTCATATTTGTATGTTTTCAATTGGTAACTTAGAAATTGTTTCATATTTACTGTTTGGTAATGATACATGTAATTCCTTATTAAATATTTAGCATTTTTTAAATATGACTGCATTGGCCAGATTTGCTTCTTACAATAGACTCTGTTCCATTTGTTTGTCATTTAGGAAAACTCCTGTACCCTTTACCAGTGGTTTTATTAGTTATTAAACCAAAGTAAATATTACAATGTAGAGGTACTTATAAAATTTGAAGAATTTGTCCATAACTGTGCTGTTTTCAAGAATAACAGACATTTTTGGATCAGTCTTCTGTGTTATTTATATCAGTCTGCTCTTCTCCTACTACAGCTTTTGAGAAGTTAGTGCAGCAAGCATCTTTCATTGGCAATCCAGTCACCTATTTACCTATTTTTAATATACTTTTTTGTTGTAAGATTCCTGAAAACTAGTAAAATCTGCACAGAGAATCGTACCAACACATCATAAGCGGCTGAGAATTTTTGTGTGGCATCAGTTGCTTATATCAGAGACAAAAAGCTGATAATGGATTATATGAAATTATTCACATGTGGACAACTGTAAGTGCAAGGTTTTATGTTTAAACTGGTGAAATGCCAATAACATAAAAATTCTAAAAAAAATATATGTTAATGATGTTAAAATAGGAAACTAACTTTAAACATAGTGTCAGGTTCCAAACACCTCTATAGGTTATTTATTTATTTATTTTAATTCTGCTAAGTTGTTATTTAAAAAATAGTTTTAATTGATGTTTAATTTACATAGTGTGTTTTGTACATTGCTTTACTATGATGGCATGAGTGCATGTGCACTTTTAACTGTACATGTGATATCAGCATTCAAATTATATAACGGTAGAACAATTTAGACAAGAACGGACCATTCAGCTTAACAAGCTTGTCGAACATCTTCACATATCCATCCATCCATTATCCAACCCGCTATATCCTAACTACAGGGTCACGGGGGTCTGCCGGTGCCAGTCCCAGCCTATACAGGGCGCAAGGCAGGAAACAAACCCCGGGCAGGGCGCCAGCATCTTCACATAATTTCTCCAAAATTATGTCAAGTCAAGTTTTGAAGTCTACCAGAATACTTGGTAATTTATGTCTTCTGTCAATAGTTTTCTGAGTGAAGGAAAAAGTTTGTGATATTGCAAAATCTACCCTTAAGAAGTTTCCACCTGAGTCCCCATCTTCTTTTTAAAAAAATGTATTGCTTTAAACAACTAAATCCTGTCACCTCTTAACCTCCAAGTAAAAGGTTCGGTTCATTCAGTTTTTTTCATAGCTCGTACCTTGCTGTTTTGAATCAATCTACTTACCTGTCTCTGTACTTTTACTAGCATTGCTGTCATTTTGTAAACCACATACCAAGGTGAGGCCTCACAATTGTGTTATATAGCTTATTCATTCTTGTGACTTGTGCTTCAGAAATTAGGACTACTGTATATAATCTAACATTTTACTGACCTTCCTAATAGCTGATCTGGATATTTAAGACTACAAGACCCTTCTAATTTGGTGTACATTCAAGTTTCAAACCTCCTATTGTGTATGTAGATCTAATACAGTATTTTTAATAACTTCATGTAATGCTTTTCACTTATTTAAATTAAATTTAATGTCATCTGTCATAAATATGCTAATTTGAAATAAGCAAAGCAAAAGAAAAGCAAAAGGACTGTCAAAGGACCTGCGAGAAAAGGTTGTTGATTTATACAACTCAGTAAAAGGCCTGTCAGTAGTGTTTCGACCCAAATAAAAAAGTGGAAAGTTTAAATATTTGGAAAACGTACAGGATTAAATTATTTAGAGATTTGTATATAGATAATGGCTTTGCATCCTATGAACAACTTCAAATTTAACTTCCAACACAATTTGTCCACTATTTCCAAATTAGAAACTTTGCTAAATGAAATCTGCCCAATTTTCCTCACCTCCCACCTATTTCAATTCAAGAAGAAATATTGATCAGTCTTTTCTGTAATACATGAAAACATTTTAAAGCCCCTTCCAAAGATCTCAGAATACCATGAGATTACAGAAAAGAAGTGGAAGGCAGCCATGCAAAGCATACAATTATTCAACTTAAAATCTTTTATCGAGCACATTTATCTGTTTTAAAATTGTCCAAAATATTTTCAGGGCAAGATCCAACCTGCGAACATAGCAAACAAGCTTCAGCCACACTGGGCCACATGTTTTTCACCAAATTAACATAATTCTGGACCAATACCTTTAAATACCTTTCAGACAGCTGTGGTGTCACAATCACCTCTCATCCATTAACAGCTGTGTTGGGTGTACTCCCTATGGGCTTGAAGTGGAGAAGGACAAACAAATTGTCATTATTAACTACATTATTAACACGTAGACTTTTCTTGGTCAACTGGAAGAATCCTAGACCACCTTTTTTAATTCAGTGGGTAACTGATGTTATATACTATTTGAAATTCATAAAAAAAAAAACTAATTCTCACTTAGAGGATCTGTTCAAAGCTTTTTTAAAACCTGGCAGGATCTAATCAATAACATTTTAGAAAATGCATTTATATTGGGGAATTCTCTTCCCTCTTTTGTACACCTAAAGTTTTACTCTGGCTTTTGGCCTTCCTCTCTTTCTCTTGAGTGGGGATTGAATTAAATTTAGTCTTGGTAAGTTTGACTTGAATGTATGGAATGTTACTTTCTTTTAATAAAATCAATAAAAAAAAAGTGGAAAGATAGGGGTTCTGTTGTTACCAAGCCATGTTTTGGAAGACCAACCAAGATTTTAGCCACAACTGCCAGGATCATTTGTCAAGGTCACAAGCCAATTCAACTGAGATACACACTTCTCTGCAAACAAGTGGTGTTTCTGTTTCAAGAAACACAAATAAGGAGGTACTTGAACAAACATGGGCCGCACAGCTGAGTTGCAAGAAAAAAGCCTTTACTGTGTGAAGGTCAAAAAATAGCTCACTTACAATATGCAGACAGAATCTAGACAAGCCTTTAAACTTCTGGAACAAAGTCCCATGGAATGCTGAGACCAAGGTTGAACTTTATGGTCACATAAATGCTATGTTTGGAGAGGATGCAACAAGCCTATGACGAAAAGTATACCATCCCTACTGTAAAAGATAGAGGTTGATGTTCTTTGGGGGGAGGAGTTCGGGGTGTGAGCAGCACAGATAACAGATTAGTGAAAATTGATGACAAGATGAATGCAGCATGTTACTGGAAAATATTAGAGGACAACCTGCATTCATCAGTCAGGAAGCTGAACGTTGGATGCACTTGGATCTTCCAACATGACAATGATCCAAAACACAAGGACAAGTTTACCCTTCGGTGGCCACAGCAGAAAAAAGTGAAGGAGCTGGAATTACCATCACAGTCTCCTTACCTCAATTTTATTGAAACATTTTAGGGAGATCTCAGACATGCAGTTCATGCAAGACAACCCAATAATTTATGGGATTTGGAAGCTTTTTGCCAAGAAGAATGGGCAGCTCTACCACCTGGGAAAATGAAGGGCCTCATCCACAACTGTCACAAAATACTGCATGCAATCATTGATGCCAACGTGTACAATAAACAGTACAATATGCAAACTTCTGAAAAGGGACCATCTTATTAATTTCCTTATTACTATGTTTTGTTTAATTGTTGTGCTATTCTGTGATGTCTTATAGTTTAATTTGGATTCCTTTAAAAGTAAATGAAATGACCTTGGCCTGACCAGTCTTTTCTTTAAAGGATGGTACACATCTTACACGTTCTGACAGGGTATATAAACTTATGAACACAATTATTATATATAATAAAAAATCACCTAATTCAGAAAAAATGTATATTCCTTGGGCTGTTTAAGTCAATTTGGCATAAATCTATCTACTACATTTTGAATTCAACTCTGTAGACACTACTGTGGGATCCTTATAAAAAGCTTTCTGAAAATCAAAGCAAATAATAATGTCTAAAGCTTTCTGATTTCATGCATGTGTTGCTTCCTTACTGCATATTAGTAAAATACGATCACCAAATCCAAACGTATGCTGGCAGCTCACAAATACATGTTTATTCCATATTATGCTTTCTTATAGCTACCTAGAATATGGTACAGCCTTTCACCCCTTGTTTGTTAACATGAAATAGAACTTTTTTAGCCATATCTGTAGAACAGAGTGTTAATGAAGCCAGTTAGGAAATTGTCTTACTGCAAGCATGGACTATTAGTTATGTTTGTAAATAGGAGATGGCATGCAGTTTTTTGATTAACATGTTTAACAGGCTAACATGCCTAATACGACTGTATGACCAAACTTACAGAAATGAAACAAGCCTTAAACAGAACTTTTCTTAAACAGGAGCTTTTCTGTTCTTTAATATATTTTTTTTTTTCAATTTTGTGTGAACTGCATTGCTTTAAAATTTTACTAAAACTTTAAAACAAAGATATTTATTTGGTCTGTGTAATTATTTGAACATGCGTCACATTATTTCCAGAATCATCCTATGAAGCAATCTAAAAGCTGTAATTTGGATAAAAACGGCTAAAATTGTTTGTTTTTTTTTCTTTTCCATATTACTTTTCTCTTTTTTTGTATAATTTTTAATCATTGCTCTCATGTGCTCATAAACCCTATTGCTATACTTCGTTGTCTTTTGCCTCATAAAACTGTGTTTCCTTGCAGCTTCATTTTTACCTCCTTATTTATCCACCACATCACATCCACCACAAGATCTCTTTAAATTCATACTGCTCTTAAATTTTGGAACAAACTTGTCCTGCAGTGTATTTAAAAGACTTTTAAACCTTTTCTCTGCTTGTCGAGTGATTCTACACTTATCAGTTTTCTATTTTTAAACTTTGTTGTGTCTACTGAAATTCAGTTTTTCTAAGTACTTTAAAAACTTGTCCATAGTTGAATGGCTGCAAACTGTTATGTTTAAACCAGGGTTTTTTTTTATTACTTTTTGTCATATTTGATTCCTTTGTTCATGTTAATATTGTTATTTATGTTATTAATTTGATGTCATTAAGTTACATCATTTTTAATCCGCTTAATCCAGACCTGGCTCGCAGGATTGGTTAACTGGAGCTTACCCTAGTTAACATTGGGCCACAAGGCAGGAACAAACCCTGGATTTATTATTTTTGTGTATTATTGTATTTCAATGTGTCCATGACTCTACCAAGTTCATTGTGTTTTGTGGATGGGACTGTGGCTGAGGGAACACACAGTTCTTTGTGGTACATTGTATGCAGTGGTGAGTTCTCTTTGATTATTTTTAAAATTGTTTTTTTCGAATTACTGAATTTTTTACATATTTGCTTTAAAAATAAAAGAGGAATACTTACCATTACAGGCTTCCTCCTTTATTAAAAAATTGTTGTAATTTGTACTTGGATTCTTTTTTTAATAAAGCAGGAGGCCTGTAATAGTAAGTATTCCTTTTATTTTTTCTTCTTCTCCCGACAACACAACAACACCAACTCTCACTTTTGTACAGCATTCCCCACCACCTCCCAGCATCTGTCTTTTTAAACAGCACCATCTACTGGAGCCTCCAGTATAGTATGAAATTCACAGCACAACACCCTTTCTGATATTTAAGATGGAGAGTGACAGCAACCCTTCCTCTTGTGGGGCTTTTTGCAAGTGTTTGAGACTTTAAAGGATATTGGCCAGTTACCCATTTTGAGGGCCTATTCCCTATCTACTTTGAAGACCTTGTTTTGGGATTTTGTTTAGAGGATCTCAACCAACATGAGTGTTTAAAAATAATTATTCCGGAGTTTGCTAATAAAAGAATTGAGATTTTTTTTTACTTTTCTATTGACTATTCTTTGTTATGTTGGCCATTTCATTTCTGGTGTTCCATTTGTGTCATTAATTTCTGACTTTGCCTGTTCACCTGCAAGTCAATCATGGTGATTTTACTCTGCCACTCAATAAAACTAAATAAATTTACAACTTGTAATTTATGAGCAGATTAATTTGGTCATGAAAATTATTGTCCTATATTTCAAGTCAACAGTTTTTGACCTTGCATTCCATATAATAAATGTAGCCCTTAATGTCAAAATTTTTAGAATTTATTTTTCAACAGTTCTTTTGATTTGTTCTACTTGTACATTCAGGCCTCCAATATTGTGATAGTTATGATCAAATGAAACATTCATTAAGGTAATTAATTGGTAGATATGATGTAATTTCAATTTTTGAGAAACACTATTTTTACACTATGCAAAGCTGTAGTTAAAATACTATGATTGTTAATCTTTTCAAAATACATAAAACTAGAACACGTCAAGTAAATATTTGAAAAATGTTTCACGCATTACCAATGATAGCTGCAGTATAAAATAATACTCAGAAACCATCTGGTTCTGACAGGAGACCTATATAACCAATTGCTTTTTTATTCTGAATTATAACTGGCAAAGCAAAAGTTAATATGAATGTAGAGTGAGACATATTTCCGTTTAATAATAGTGTAGCCAAGGTATGGATGTGTAGTCTGTGAAGTATAATCTTTATTTTAAAAAAAATTTCAGACTGTAGCTATACTAGCCACTAACCTGTGTTACAGCCTAACAGAAACAAAGTGAAACTCTTTTTCTTCAATAGCACACTAAAACACCCTTGAGGGAAGAATATAGTGCAATTATCAATCTACACAGAAGGCAGGAGCAGAGGCAGCCACAGAAATCAACCTTGTGGTGCCCACTTAACCCACTAAAATTTGCAAAGTCTGTGGTTCAAAATGGTTGCTTATAACTCTTCAGTATTAGTAATTTAATGTGTATATCGCAATAATGTTTCACTGGCAACAGCCGGTTAATAATGAAAGATGCTTGGAAAAATGTGGATCATATTTGGAGGATGTGATAGAAGAATGCACAATTCCAGTCACTAATCATATTGATTATGATTGCATACTACCATAGTTAATACTAATTAACTACATAGTTTGTATTATTGTTCCCTGTGGCATACAAATCTTAGAAGGAGGAGCTAAAAAGTGGTTCATGTTTTGTACAACAAACACAGCAATAATTTTCTATATAAAAAGCATTTTGTGCATATTCACATACATATTAAGGGTGTAAGAAGATAAGCCCAAGTGAAGCTGCTATACTGTATCCTGTGCAATTGGACTGTTTCAGCAAGCTAGCAAAGATGGCATCCCTACAATTTAAATTAAACATCTTACTAGTTAGTACTTTAATATTAATAAATGGCACCCAAGGGTTTTTTAGAATGAGGAAGCTGCATAGAAACTCTAAGTAAACCTAAGATACTTATGTATTATATGTTAACCAGTAACGGCGCACTGCACGATAACGTGCAGTGAATACATTTGACTTGAGCATTCATAGTTTTCATACTCTTTCTCTGTACGCGTAGCATTCATTTATTCAAAGGTTGATGTGCTTGCTGCTTCCTGAGCAGCTCTTCTTTTCTCCACCCTAGCGGCCTGCTTCTTCTCTTCATTCGTCTGCATCTTTTCGCATTAAAACTGATTAAGTCAATTACTTAGTACGTTTTCCTTAATTTTTCATTTAAGCTGGCAATTAAGTCTTCAATCTGTCTCAAAAATGATTTAAGATATGAAGAGGTAGGGGAAGTGACGGCAAAGGTGGTAGGGATGAGAATGGCGCCCATAGGCATGCGCCACTGCTGAGAGTTGATTCTACAAAAACATAAAAATAAAAAAAGGAATAACCTTGGAGGTCAATCATCACCCTGAACGTGGATAGTCGATGTCACGTAGTATATGTGTACCAAATTTCTATAGGTCAAACGGTTTGCGAGCTACAAGTGATTTGAAAACCTGGACAGACAAACGAACAGCCAAGGTAGCGTATTATATATAAAGATAACATTAATATCAAATTCTGTAAATTTATAGTTTGTATATATAGTCTTGATATAATGCACCCTTTTAAACACACTGCACATTTATTACATTTTATTATGAGATTATGGCTATTAATATGCTTAATACAAGGTAGTTATGAATGCTGCATTTCCTCTTATTTCAGGTTTATCCAGCTCAAGTCATGCAAGTTGATGTGATTTGCTACTACTTTTCAAGTTGAATGTTAAATAGTCAGAACTGTGAATTGATTCAGGATCTTTACACTCATAACCACATTTCTTAGAAACAGTGAATCTGAATCACTCAGAATGCTGTTTTATGTTACATTTACTGTACCTTGGACTGCGCTGAAGCTAATTCTAGTCTCTTAATAATATTGTAAGAACTATTTAAATAAATAAAATAAGTGTTGAATTAATCAAATTGTTCAAAAATTGAAAAAGAAATTCCTCAAATTACCAATCAATTGTGTAATAAATTGTTTCAAAACAAGAATGTAAATACAGAGACAATAAAATAAAGCTCCATTTAGCTACTAAATAATATTTAATATTTAAAATGCACTTTACATATCTTCTAACATTAGAATTATTGCATAATTATAAACACAGTAAACTCAATTAATGGCATCACTTAGCCCAATGATGGTTTAAGATAACGTAATTAGAGTCAAAAATACTAAAACTATTTTTACACTTTCACTTGTTTCAGGCTGAAAGTTAATTATTATTCACTGAGGTTCTATTATTCATGTTTTTAAAATTATTTCTTGAAGAACAAAATCAGGAAAAATATGTACAAATGATATAACAAACTGCAGTCCCTTCCTTTTTCAATTTAATTGTAAAAAATGTACAACCTAACTCACCCACACATTACCATTATTATTATGACAATAAAAAAAGATTTCTCAATGCTTGACTGCTGGAAATAAGAAAATTGAAGAATATACACAGCACATGTTGTATAAAACTCTTAACCTGTGTTAACAACTTAAGAAGTACGATCAACACCCATGCCTAAACATACTACATGTTAAATGTCTGGAATGAACATCTGAAGGGCAAAAGCAACAGGCACAATTTTTACCTGCTGTGTCCTAATGGTAATGATCTTAAAGAGCAAAACAATTTTTAATTTTATTTTTCATTCTCTCATTACCTAGCCATCCATGTTTTTTTGGCCTTACCAAATCTGGCTTACACATTCCTGTTGCCTATCCTGTCTGCACAAGGAATGAACCAAAACTGGATGTGTGGTCAGTGTATTTTATCTTCTTTACATTTGGCCAATTTAGTAAAAAAAAACAATCTACCGTATTCTCTTGAGAAATCAGGATACATTTGGAGGCATTACACAAAAGCTACTACACTTGAGAACAGAGTTGTAGTCTAGATGCTGTGATATTTGAACTATCATTACACAAAGTATATTTGAAACATACACATTCTTTTACTTATAGACCACAAAAGTTTACTAGAAAAAAAACACACAATCGGAAGCACTTCAACTAGTCTGGCAGCCCTAAGTACACGGTGAAGGTCAAAATGTTTCTTTTTCTTCATTGTATTCTCCATTTCAGGTAACATCATTTGTACAGTTGGCAGTTTCAAGTCCTAGTGTCAGAGAATTTATATTAAGTACCAAGTGAAACCTGTCATACAGTATATTAAGTATCGACTATCACACACTGTGCCCCATTTGCAGTTGTGTTTCTCCTTCTCCTTCTTCCTTTCTCTTTCTGAGGGAATCATTACAAGATGGTTCAAGGTTTAGTGGTGGTTGGTAGATCATGACCATGGATGGAACAGTGGAAGTTTTTTCATTTAATTTTGACATTCCTGCTTCTACGAGGAATAGAAAAAAGCATAAGTTAAGGATTTCTCTTGAAATAAAAAAAGAACAACAGGTTAAAGTGAGATTTGGTTGTAGTAGTTAAGTGGACTGAAGATCAGTGTTGCAGGAATTGACTGTCAAGCTAAATGCCAGTGTCCATTACAAAACATAAATCCAAAACATTAACCTGAAACAGAGTGAAATATAACAAATGCACAATGTTAAGAACCTGATATACTGTAGAAAAATAGAAGTAGTCTCCAACAATACGCAGTGTAATAAAATTGAAGGATTCAATGAATAATTATTCAATCAATAGCAAAGTGCATCCTTAAGTACCATCATGCAAACAGAGATCAGGTTTCCATACAGCAGGTTTCCATACAGCTCAAAATCAAATGCTGTGCCAAGAGCAGGATTCATAAAATGGGTATAGCCAACATATACATGAGGAATTGTGGGTCAAGTTGGTGGAATGAACCAAGTTAAGGGCATTTTGTAAGTTTTTTGTTTCTCTTCTCAGATATAAAGGATGTGTTTTAGTAAATCTTGGTGTTTATTAAACTTATAAGCAGTACAACAGTTGTTTCCAGTAGATCTGAAACACAGCTCTAAACTGAACCCGACATCAACTGACTGAACTGAACAGAACACTGAACTTTACTAAATACACTTGCACCTATATTTATAGTGTACACATTCATAGCTGGTACAAAGAGCTGCATCTACATTTTCATGGTTTAAAAAAATGTACATTTTATTTTAAACCTGCAGGACAACACCTCAACATTTGCATATACACCATGTATACCATTCTTTCCTTTCTGAGTGTTCCAACTAGACTACTGGTAAGTGCCTAAGGTTATGCCTTGTATATCGGGGCCTGAGTTACCTGCAAAATCATTTTTTTAAGTAGACATATTAGTCTTCCTAGTGCATACCCTGGCTATTTTGCCTTTAGCTATATAATTATAGCTAAATTTAAAAAGCGGATGAATTCTCGTTTTTCTTTTTCAAAACAATGTCCTTCGTATTAAAAACATTTTTTTACAATGTTTCAAAAATGACTCAAAGACAAGTAATAGACTATTTTGAGATATCACTTTTAGTTGTGGTGTTTATTTCATTAGATTTTCTGAGGAGAACTTCATTCTGTGTCGTTTTTTTTTCAGTTGTTATTTAATTACTGCTCTTCTGGAGCTTAATGTAAAATTCAATCGCACACCTCTGCCATACTCTCACAAGAGAGTCCACCATAACAACATGTACAAGGTATTTCCTCTCACTGTGACAGAACACTGAAGAATACGATGGTCCAGCTGCAGGTTCACACATGTCAATGTATACCATTCACAAACACCTGCACAGATTTCCCATGTCTACCTTCATGAAAGAGAAACAGGAACAGTCTCATTATTTTTTCACTCAGCACGTGTAATTAGTGGAATGTTTCAGTTTCTCAGATTTTTTCCTCTTCTGTCTAAGCTGCCTGAAATTAAAGCTAAGGGAAAAGGCATGTATGATGACTTCCTTACTTTGGAATTCCTTAGGGTAAACTCTGAGAGTACAGCTGTTTAATGCTTACATCTCTTTTTCTCTAGCCAGATTCTTCAACCAGCTTTGCCACAATTAATGAAGATTGAGCAATGAAATACTGCATGTGTTATCCTTTGTCATATGTGTTCCTTTATATAACATCCTTTTGTTTAAATAATTGAAATTCTGGTCACTTTAGGAAGACATGCAAGGTAACACAGAGAAGAAATGCTGTATCATTTGACCGCAAATGTCAATCTAGGGTGGTAGCAGAGAGCCTCATCAGGAAAAGGCCATCACAAAGATGGATAGAGTGGTCAGTTCTTAGTGAATAAACCTTTTTACAACATCAAAAAGTACACCTGTGTGGTTATAGTAACGTAAAGAACACAAATAGGGTCCCTTGAGCAAACGTACAGTATGTGGTCAGATCAGTGCTTTCTCAAAAAATGGACAAATATGCAGTTTACAAACTTTAAATTAAGTGAAGCCTGCAAGCCTAAATTCTTGTTTCCTACAGTAATAATAATAATAATAATAATAATTCTTTGCATTTATATAGCATGTTTCCCACTACTCAAAGCACTCAGCAATTGCAGGCTAAGGGCCTTGCTCAAAGGCCCAACAGAGCAGAGTCCCTTTTGACATTTACGGGATTCGAACCGGCAACCTTCCAATTACCAGTGCAGATCCCTAGCCTCAGAAGAGGTCTGGTGGTATTGTTATGATATGGGGTGCCTTTTAATGACAAGGCTTAGGTCTACTGATTGTGAGTAAAAGTCAAGATAAATGACAGCAAATACAAAGAATTTCTAAGTGATATCGTTTATTTAGTGGCCAAGTATTGTGTTAAACATAGTGGAATCTGTCAGGTGGATATTTCTTCTGTCGATAGCACTTGATTGACCAAAGAATGATCTGAAGAACACAACAGTTATGGAAAATGTATTCTAAAGCAATCTCACCAGGTCTCGGCATTGTTAAGCACTGTTGTGGATCAAAACACTAAAGGACGTGATTCCCTTCAGTATCGTTCCCGATTTATATACAGACTATGACATGTCACTGATGCTGTTTAGTCTCTTTGTGCTGCTGAATGAGCTAGTAATACAATTTACGTAGCTGTTGTATTTTGTCAGTTACCTGCATTATGATTGTGTATTGAATATCATTATGAGTTGCTGTATACACTACATGTAGCACTATTGCACAATTCATTTATGTACACTTTCCTCAGCTGGTGCACAGGCAGCTTATCAGGGTCACATAGTGTGTCATTGATGGCAACTGACCCAGCAACCATGAGGTTTTAAAACTGGTCCCTCAGCCTCTAGGTTATACTGTATATGTTAACTTAAGTTCCAGAGTAGTTAATCAGCTTGTTTGGGATGATATTAAATCCCTCAGTTTTCAAATGGAACACGATTGATGACTTGTTGAAAAGGCATAAATAAAAGCACTTAATTACAATTCTTAGTTCTCTTTGTTGAGCTTTGTAATTATGTTAAAATCATTTTTTTCACTTTGCCCACCTCCTTGACAAACATAAATCTGCCATTCTGGCCTACTTCTCTGAGCATGTGTGATAATTTATCCATTATCTCGTATCAGCTTGAATTTAAACAAGTAGACAAGCACTATAAACAAAAGAAGCACAGCCAAAGACAGAGGAGCTCAGACTCATAATTAAACATGCATGCACACCAATACTTACGTTAACATATGTGAGTCCTTTAAATGAAGCAGAAACATTGAGAAATTTGATGAAACCGAATTAGGTATTGGCTATTAGTTTAGCAAATGATGTTGGTGGGCGGAACAGGCTAATCTTATTTATTTTCATAGTTCTTTTGAACATATGACACAAATACATCCTTTACACTGTGGACATAACATGACAGTATTAAATTTAAATGCTGGTATTCAAAAAGGCCAAATTCGATACCTTTGAATTTTTGTACAGTGTTTGAAATTAAAACTTTGCAATTATCTCAAACACAATAACATGTTTTTTTATGCTCACCCAGCAGTTTTTATTCTAAGGTAGAAGCTTCTTTCCAGCATCAGCTATGATAGCACTGAAGAAAGGATTCTTTTTAGATGTTTTCTGATGGTAGCAATAGTATCAAGATAGTTTCTTTGTCTGAATGATTGTTTTTCGCTTGTGAATTAATAAATCATCCTATATAACTGAACAATTCAGCAAAACCTATTTGCTACTAAACTGAGTTTTTCAAGCAGGGCTCCAATAGTGATGTATTATTATTTCCATGACTAGCTTAACTGTACTCCTTTCAATGAATGAATTGTGTTTCACCATAGTAGAATGATGGCTAACTTGAAAAATGATGAAAAACTGTTAATGGAAAAAGTGAGTTCAGAAAAGCAATAAGTACATGGACTGTTACAGAATAATGACAAAATATAGTAGCAGCAGCAGTAACATACAATACCACTCAAACAATCTATGCAAGTATGCAAAATGCTTTTATATTCTTAAAGCCCCTGACAACTCAGTTTTGTTTCTATTTGTGTCGCTGCTGATGGCAGAGCACAGGCAATTAAATGAGGTGTCACAGGGTGACTAATCAATTAAAATATTTAACTGCTGGTCTTTTTTGATTTTCCTCTGAGCGTACTTTACATCCAGCTTAGAATGAAAAAAGCACTCCACTAACAACAGTATTATATAAAGCTATTGTCTCTCTTTTATGTGCTAGAGCAGACATTGCCCTAATGTTGGTAGGATTTAAAAAGCAGGGCAAAGACAGAGAGAGACAAATTTTAATATTTAAGGATACTGTACATTAATCTTTAATTTTAATTGTGTATCTTGGAAGTAAATTATTAATTATTATAATTCTCATGTAGTAATTATTATTATCAGTTTAAGAACAGAATTTTCAGGAGTAGCTGTGTCAAATTTTCCCTAAAGATTTTACGTTGAAGGGTTGCATCCTTAAATAATGAAATATAAAGAAGCAACAAGTTCAGTTATACAATCTTAAATCCATTTCCACTGATGCTTCCGCTTGTACTGAGCACAGATGTGCATCTCTGCATTATTATGACCTTGAATGTTTAAGAAATAGGAAAATAAATCAAACACAACACAGTCCAAGTCCAAATATTCAGAAATGAAGCTCTTTAAATTTTGCAGTAACTATATAATCCCACCAGAGGGCTCTCCTATTCAGAGAAGGGAAAAAAAAGATCTGATAACATAAATGATAAATCAAGACAAATTATTATTGGTATTGGTTTTTTTATTATTATAAATCAAGCAACTGGCAAATTATTGTATTACAAGTTTAAAAGAAGTCATGTGCACAAGTACTTTGGTTTGCATAAAGTAGCATGTTTGTTTTTGCTTTACAACCCTTGTATTCAGAAATTGAATTTTTTTGATACAGATGCTGTAAAACAAAAAGCAATGAGCACTAGAAACTTGTACTTTAAGTTAAAATAAAAATAAGACTAAAGGATGATCTCTCTGTTAACCTGCTAGATATGAAAATGGTGTAATATATAAAATCAGTTGATTATCATATGTGCTGAATACCTCCACATATTTACTTATCACTTTGTGAATTATCTAAGTATTTTGTGTAATTATATAGTATATTGTTATCTATAATATAAATTTTATGGGCTGGTCCCTCTCCTAAAAGGAAACTGTGCTTAAATCATGTCCTGCTTGTAAGGCATACTGGTTAGCATACTATGTAATGTACAACTTTGGAATATGGCAGGAAACTAAATTACCCAAAGAAAACACTGCTACTGAGGGAAACACATAAGAACTCACACACACAGTCATGGGGCAGAGAGTAAAAGGCACATAAGTGACCACTGTGGCAGCAATCCTTCCTAATATTTCCTGGGATTTAATGATGTGAGTCTTTTGAAAATTCCCAGAATAAATGAAGCTAGTGTAAGGGCAGACCTGAGTGCTACAGGGCCATGGAATGAACTATCTTGTAATATTAATGAGGCCCTATCGGTCTCAACCTTTAAATTAAGAATGAACATCCATTACTTTAGTACCACATACTTCTGAAAAAACTTTTTATTATACTGCAGTCACTGGGGCTCCTTCTCTTGAAGAGATACTAAGTTTTTGCAATTTTTTCTCTCTTCTTGGTGTTCTGCTGTGATGTTGGATCTTTTTGTAAGCGGATGCTACCTCAGTGTAGATGATAGACTCCATCAAAGTTCTACACTCTGTCTTAAAAAGCCAGAAAAGGGATAGGCAAACTTTGATATGTGAATATTATAATCTACGTATAATTAAATTTTCTTTTCCTCCCCTAAAGTGTCCTGTAAAACTAGAAGCATTATAGTCCAATCTCTATGGAACCTTTTGCTCCAACGTTGTGGCCTAGAGGAAGAAATGTTTCAGCCACACTGCACATGTTTCAGTGCATATTGACCTGAAGCTATTGCCAGAAAGGTTTTAATTTCAAAAACACAAGTCACAGTGACAGTGCCATCTAGAACCTCAAGTTTGCTCACAAGAGAATTCAGAGATGTACTTTGATTGAGAATTCCTCTGATTTAGACCCCAATTTAGACTGTGCTTGCCATGTGTTTTTTTATTGTAATTTTATTGGTTTTATTAATTACATTGAACAAACTACAAGTCTGTCAGTCGTACAAGGATAAGTGTGTGTGTGTCTGTCTTTGTGCATACCCAGTTGCTATGTCTCTGTCATTCTAAAAGATGGCGCATCACAAACATTTCTAGTAATAAAATGCATGGCATTTGTCATTTCAATAGATGGTGCATCACAAATATTAACACACTTTTACGAATCCCATTCCAAATGGCATATAACAGAAACGTATGCATTGCACGGTGCACTTTAAACATTGGTCTATGTCAGGGGTCCTCAATCACGGCCCTGGAGAGCCGCAGTGGCTGCAGGTTTTTGCTCCAACCCAGTTACTGCTAAAGTAACACTTCTGCTTCACTTTAGTGATTTTGAGCCCTTATTGCTTAATTTTGTCTTAAACAGCTATTTTAATTGCTCCTTATTATCAATAACATGCAAATGACAAGAGAGAGCAGCATTTCTCCATTTAGCTTATTTACATTTACACCTGTGTGTATTTATCTGCACTATTGGGTTTAATTAAATACTTGGAAGAAAATGAAGAGAAAAAAGTGAAGGACTGAGAATTACTCGTCCATTTTAGCCTTCAAATCATTTGCATGATAGAAAGGGAAAGAAAATCTAGGATATGAGAATGACCTGACATAGCTGAGTTAATTTCATAGCTTGTTAGTGCTTTATTGGCAAGAATTGCTTTCTAATTAAGCAACCAGGTCAGAACAAAAACCTGCAGCCACTGCGGCTCTCCAGGACTGGGATTGAGGACCCCTAGTCTACGTTGATTGCTTAAATTTCAACCCGTCTTAGAAGGGTACCACAACTATTCGTCTGAAAATAGACAAATGTAATATTTCCTCCCCTACCTCTCTATAGAGCCAAAAAATAGAAGATTAAGTATGATGTTGGTCACACATTTTTATTGTGTTACTTATACCATGTAGTTTGTAGTGGTGGCTAAGTAAAAAATTAAATCTCAATTTATGTAAAACAGAGAGAAAAAAGTTTATAATATAATAGAAAGCAGTAGTGAACAATGCTGTATGTACAAGGGCAAACCATCTCAAAAATGTCTGTGGAAAAAGAAAAAAAAAATTACTCACGTTATTTGTGTCACATAATCCACATGTAAGTTATCTTATTTTATGTTCAAAACATGTAAAAGACATGCATTTTTGTTAAAATATTTATATATCAATAGACATACAGTAGAACCTCTGGTCACAAACGTTTCCGAACATGTACAAATCTGGTTACGACCAAAAAGCTTGCCAAAAGTTTGCATCTGTTCATGACCACAGGCTCTGGTGGTGAACAAAAACAGTGGCGGCCAGTTTCCCTATGCACGTTCGTAAGCGGCAATGATTTTCCATTCTCCATTTTCTTTTGTTTGCGTATACAGGGCCTAACAAAGCAGCTGATGCTGCAAAAGGAGTTACAATGTTAACCAAGCAGAAGCCTCAAGTGCTGGAAAAACTGTTGCTAGTATGGTTGAACGAGAAGCACCTTGCAGGGGACAGCGTAAGCGAGGTGATCATATGCAAGAAAGCCAGGAAGATTCATTGCTGAAAAAAAAAATCCTTCTTTGAGTGCCAAAAGTAAGGAATTTAAAGCCAGTAGATAATGGTTTGAAAAGTTTCACAATAGAAGTTTTTTCACATCTTGAGCATGCAAGTGCATAACTGACATGAACGTTATACAACACATGTAATGTGAGATTTTTTCATATTATTTGCCATTGTACAGCATTTTTCACTATTGGCTTCAATGTTAACATAAACTTTATTCTCTCTATTCTGCATGAAAACACAAGATTACACATTTTTCTTGGCCATAGGGCAAGAAACATATCAAAAATATAATTTTTCTGGAGAGTATTCCTTTAATAGCTTACTTGTATTCATTATCTGAAATTCTTTTTAAAAGGTCCATTCCCAACACTGTTTTATATGATCTAGATGTGCATGTTCTTGAAAAAAAACTGGCAATGTTTGAAGACACTGTGTAAATCTTCAACACTGCGAGATAACATACTTTCCATAGCAGATGCTGCACAAACTTTAGGAAAGTTAACTTTTATCAATGTCTCTAACTTAGATGTCCTGTGCCAACTGGTTCCTTGTTGGAAAACTCCTTTATAATGTAACAAGAATAACTGGAACATGCTAACGTTGAAAAAAGAACCTTGGGAACCATCCAGTCTCAGCATGACATTATTTTGGAAACATACCATGAACAGTGATTTAATGCACTATGTTGGTCTAAATGGCCTGCTTTTGTGAGAACTATACATTTGCATTTCCAAGTTTCTAGTCACTGGATTCCAAAGACACTTGAATACTGTGGGTGTTTATTTATTACATTATTATTATTAATAATAATAATATTAAACTAAGGTATCAGCGAATCTGCATTTTTAAATGAAGAGGTCAAGAGAGAGCAGATGCAAGCACTCAGAGAAGTTTAATAGACCTGTAATTGCTCATGCTAAAACAGAATAAGCATGGATAGCCAAAAAGTAACACCATGCCCAGTTAATAGGTTTGCATAAATCACTGTTTCATGCTCTAAATATGTCATTCTTACACTTATGCACTTTGTACCATTAATCATATTTCTCAAGAAAAAACTAGTATACTACACTCTCCCTCTATTTAAGAAAGTAACTTTGCTTATTTCAGTAAATGTCTCGTATGTTGTATATTGCAAACCCAATCAGTACAGTTAGGTTGCTAATAAGCACAGAGCTGGTTATAAAAGTCAATGAAGCTAGAAAAGGCTAGAGAAGGCTAATCTTCCTTTCAACAGTTCAAAATTTTACACACGCACTCCACTGAGCAGAAGAGTTGGGAAAACATCAGACAGGAGCTCCTTTTTTTATTCTTTGTGTTCACAATAATTTTGCCAGACATTGATTGATGAAAAAGATTGGTAAGTAAAAGAAAACCTCACAACTTTCTCTCATATCACACTAAATCTGTAAAACTAGACTCATTTCTCCTAGTGTCAACATCATTTTTCCTGAACATTTTTCAAGTATTGTGACAGATCCAGTGGGTAACTTTTGTTGGTACGTTATGAGACTACTAATTTAATATATTGTAATCTGCAGTACACTCACTTTGAAAACTTTAAGAACAATAAATATTAAGACAAGATCTTTTCTGTCTTCAAAATGCAGCAAAATTCTCTGCTTAGTAAAAAAAAATTGATGAAATATTTCTGTGTTTGAGAACAAAACACTTCATTAGCTACCATTTTTTTCATGATCATATTTAGTTCTAGCTCATGTTAGTTTTAATATCACAAGATTAAGTTGCAGATAAATTCATCTTTTATTTATTCTAGATTGCAGTATATTTTTGTACCATTTAATATAAGCACATCAGATCATATGGCCACTTTATATCAGCTTGATATGAATGGGGATGTGAGTGAGTTTGTTCTATTCTGAACTGACATTCTACCCAGTGTTGGTTTCTACTTTTGCTGCTGGGTTTAGCTCTGCCAATTTGCAGTCAAGTGCTTTAAAGGGGCATTTTGTAGCTTTTCTCATACCTTACCTATTTCAAGAATCTACACTAATTTATATTTGACCGCTATGTGGAAGCAGCAGTATAACAGTGGTGATCCGGTGCTACTAAATGTATATAGAGGAAATGCCAAGATAAAGTAAACTCATGTTTTGCCATCTTTAGAACATAAATGTGCAAGAAAGTACAATGAGTGTAACAGAAGAACATTTACTAACACAGCTACATTCTATGTTTTTTGGAGAGCAGACATGAACATGAAAATAGTTCAAAAATGAATTATTCTCCTACATGGAGGTCACTGCATGTTGCCTTGTTCTGAACATAGCAACAAGCCTTTAAAATATGGTCTTGTGTGTTCTCTCTCCCACTTTTTGTACACTTTGACTGTGCCCTTCTGCCCCCGTTTGTCAATCCCCCGAATGAGCTATTTGGTGGTCACAGTAGTAAAATGACACCCAATGAGGAGAACAAAGAGTTGCCTTTTTTAACTTTAAATAATGAGTGCTAAAAAGTAAGGTTCCCCATACAAGAGTAAGTCAACTTATACTAAATTTTATTAATAAACTTCATCCCTTAAGACAATACTGAAACCCTCCTTTTTCATAAGTCTGTCATAATAAAGGTTGCAGAATTTAGTAAACAAACCTGTTGCAACTGTTGAATCTTTTGTCCAGTATCAATTTCTGTGGTTGAACTTTACAAAGGGTAACTAAAAAGATGGTTGCTTCACACCAATGTGAACTAGTCAACATTGAGAGGATCTTAGCAGGTATGAAAGCGAGACATTGATAACTGCAATGAAATGTCATTCTGTTCGAATAAAATACTGCTGGGAACTCCCAAAATGTCACTTTTGAGTGTTGCCTGAATGAGTTGAAAGGTATAAAGTTAAATGTAACATTGGTCACAAAATGATGAAAACCACAGAAGATACACATTAATGATGAATATACTGTATATGCTATATGAATGCTGCAGAAAAGAGAAGTTAGATAGCAAAATGAAATTTTAGATAAATTATATTCATATATTGACGATAAGACATTTGCCAGAGACTTTTAATCTGTGTAACTATTTTGGGACCTTTAGATCTCAGAGATTGTATCCCAGAAGCACTCAGAACAGCCTCTAAAATGAAATAGAATAAATTAAATCAATTAAACCTGTGATGATTACAGTAACACCAAATGTATACCTTCCTTGTGTAACACAGTATCAACTTAAAAAAGAAAGCATTGAAATTATTAGACCTGTAGTGAAAGAGCTCATTACAAAGGGTATCATCACACCCTTTACTAGTTCTTGTAATATGGAATTTCTTCCTGTACAAAGGCCAAGAACAAAACAATTTACTTAGGCTTAAATGCTGTAAATTCAGTAGTTGTTGCCAGAGACACAGTAGTACCCGGCCCAACAGTTGTATTTTGCTTAGTCCCAAGAGAAACTACACATTATACTGTTGTAGACTTGTACAACACCTTTTCTCAATACCTTCATCTCCTAATGCATATTTTCTGTTTGTTTTCACTTTTAAAGGGCACCAGTTTTTGAGAAGGAACATAAAACTTCCCTTACTAAGCTTTACTTTAGTCAAGAGTCTGTTACTTACTTAGGATTCCAATTCAAAGGGAGACAATGATGTATCATCCCAACAGAGCAGCTGCAATCCTAACATTTTCAGAGAGCTAGAAGCATAAAATGGTTTATTAAGACAAAATGATATTTTCCTATATACAGTAAAATGTTTACAACATTTAGCAGAAAGTACATATTTCTGTGCAGGTAAATGGCAGGCAGCATGAGGGACTGAGCATTATACTGTCTATATCACCAGCACCACCAACAACAACAATATTTATTTCTATAGCACATTGCCATACAAAGTCTGTAGCTCAGAATGCTTTACAAGATGTCAAAGAAATAGCTACAAACAAAGAACAAAACAAATTAAAATCAGATAAAAGATTAATAAATAACATACAAAAATAAATAATACACACTTTCATTTGATATATATATATTGTCACAAAAATAAAAAAATAAAAAAACACAGAAAGGTTTGAGACAGCCACCCGTATATTATTTCCTGGCTGCAAAATGGTTTAAAGGTTTGTACTGATGTGTACAGATTGGAGTCCAGAACAGAACTGAGGGGATGGAGGTAAGGTGGCAGCTTTAAAGGCCAGTATACGAATGTGACAATGCTCCCATCTGCCTTTTGGGAACTCTTGAACCTGACACCGTCAGTAATGTCACCGGTGAGCTGAACAGTGAGGCACAAACAATGAAGCAAGGGGATAGTGCAAAAAGTGCCAAGTGCTTTTATTTAAAATCAACAAACCAAAACAAGGTGTCCAAATGAAAGTGCAGTGCATCACATAAGTCATTAAATAAATAATCCATAAAAACGAGTGATAGGTGGAGGTGACAATCCAACAGAAAAAAAAGGTTAAAATAACGGCTGGAAGCAGCCTCTTTAAAAATTCGGTGCAACCCTCCCCAATATCGGCAATTCCCCTGCTTCTCCCTTCCAGACCCCGCAATAGGGGAGTTGTCCAACCAGCAAAATGCAGCTCTCTCCATTACTGGTCCAGAAGCCCTCCGATCCCTGGCTATGTCAGGCTCCAGCCGGACTGAGACTTGGGTTCCTTCCCCCAGCAGCCAGGGTGCGCACACTGGGGCTCTACACACCCAAAGCCTCCACGACTGCCTTCTTGGCCTTACTCGGCTAGCCGTCCATGATCCTGGTCACTCCTGCTTCTCTGAAAAGCTCAGCAGGAGTGACCCAATCCATCCACCCTCAGGGCTCTCCTTCCAGCTTCCTGCCTCTGGTCAAGTGAGCCTGCTATTGCTCACTCACACCAGCTCCCCACTTCTCCAGCCTTCTCCTCCCTTAACCTCTGTCCATTTCTTTCTTGTATTTCTTTTCATTGTTTTTTTTTCCTTTCCTTAGCCACTTCGCGCTTCTATTTATTACGGGAACGTGGATTAGATGTGGCAACTAGCAGCTCCCAGGACCATTCACGGATGAGGACGAATCCTCACCTGTGCACTTAAGTGAGGACAGTCCGCATCACGAATTACACGGGAACCGCTCCAGCCACACATACCACGCCCCCGCTCTAAGCCGTGAGTGCAGCGATTATTTATTTTAAAAAGTGGCCTTTTTGACGTGAGCTGTGGACCCACTACACCACAAGGAAGTGATAAAGGGGCAAGAAATGGAAGGGTCTTCATCCATAGGCTCGCAGCCAGAAGTTATGTCCAAGTGTCTTGAACCAAGGAAAGACGTCATTAGGGCCTGTTGGAATTTCCCATGAACTACAGAAAAGTGAGAAAAAGAGTCAGTGCACTCTGCTACCTCCCGGTCTGGTTTGGAATTTCTCTCAAGCCCTTTAATAAAATTAATAGCAAAGTAGAGTGATGATTTTTGGTCTCGTCCGATGCAAGAGATGGACGTCTGAAGTGGAGCTCCACTAGCAGCGGTGTTATTTTTCAAATTATTTGCTTATTATCCTGAGATGTCCTGTATTTATTCAACCCAAGAGGGACTGCTACAGTATATGTAAGCACATATAAACATGGCCAACAAGAAGGGGGGGTTCGAAAGAATCGAAAACTAAAGCTACACGCAAGCTACGATCAGCAAGCCCCAGTTCAAGATACGGCCTTTCAGAGACAGACCTGGATCAGATGGGCACAGACTCCTCGGGACCACGGTCCGCTACATCGTCACCGGCTGAGAGCGAAAAGGGGAGCGAAGGTGCGATCGTGAGTGCAGATTTGGATAGCTCGCCAATCGGAGAAGATCACATGAAACTGGAAAGGGCCTTGAAGTCCGCGGCTTCAATTACGCAATTACGCGAACCGGGAAGTCTGCTGCTTCATCTACGGTACAAGAAAGCACAACTGAACTGTCTGAACTGAAGGTGTTGCTCGCTGAACTCACGCAAGATATAAAGAAAAGCGAAAAGGCTAATGAGAAAGCAAGGGCAAAGGCAAGCGAAAAAATGAGACAAGATGTGAGACAGGAATTGAAACAGGCAAATGAATGGCTGTGACAGGAATTCCAACAGGCAAATGAAAGGCTGCGTCAAGAGGTGCAACTTAAGCTTCGACAGGTGCTGGGTAAAATTGAAGAGCGCATTCAGGAAAACTCGGTTAAACTGAGCATGCTTACTGATCAATTGGAGGATCTCAAGGAGACATTCACGAATCGGATTGATATGGCCGAAAATATAGCTGTCAGTGCCGAGGAAAAAGCAGTAAATGTCAGCTCCGAATGCAAAAAACTCGGAGAAAAACTCGGAGACAGACTGGCTGCTTTGGAAGATGGGAGTAGAAGGTATAATGTCAGAATTGAAGGTCTGCCTGATAATCGAGAAAGTTCAAACCCTGTGAAATTCGCAGCTGAAATTTGTTCTAAAATAATCGGGGACGACTTTAAAGCAGAATCTGAGATAGCAGCGGCTTACCGCCTACGCAGATCAAACACCGTTAGACCCCGACCAAGATCTTTTATAGTTCGTTTTGAACGATTATCATTTAAGCTAGAGGTGATGGCACTCCTCAGAAACAAGGAAGATATTATATATGAAAATAACCACATTCGTATCTTCCCTGACTTCTCTCCAGCAACAGCTACTAAACGAGCAGCCTTCTATAACATTAAACAGCGGTTACGGCAAGCCAGTGTCAAATACAGCCTCCTGTATCCGGAAAAATTGAAAGTGGAATGGCAGGGTCAATTCTATGTCTTCGCTAGCAAGGAAGAAGTAAAAAAGGAATTAAGAAAGCTGATCCCGGGACTATTCTGATACATAATAGTGAGTCATGGCGGTTAATGATAAAGCAAGGATTAATAATCTTTTGTCTGATCTATTCGTTTTAAAATACGGGTTTTTATCAGCATATATTCTAATATATTCTCATTATTACTTAGTATTACTGGGGCGCTATCTGTTTATGTTTTATTGTGTATTTTCCTCCTTTTTTTTTCTTTTTCTTTTCTAATTATTTCATCTCTACCCTAAACGAGACTGTTCAATATCATACCCTTGGTTTACTGTTATTGCTATTACTGCATTAAGACTTGTTATGCTTATTCTGGACACATTTTTAACACCATCCCCCGGGTTTATTATCTGGGTGTATCATCTTAATGCACTAAAATTGCTGAATTGTTAAAGGCCTGAATCACGAATTAAAGAGAAAGAAAGTACTCTCTCACCTAACAGGTCTAATTGCTAAAATAGTATTTTTACAGGAAACCCACTTAATAAGCAAGGATCAGTTCCGGCTGCAAAAAGACTGGACTGGCCAAATGTTCCATTCTAGTTTTACGAAGAAAACTAGAGGTGTGGGAATTCTCATACATAGAACTGTACCATCTGTAGCATCAGATGTAGTATTGGATCCTGAAGGAGATATGTAATGGTCATGGAAGACTTATCTAACTGTAAAATGATCTTGATAAATGTTTATGCACCTAATGTTGATGATAAGGAATTTATACAAAATTTATTTGCATCCATTCCCAATCTGAACACTCATAAAGTTATAATGGCTGGGGACTTTAATTGTGTTCTAAATCCACTTTTAGATAGGACTTCCTCCACAGGGGGAACGGCATCTAATACCGCAAAGATAATTACAAAGTTTATAACTGATCACAACTTATCAGACCCCTGCAGGTTTTTAAACCCAAATTCAAGAACATATTCTTTCTCCTCACCAGTACATCATTGTTACTCAAGGATCGATTACTTCTGTATAGACAATAACTTCTTGCCTAAGATTAAATCTTGTAAATACGATGCTATTGTTATTTCTGACCATGCACCTATGATCTTGGAGCTAAAATTACTAAGCCCCATACACTCACCCCGCAGATGGTGCCTCAACCCGCTTCTATTAGCTGACGAGAATTGTACTGAATTTATATCCAAACAAATCAAATTCTTTCTAGAGACAAATACATCCCCCGAGATCTCTGCAGGAATACTCAGGGAAACTCTTAAGGCCTTCTTAAGAGGACAGATTATCTCATATCTTTCCCACAGAAATAAATCCGAGGCCAAGAAAGTAGCAGAGATAAAAAGCGAAATTATTAAAATAGATGAAGAACACGCCAGACTACCAAGTGAGACTCTACATAGGAGAAGGCAGGCTTTACATTTGGATTTTAACCTCTTGACAAATAAAGAAACTGAACAACTAATCTAAAAATCCAGACATCATTATTATGCAACGCAATCTCGGTAATCACTAGCACGAACGGAGATAAAATCGTCGAACACAAAAATATAATGCACACTTTCAGAGACTACTATAAATCTCTATTCACTACTGAGTTTAAGGAAGACAATACAATATCTAATGCATTTCTGGATACATTACAGATACCACAAATAGACGCTTTAGTGTGGAGGAACTTGATAAACCTCTGCATTATCAGAATTACTAGATGCTATAAAGTCACTCCAAGGCGGGAAAGCAGCAGGCCCTGATGGCTACCCTGCAGAATTTTACAAGAAATTCTCCCTCCGCTAGCTCCCCTCCTATTAGCAACATTTACAGAAGCCAGAGATAACCAATCTCTTCCACAAACCTTTCGCCAAGCACTAATCACTGTCTTTCCAAAACAAAATAAGGACTTATTACAATGTGCATCATACAGACCAATTTCACTTCTGAATAACGACGTTAAAATACTCTCTAAAATCATAGCCAGAAGGATGGAGAAAGTGCTCCCTCGTAATATCACAAGACCAAACTGGATTTATTAGGGGCGACACTTATCTTCAAATCTTCAACGCCTGTTTAATGTAATATACTCACCAACTAAATCAAACACCCCAGAAATATTATTATCATTGGATGCAGAAAAAGCATTCGACATGATTGAATGGAAATACCTTTTACTACATTGGAGAAGTTTGGGTTTGGCCCAACATTTGTGCATGGATTAAATTACTGTATACTAACCCAGAAGCTTCAGTTTGCATCAACAACATTTGCTCAGACTACTTTAAACTAGAACGTGGCACTAGACAAGGATGCCCTTGTCACCGCTGTTGTTTGCATTGCCATTGAACCACTGGCAATACATTGTCGAAATACTGATCAGATAAAGGGGATTAGCAGAGAAGGACTGGAACAGAAAATCTCATTATATGCAGATGACATGGTACTGTATATATCGACCCAGAAAATTCTGTGCCTGCAGTCTTAGCAGCACTCACAGAATTTCAAAAGATCTCTGGTCTCAGAATTAATCTGAATAAAAGTGTACTCTTTCCAGTGAATTCTCAAGCATATAATATTAGATTAGATACCCTACCTTTTATCATTGCAGAACAGTTTAAATACCTAGGTAAACATCACAAGTAAACATAAAGCTCTATATCAACAAAATTTCGCGTCTGCATGGAAAAAATTAAACAAGACTTGCATAGATGGTCAACCCTTCATCTCACACTAGCTGGAAGAATTAACACTGTTAAGATGAATATTCTTCCTAAGCTCCTTTTTATTTCAAAACATCCCAATATACATTAATAAATCATTCTTTAGCAATTAGATTCAACAATAACCTCATTTATTTGGAATTCAAAACATCCACGCATCAAAAGAGCGACCCTACAAAGACAAAAGGCAGAAGGCGGCATGGCTCTACCTAACTTCCAGTTTTATTACTGGGCAGCAAATATACAGGTGATAAGAACCTGGACACAAATAGAAGAACATACACAGGCTTGGACCGCAATAGAAGTAAAATCCTGCAGTACTTCTTTGTATTCCTTGCTCTGTGCTCCAATAAACACACTATCGGCAATATACAAATAACCCAATTGTGCTCCACTCACTTAGAATCTGGAACCAATGTAGAAAGCATTTTAAGACGGAGAAGCTTCTATCTGTGGCACCTCTGCAAGAGAACCACCTCTTTCAACCTTCACAAACATATGCAGTTTTTAATATCTGGAAAAATTTGGAATTAACTTGCTTAGAGATCTTTATATAGACAACGTCTTTGCATCCTATGAACAATTACATTCCAAATTTAACATTCCAGCTACACATTTCTTTCACTATCTTCAAATCAGGAACTTTGTTAAACAGAACCTTCCAGATTTTCCTCATCTTGCACCCTCATCCATGCTGGAAAAATATTGCTCAATTCAAGGATTAGACTCCATCTCTACAATATATAAAATCATTTTACAATCCCTCCCTTTCAAAGATCCAAGAGGACACTGGGAAAAAGATCTCTCAATTAATATATCAGAAAAGGAGTGGAAAGCAGCAATGCAGAGAATTCACTCGAGCTCCATATGCGCAAAGCATACAATTATACAACTTAAAATTATATATCAAGCACATCTGTCTCGACTTAAACTCTCCAAAATGTTTCCAAGGCATGATCCAACCTGCGAACGTTGCAACCAAATTAACATTATTCTGGACAAAAATTTTTAATTACTTTCAGATAGCCTTGGACTCACAATCCCTCCTAACCCATTAACAGATGTGTTTGGTGTTCTTCCAGATGACTTTAAAGTGGAGAAAGACAAACAAATTGTGATTGCATTCACTACACTTTTGGCACGCAGACTAATTCTGATAAACTGGAAGAACCCAAACTCTCCTCTTTTAAGTCAGTGGGAAACCGATGTGTTATATTATTTGAAGTTGGAAAAAATCAAATACTCAATTAGAGGATCTGTACAGACTTTTTTCAAAACATGGCAGGATCTAATCAGTAATATTTTAAAATAAGTTCATAAAGCACAGAGAATTTATTAATTTAGGTATGTCTACAAGCCTTAAATTTAACGCCGTTTGGCTTGCTCTCTCTCTCAGGGGTGGGGATCGATCTGTTCTTAACTTAATTTTTCTTTTTGTAAAAACTTGGTTGCTTTGTATGGATTGTAATAAAATTAATTAAAATAAAAAAAAATAAGTAGAGTCCTTAAATATAGAAATCATATTTAAGCCTCTAAAGTTGAGTCTGATGATAAGGTCAGATGGCTGGAAAACACAGATAAATGTGAAAAAAAAACCCAAAGAGGAAAACAAAATTGCCAGTGTTCCAAGGCCAAATGACCACCCAGCCCCTACTAGGCATTCTACCTAACATATACTGTATATTCATAAGTAGTTTCTCATTATTTTTTAGGCTTTGTCTTAAAGGATTTGACACAGTGGGTTTTGTGGCAAGTTGGAGGAGCTGCTTTCATTCATACATCACAGGCAGATGCACAATACTTTGATCTGGTGGTGGTGGTGCAGAATGCCGCCACAGAAGAACCAGAAAATAAACCAGAGAAAAGTAAAGATTAATAATTATTGCAGATACATTCAAGAGTAGGGCAATCTTATTCATATTTACTTTATTAAGAAAAGAACTAAAAATGTAAAAAGTTTTTAGGAGTTTTTTTTTTTAAATGATCCACAGTGTTAGCCTGGCATTTCTCTATTGGTAAAATATCCCAGTCCGCTATCATTTTTGCAGTCTAAGCAGCTCGTGTACCAACAATGCATGCTGTGGACTGGCAGGGCTCATTTCATTTTCTTGACATTTTAGTAAAGAGCAGGCTTGTCTTTAGAACAAGTAGTTTATCTTCCATGCAATGTCGGTGCTTAAAATTGAACAGAATATCTGGTAGTATTCTTTGTTCTGTCAGCATCTTCATTCTTCTCCTACATACTGTTTATGTAACAAGATGTTTTATATACTATATACAATTTAGTCAGACAGCAGTGTGGTCCCCCTCAGAGATCTGTATGCACATTGATACACGTAAATAATTTAGGAGAGTGGAGGGGCCTCCCTTGGAAATGTGAACGGTATGCACTAGCAAACATTAATTAACTGGCAGTACTTCTAATCCAGAAAGGGCAGTACCAGTATGGATTACAGATGCATACCAGGCACCCTACTTCAAGCACTGTGCAAAGTGATGTGAAAATATTTCAGCAGTGACTTTTCAAACACCGCCTGTGAAAGGCTCATAAGTAATATCAACAGTCATACTGTCTCTTTCATTATTATATCTTCCCTTATTTGTAGCATATCATACAGTTCTGCACAAACAGTGCGAACTGTCTGATATAGGAGGAAAGGTATTAGTATGCAAAATGCACAGCCAGCATCACAGAAAAAACATGAGATGGCACATTGTGGATAGAGTGATCTACGAGTGAATGTAAAGTAGTTCATTTGCAATGTGTTCACAGACATGGCAGACATGACAATGTATACAAATACCAGAATAAACAGTCGATTTTCTTTGCATGTGTACACATTTGCCATTAAATCAAATCGTGATTCAATACGTGCAATCATGTGTGTATTTAATTCAACATATGTGCTAGCATTTCAAGACAGCTGTACTAAAATCCTATTTTTTTCTCCTAAAATCTGTCTCATTTACGGTCAGGTACCACACTGTATTGGTCTTTCCTTTTTCATAAAGAAAGCCCACCAGTTCTTCTCATATTTGCCATGTCTATGAAAACTTTGTGAGTGAGCCACCGTTACCACTGTGCTCTTCACTTGCTCACTGATCGGTCCATCCACTATGCACCACTCCCCCCCACTATAATGTCATTGTAATGCCATTTCAACTGAGTTTATAGTAGTTTTTTTACCTAGCTGAAATACTGTAACTGGAGCACTGACAGCTTTCAGGTTTGTTTGTTTTTTCAACGCACATAATGAAATGATTTGAATAATTGTAAGTGTGACATTGCTTCTGGTGATAAATACTGTATAATCACACTCACTGTATAATCAATCATGTTATCTGAATAGAATTCCAAAGTTACAACAATATGGGCATTAGAATTGCAGCAATTTAGGAAAAGTCAAGGAAGGAAAGGAGTGTGACATGCACACTGATTAAATAATTAAAGATGTAAAAACACAATGCCAACTGGCATTGGCTGTGGCGCTTCTAGTGTTACCTTGTATACCAATAGCAATAACACTGTACCAAGGTATTCAGAAAATGTGATTACTACAGTACATATCAGACAACATTGTGGTTAAGTTCAATAGACCTAAGAGAGACGTAAGCTGTTCCTTACACCTTTGGAGGACTTGGGTAATGTTGACAGTTCCCTGTGGATTTCATTTAAAAGCAGATATAAACTGAAATTTTAAATTTAATTAAGGTCAAGAAAACAGGGAATTGAGTAAGTATAGTGACAGGGCCGGTAACTACTGTAGAGACAGCGTGTATACCGGTAGTAAACATTCCATCTAAAGTAATCCAATACTATCTGTGGCTCTCTGACACTTGGTGTGAATGGACGGAATGTTCGGATGCTCGGAAGGTTTCTGGTGTGCTCCGTAAAACCAGCCAACAGTTTTATCATGAAAAATCCGTAGTATTATTTGTTTGTCATTTAATTTTTGTTTTTGTTAGCTATATTTTATCTTGCATTACACTTATTGAAACAATGTTGTAGCGGTAATAGAATTAAATCAACCTTTAATTGAATTGATTTTTTTTTACGTCTTCAAAAATGCTGTATGTAAAAATGTATTACTATACCACAAAACAAAAATGAATCTGTCAAAAAACCTTACAAAACGCTTTGCTTTTCCCATCATTTTTACGCTACTTTGAACATACCCCGCAATTGTATTTTGATTAAAATATGCTATTACATTATATGTAAGATAAGTGAGCAATTTTATTTTTATCTACCATAAACATCCTATATGTATTTTGTAGATTCAGCGGCTCTCTTTGTGATTTTTGGTTATTTATTAATGAACTAAATATCGCTTGTTTTGCAATACCATAGATAACGTGTTGGTGTTACAATTTTTTTTAATATGTTCATAATCAAAAAACTAATTTAATTAGCTTATCACAATCGAAAGCAATGTATAGACCAAATATAGTGATATTTAACTTAATATTTATTTATATACATAAAATATTTAACCTTTAATTGATTGTATCATCCATTTGACGCTTGGAACGTTTGGACAATCATTGAAAATTGCTGGAATCAATTTGGACACAACCTTTTACTCACATAGACAAGTTTATGCGGCATGTTCAATGATAGGAAGTCCTAAGTACCTTAATATATTGGCTAAAGATGGAAAAACTAAAAACATTGTATATAACACACTTCAGTAAACAATACAAGCACCTCAGTGAGTCTTCATTGTTTGTTTGTTTGAGTCTTATTTTCTACAATTGATCGCCTACTATACCCAGGTAACTCAAAGGAATGCCTCCTAAGTACTTCCAGTAAAACCTATCGCTGTATTTTTCAATCAAAAAATTAATGATATTAGAAATAACATAGTATATCCCTCCAACACTAAGGATCCTCCTAAACCCCAGCATTCTACTATAAACAAATTAAACTCTTTCACTAGGATAGATTTACCCGATTTACAAAAAATAATATCTCAATTAAAACCCTCCACCTGCGTCCTTGACCCAATACCAACAAGGTTTTTCAAAGAAGTATCGGACATGCTAATTGATAATGTTCTTAACATAGTAAATTCATCATTAGATACGGGGGTCTTCCCAGACTGTCTTAAGACTGCTGTAGTTAAACTCCTTCTTAAGTAACATAATCTTGACCCTCGCTCTTGAAAATTTTAGCCCCATCTCTAACCTGCCTTCCTTAAGTAAAGTTCTGGAGAAGGCAGCCATTATACAGTTACATACAGTTAAATGACCACCTAAATAAACATGCTATTCTTGATAAATTTCAGTCGGGTTTTAGAACAAATCACAGCACAGAAACTGCACTCATTAAAGTAGTAAATGATGTGCGAGTGAATGCAGACAGAGGCCATTTATCTGTTCTCATCCTCTTAGATCTGAGTGCTGCATTTGACACCATTGATCACAATATTCTTAGAAATCGCCTTAGTCAATGGGTGGGCCTCTCTGGCAGTGTCTTAAATTGGTTTGAATCCTACCTGACAGGGAGTAAATTTTTTGTTAGTTGTGGTAATTACAACTCAAAGACACATGATATCCTATATGGTGTTCCACAAGGCTCTATCCTGGGTCCGCTGCTCTTCTCAATCTACATGCTTCCGTTAGGTCAGATTATCTCAGGGCACAACGTGAGCTACCACAGCTATGCTGATGACACACAGCTGTACTTATCAATAGCACCTGATGACCCTGATTCTCTTGATTCACTAACACAATGTCTGACTTGTATCTCAGAATGGATGAATAGTAACTTTCTCAAGTTAAATAAAGAGAAAACTGAAATCTTAGTGATTGGCAATAATGGATACAATGAGGCTATTAGAAATAAACTGGATACATTAGGATTAAAAGTCAAGACGGAGGTAAAAAGCTTAGGGTAATTGTTGACTGTAATCTGAATTTTAAATCGCATATTAATCAGATCACTAGGACAGCATTTTTCACTTAAGAAACATAGCAAAAGTTAGACCTCTTATATCTGAAAGATGCTGAGAAATTAGTTCACGATTTGTTTTCAGTCGACTAGATTACTGTAACGCACTCCTCTCAGGACTACCCAAAAAAGACATAAATCGTTTGCAACTAGTGCAGAATGCAGCTGCTAGAATCCTAACTAGGAAAAGAAAATCCGAACACATTTCTCCAGTTTTAATGTCACTACACTGGTTACCTGTGTCATTCAGGATTGACTTTAAAATTCTGCTTATGGTTTATAAAGCCTTAAATAATCTCACCCATCTTATATATCAGAATGTCTGACACCTTATATTCCAAATCGTAACCTTAGATCCTCAAATGAGTGTCTCCTTAGAATTCCAAGAACAAAACTTAAAAGAAGTGGTGAGGCGGCCTTCTGCTGCTATGCACCTAAAATCTGGAATAGCCTGCCAATAGGAATTCGCCAGGCTGATACAGTAGAGCACTTTAAAACACTGCTGAAAACATATTACTTTAACATGGCCTTTTTATAACTTCAATTTAGCTTCACTTTAACTTAATCCTTATACTCTGTATGTTCAATTCTTCATAATAACTATTCATGGTGGCTCTAAAATCCGTATTAACCCCTACTCTCTCTTCTGTTTCTTTTTCCAGTTTCTTTGTGGTGGTGGCCTGCGCCACCTCCACCTACTCAAAGCTTCATGGTGCTCCAACAATGATGGATGGATTAAAAGCTAGAAGTCTACGTGACCATCTTCATCAAGTCCTTCCGTGAGAACCCTAAATCCAAAGAGGACTGTTTCATTTATGTTAGGTAGAATGCCCAGAGGGGACTGGGCAGTCTAATGGTCTGGAATCCCTACAGATTTTATTTTTTTCTCCAGCCGTCTGGAGTTTTTTTTTTTTGTTTTTTCTGTCCCCTCTGGTCATTGGACCTTACTCTTATTCTATGTTAATTAATGTTGACTTATTTTGTTTTCTTATTGTGTCTTTTATTTTTCTATTCTTTATTATGTAAAGCACTTTGAGCTACTGTTTGTATGAAAATGTGCTATATAAATAAATGTTGTTGTTGTTAATTTATTTTTATTTTTAACTTTTTTTTTTAATTATATTTTTCTCAAACAATTAAAAAATAAAACACATAATTTTCCTCCTGGCAATGCCGGGTATTTCAGCTAATAGTTATATATAATCTGGCCTGTCCCACTGCCCCACAATTTATCAAGCATGGCAGTTGCATCATTAATGAACTGCTAGTATTTTAAGACAATGAGAGGGGTATATGCCAGCTAGAGTCAATTCAATCAAAGCACTATTAACTGATATTAATATAACGGTATAGTACAGAATTTAACATTGATGGGAAATAAGTGTGAGGGATCTATGGCTTTATGACCAATACCAGAAAATGTGTTGATAATTATTAAAAGGAATAAACAAAGCTTATGGTATGACATTAACTAGCTTTGGGGCACTTGGCACTGAAATGTTCAATTCCATTAATATAAAACAGATGTACAACAAACTAGCAGCTGTTGGTGGCAATACTGAAAAGGTGATTAATTTTATGGCTTCTTAGTAAGACCCTTCACCAAGCATTCAAAAGTAGTATAGAAAATACAATAGCTTTACAGATTATTGATATTGTACCAAAACAATGTAATAACTGGACTACAACAAAGATGGAGTACCTTATGCAAAGAATGGCTAAGAGTCTACAGTTTGTAAATTGGATAGCCTGGATGCAAACCAAGAATCCCAGCTGGTAGCAAAAGATTTTTAATACCAATAAAGAAGCTGTGGTGTAGCCCTTGCAGTTCCAGTGCGTCCCGTAAGGGGACCAGTGTCTTGGTTCAATTAAAGACTGACACCTACTTTCCAGTTTAGATACTGCATTCTTTAATGGGAAAAAATGGTAGGAACCTGTTACAGATCTCAGGTGAATAATTTTATGGATGTGAACTTAGCTTGTGTGATAGATGGAAGAATGGTTTTGCTCAGATGAGGGCTTCTATCTCTAATCATTCTTGTACACATGTTGGCTGGGTGGAATAACATTGGCAATATAAAACAATGACTTTTATAGATTTGAAGTAAATGCTACAGTTGCCTGTAAAACTAACAACAGTACTGCTGAATGGTCTTATTGCAGACTAAATATAAGACCAGGTACACTTTGCACTTTGTAGAACAAATGTAATTAGTATAATTTGGATAGAGGGGAATCAAACTGTTACCACTATGTCACACATAATTCCATAAAAGGCTGATCAAACTGACAAAATTAGATCAACTTTGGAAAATACTGGGTTGGACTCCCTAGTGTGTGCTTGGTGTGTGGGTGTGTTTGTGTGTGTCCTGCGGTGGGTTGGCACCCTGCCCAGCATTGGTTCCTGCCTTGTGCCCTGTGTTGGCTGGGATTGGCTCCAGCAGACCCCCGTGACCCTGTGTTCGGATTCAGCGGGTTGGAAAATGGATGGATGGGGATGGATGGGACTTTTTGAAAACTGATTGCCCATAGGAGAAGATGAGCTTAACATATTTTGTCATCTAATTGTTTTTCTCTTAGAGATTACCAACATGTTGGATTTCGAACAATTGTATATGTGCTGCCAACATAGACAACTGAGGACCAAGGTTAAGATCGCAAAGATGGCTATTCTTTTTGAACCAGCAATTAAACAAACTAGCACACATGGAGACAGCCTTAAAAGAGGACCAGAACTTTCTTGCACTGTTGCTTTTTTATGATGATATGAAAAACTGGAAGTGGTTGATGTAAAAAGAACAAAAATGGAGGAACTGTTAGGGAAAACCTTCTGTATGAGTTTATGAAGTGTTCTGAATGTTCCTTTCCTGTACTTCTGTACCATTTGTTCTCAGCTTATTTACCATGGAGATGATGAGATCATACAGCACTTAAACTTTTAAGCGTAGTATTATATGTAAGAAGTTCCTGTTTAATAATAAAATGTTTGCCAAAGGCTCTCAGTTTTTCAATTTTGTGACCTTTATATCCTCTAGAGTATTACATGGCCTGACAGATTTACATATGAGCTTGCAAACTATGCCTTCTATACACCTCTTCATGTCATATTCCATTGTATAGCCTCGTTACAGTCAAACAGGGAAATTTTGCCTCATTCCATTTTGTTATAATGGGATTTGAGCGAATGGCTTTTCTTATAATAGACTTAGAAATCTTTAATACAAGATGGCTGGTCCCCAACCCAGCCAAAAATAAAACTCAGCAGGAGATGAAGCTTCTGAAAAATTCCTATTATTAAAATATGATTATTATTCCAGTTTTATTCACATGATCCAGGTTTTCCAGATATTCTAAAATTTTTAAATTTTCACAAGGATACTTCTGCATTGTCTTCTTTTTCTTTAATTATTGTGCCTGCAGGGAAAACAAAATAGGTGACATTTTTGAACTTCCATTGATTTTTTTCATTTGATTTCATCTGCCTAGAGTTTTTTTTTCCCGATGTTTTTAATGATTAAGTAATTATAATTATAATCTGTTTAGTGTACTGTGCATTTTTTGCCCCAGTGCATTATACTGTAAATTGCTCTGTACTAATAATAAATTGAACTAAATTTAATCTATACACATGCCAAATTTGTTGAAATTGCTACAGGCTTTTCCTGAAAAGGGACATAATAGAGACTGCATAAAGAAAAAAAAAACACATTTTTGAAGTGAAAATCCAGCTAAAAAACATAAAATTATGTTAAAACAAGAAAAATACAAATGTTATCAAACACATATAATGTTTAGTTCCTTTATGCAAAATTAAAAAACTTAAACAGTCATGTCAGCTATTGGGTTTTTTAAAATAAAATAATACAAATCTGCTGTTGTAATTTTCCTCAAGAAAAATGTTGTCATTTGGAGTGCTTTTTATCTTGTATTGCCCGCTAGCATTCAGTCTAACTGCAGATTATTTCCAAAAATAAAATCAATGCTCTTGCTGCTGCAAGAGCTGAGTATAAACTTGAAACATCTTTCCCAAATCTCAGTGGAAATGCAGAAAACATAGGCATGCTGCAAAAAATGAAGAGAGCAGAAAGGAGGTCAAATGCCAAAGTCAGAGCACACTCATTTACCACTTTAAATGCACATGTCATGTGTAGTCTAACTCACGGTAGCCATTGCTTTCAATCTTTGCATCTTTTGCTTCTGAATGAGGCATGGAGTAATGGGTTAAGTCAGAATGACAGTTGTAAACAAATGGTACATCTCTTGGACAATACCTCAAGCTGGTGACCTAATAAGTGTTTTTGTTCATTATTGCTGTAATTGTGATGACTAAAGTAAGGACTCAGATGACATTCACAATGTGCTTTTGGATGATTGCTTGTCAGATATCTGTGATGATGAATTGGAGCGTGTACTGAATGAAAAATGCAGTGCAGTCTGGTCACAAATTGAGGATCAGTGGTCAACCCTGATTCATTGCTTTTCCCAGTATTTTTTCTGATGATATGCTTGGATAAAATGTTTTTTTTTTAATTTTTTAAAATAGTTTAGATAGTTTAAAATGTTTGTATTGTACAGTTTCATGATAAGCCAAATATTTTTGTATACACACTGCCATAAATCTTGGATTCCTTTTTTTTATAAAACACTTTTGTTTAAAATTACACTTCATGAGTGGTTTAATAGTATCATTTTATAATATGAAACTCAGTGTAAAAATATTAATTTTTAAAAAAATACTACCTAAAATATAAACAAGATTCACCCTAGACAGCAAAATGTCCATGACTTCATAAGTAAAATATGCAGAAAATCTAAAACCAATAAAGGTTTGATTTTTAATTAATTTTGCACTGACACACATACATGTGTTGTCTTTTTTCTCTGTGTGTTTTTAGTGGCAGTAACTTACTTAAGTGTGTCAAGTACTGATATTACAATTACAGGGGATTCAAATTACACATTAATGTGGAAATTGTATTGTAACAGGAAACCACTACCAGACCTGAAATAATGCTAAGATATGGTGTACTTATCAAAAAAGCTGTATTTACTTTTAAAAACATAGAAGGTTTTTCTATTTATGGAGAAAGAAAACAAGCTAACAAAGGAAATTATAATATTATGCATAAAAGAGCACAGGCAAGTTAGGCTTTCCTATACCATACCTTACTCTGAATGTGTGGCGGGATGGATTGGATTGGCATACTTCTGAAATACCACCATTCATTTTCCTCTATTCTTCCTATGGGTGAACATTTAATAAACTTCAACTATTCCTTGGCAGGTGCATTCAAACAACAGGATCGCTTTTGAGAATACTCTAAACATATCAGACTGTCAGATCAGTCCTTTTGACGTTTTCCCTATGGCACCTACAAGAGAAGCGTAGAATGTATGGGATATCTCAGTATCTTGCCTTTATTAATCTGACCATGACTTTCTCCTCAGCCTAATAAAGTGCTTCCACACAGACTTTAATGATGTTATTCACTATGATGGTGCATCTCTTCAACATCTGCAGCACTGTGAAACAAGACTGTGTCCTTGCCCCAAAATCTTTTCAGGAATTGACTAAGGGTAGTGTACTTAGCACGAGGATTGATGGCAAGTTATTCAGCCTTTCTCGTCTAAAAGCAAATACCAATGTTCAGCAGGTCCTGATCAGGGACTTGCTGTATGCCGATGATGCTGAATTGAGCTCCCAGTCACAAAAGTAACTGTAGAGACTGATGGATCAGTGCTCCAGAACATATCAGAATTTTGGCCTCATCATCAGTCAAAAGACTAAATGTGATTGGCCAAGGTGTTGAGAGTCCACCCTTTATCAGCATCTCTGACTATAATCTGAAAGTGGTGCACCAGTTCTCCTACCTTAGCTCCACAGTTACGGACATCTTCTCGTTGGATGCTGACAAATTCTTTGCAAGGCTGACTCAGAGAATCTGGAACTACATTAAACTTGACTCTACACACCACGATGGCTATGTGGCCTGTGTGCTCAGCTCTGTGGTGTATGGCAGTAAATCCTAGCAGCTTTAAATATTCATCCTATTGATTGTGATTATGTATTACATTGGGCAGTATGGGTTTTTTTTGCCTAATTATATTAGTCTCATATTATGACCAGTTGTATGTATATGGGCAGTTGAAACATTACCAGTATATGTTTACATTTCTATAAAATAAGACTGATTAATACTCTTATGAATGTTCCTGGCATTCCTGTCTATTATTATTTTTTTTTTCTCCGGCCATCTGGAGTTTTTTTTGTTTTTTCTGTCCCCCCTGGCCATTGGACCTTACTCTTATTCTATGTTAATTAATGTTGACTTGTTTTATTTTCTTACTGTGTCTTTTATTTTTCTATTCTTCATTATGTAAAGCACTTTAACCTACATTCTTTTGTATGAAAATGTGTTATATAAATAAATGTTGTTGTTGTTGCTGTTGTCTATAGGGAAATAGTTTTGGAACATGGTGCTTTGTAGTGACTGACCAGGTTTGTTTTTGGTTAAGAAACTGGAAATAATGATGTGTACTCATTCTTTCTTCTGTGTGTTTTCCAGTATAGTAGACATATTAAAACCGTGTCCTTCTCTCAAGAGAAAGTCTTGTATTTTTATCATTGCCACTGTAAAATTATGTCCATATGTGTTGTTCATGCTGGGGAACATTCAAATGGAGTGGTGTTTAAAGAGAAAATGTGATGGAGTGGGTCTGTGTGTGGGATGTGATGGGTCTCTGTATTCATAAGAACACACCATGTACTCTCAGAACACAACAAATAACAACGTTATACCGGACAGCATAGGACAGGAGCTTCTGTTAATAAATGCAGGCCAAAATACCTAAATCTAAAACATTTTGTCAATACAGATAACAAAAAAGTGACTTCTTTTGATGTTAATGCTGGTAAGAAAAAAGCAGCATTTAAAAAAAAAAACATCTCTTTGATTTCCTTTTTAGGACCACCAAGACTGTTTACTGATTAATGCTTAATTCAAGGAGGCAAGAATGAGTTTGTTATGGATTCATTTACAGTTATTTTCTATGTAAGTTTTCTTGTTTTTTTAAAGAAAACATAGTTACATTTTATTTAGCATTTTTTAGAACAAGTTTCTTATTTGTAACTTGCAAACTCAAAACCATTTCTAATTATGATCTTTTTTCTATTTTTTTTTCTTCTATAGTGTATATGTTTTTAGAAGTCAGTCAGTCATCGTCCAACTCACTATATCCAAACACTGGGTTACGGGGGTCTGCTGGAGCCAGTCCCAGCCAACACAGTGCACAAGGCAGGAACAAACCCCGGGCAGGGTGCCATCCCACCGCACAGCATTTTTAGAAGTAAAATTCTATTTTTCTAAAAACAATATGTCCCTTTCTTTTTATTTCTGAAACTGAATTGTTACTGATCAACACATATCCGGATATATGTGCATCTATATTAGTGTCATTTTTATATATTATATTATATTTTATAATATATTTTTTTATAACAGTGTTATTAATTTATATGCATATACACATTTACACTGTGGTGGGCATGGTTTGTTTCCTGCCTTGCGCCCTGTGTTGGCTGGGATTGGCTCCAGCAGACCCCCCGTGACCCTGTAGTTAGGATATAGCGGGTTGGATAATGGATAGATGGATATACATTTACAGTCACAATAAGTAACTTCTGTAGTTTTCAAAATCAGGACATAAATAACAGTCATTGAGGTTTTGCTATCCTAATCCTAATGTACCATAAATCTAACATAAGGTGGCAAATAGTGCATAATTGATTTTAGTTTGTCATTATTTATTCAAAAGAAATAAACCGACATACAGAATCTACAGCTTGTGTGAAAAGTACAGCTTTGGTATCAGTTAAGGAGAGGAGTGCACCCAGTACTGTTTGTCAAAGGGATGGAGGATTTGCTTTGTGGCAGCACGGTGTAAAAAACAAAAGATACCTGCAGTAATCCCATCAGTCAGGGAAGTGTTACAAGGCCATTTTGAAACATTCTGAAGTTGATAATTCTACAATGTGATTACTTAAAAATGATGACTATTGAAGGTAGTAACCTCTCTCTCCAGAAGCGGGTGTTCCAGAAAATTCACCAAAAAATAAGATTGTATGGTGCTCTGAGAACTCATGAAGAATCCAAAAGCAACATCCAAGTAAAGTTACATGATCATGACCTTGATCATCAGAAAGACATAACAAAAATGACATTCATGAAAATGTAGCAAGGACTAAGACCCTTATGTCTATTTAAGAGCTTGGAATCATGATTTAGGTTTACAAAATTATATCTAAGCAAACTGGAAGAAGTGATGATATATCTTTCCTCAGAAGCAATGAATATATTCCTCTGGAAACAAAATTATTCTGAGTTTCAGTGGCTCAGCGTAACTTAACATAAGACAGAGATGGAAAATATTATAATGAACTATGTATCTGGTGGGCAGCATAGTGGCGCAGTGGTTGCGCTGCTGCCTCACAGTAAGGAGACCTTGGTTCGCTTCCTGGGTCCTCCCTGCATGGAGTTTGCATATTCTCCCCTTGTCTATATGGGTTTCCTCTGGGTACTCCGGTTTCCTCCCACAGTCCAAAGACATGCAGGTTAGGTGCATTGGTGATTCTAAATTGTCCCTAGTGTGTGCGTGCCCTGCCCGGGGTGTATTTCCTGCCTTGTGCCCTGTTTTGGCTGGGATTGGCTCCAGCAGACCCCGTGACCCTTTAGTTAGGATATAGCGGGTTGGATAATGGATGGATGGATGGATATTTATCTGGCTTCTAAAAAGCTAAAGTTGGGCAGAAACAATTCTATTATTTTATAGGAAACATCATATTAGATTAGATTTTCAAGTTAGTTTTTTCTTACTTAATGTTCAGAGAATAAAAAAAAGCTGCCCCCACCCTTATATAACATGGTGGCAACTGAAGTATCACACTAGCACAAATGTACCTGAGCCTATTCCAGTGGTTTTCAGCCTGAAATCAAAGTGACAAATAAGGCATATTTAATATTATTGTTGTGATTCCCAAATATAAAGAAATAATTTATCGAATAACAAAATAACTAAACCACAAAAAAAATCAGACAAAATCATATTGGAGTTGTTTGGATGTTATGCATATCAAGCACTATGGTGAATGGGTGATAATTTGGGTCTGTTTTGTTGCCAAAGCACCTGGATGCCTTACAATCATTGAGTGCAATATGAATTCCTCTTTATAACAGAGTATTCTAGAGGGAAATGTGAGACCATCTGTCTCACAGCTAAAGCTTGGCCAAAGCTGAATCATGCAATATGGCAATGATCTTAAGCACATCAGCAAATCTATACCTGAATGATTTTAAAGCAATGGATTGAGGTTTTGAATTTGCACAGACCATGTCCACACTACATCCCCACTAAGATACTGTGGTGGGAGACCCTAAACACAAATTAAATGAAGCAGCTCAGAGTTGCAAAACTGGGGAATTTCTTTCTTGAAGAATGATACAGTATCCCAGTAAACACAATTCAGGTGTTGTGTAAAAGCATTTTAAGAAATGTCAAAGTTGCTCTCGAGCCAAAGAATGGCTCCATCGTTTACTATGTCATTGTCTTTAATACTGCATATTGTCAGGTGTTTCTAATATTTTGTCCACTACTGTATTTGCACATAACTTGACTCTCTAAAAGCAAACCTCAAATAAAATACTTTGTGTTTTCAGTGTATGGTTCACCACAGCTAAGCTAGTTGAAGGCATGTTAATGCAGTCCTTATTTAAAAAAAGTACAATATAGTGCATATTATTTTTATTCAATGTTCGTGCCCTCAAAATTGAACCATGGTACTAGTTTCCTAATACCTTGAGATGGTATTAATGATACTGCTGATTAAATAAGCCAATTCATCTGACAACTACATTCAAATGAAACATATTGAACAGGTAGCACTGAATATTTTATGAAATGCCTGGGGATGTGTATCTGTTTAACAGGATTTGCCTTCCCATGGTTTAATCCTATCTATCTAATCATAGGTAAGTTTATCATTTGCTTGCTGGTTGTCTGCTGCATCCTTCAGGGCAATAACTTAAGATTTTAGGTAGGTTCATTTCGGAGACATATATTTTTATTCTGAAAGTTCCACTGAGACAAAATACAGACTGTAGACAACAGTTCTTTTTTCAACCACAATAAATGTGCATTCATTTGACTCATGAAATAATAATTTTGTCTCATGTTCAAATAAAAATATATCAATTTTGTACATTTATTTGCACATCTGAAGACAGTGCACACTTAATGTGTGTACTTAGAAATATAATGCAGCGTAACATGTAGTTTAACAATAGTACATTACTTTAACTTTCTTTTGACAATACATTCATCCATTTTCTAGATCTGCTTATCCATTAACAGGGTCCTAAGCTTTTCCAGCTTATCCTTTGAGGCATCAGGTGCAAGAAAGCCACAGACCTTAGATTGGATGACAATCCTGTACAAGTAAAACCAAGTCATACTCAAACACTCATGGCCTATTTAGTGTCACAGGTTACATTAAAGCACATCTTTGGCATATGGAAGGAAACCTGAGCGCCAACAGACACAGGGTGAATGTGCAAATGTAAAGGGACATACAGTTCCCATAGGTGAACTGCATTGAAATGCAATATTAATACAGTTAAAAATATTTTATATTCAACATCAACATTTAACTTGTATAATAATGATAAATAATTTTTTTAAATAAAATTTAAGGTGTCTGTATTTTTATAGTCTTCATTTCTATGGAAAAGGAATTTCAGGGTTTATATCATTCATAAAAAGGGTACAGTGAAATACAGCAGAAAAAATTATGAAAAGAACAGGCTATTCAGTCAAGCAAGATTGCCTAGATTGTCTAAAATAATATACAGTGGTGTGAAAAACTATTTGCCCCTTTCCTGATTTCTTATTCTTTTGCATGTTTGTCACACAAGCATTTTTTAAATGATGGTTTTTATTATTAAGGGAGAAAAAAAATCCAAACCTACATGGCCCTGTGTGAAAAAGTAATTTCCCCCATTGTTTAAAAATAACCTAACTGTGGCGTATCACACCTGAGTTCAATTTCCGTAGCCACCCCCAGGCCTGATTACTGCCACACCTGTTTCAATCAAGAAATCACTTCGCTGTGAAAGCAAAAATCAAGAACAGATTACCCATCTTACTATTATAGTCCATTGCTATCTACTGTACATTATGTAAAACAATCTTGTAATCTATATTTAAATCTGACACAACTTAAATATATTAGACGTCAAATTAAAAAAAAAAATCACCTGAATAAATAGTCAAAGACTGCATTTGATTTGAAAACTGAACTAAAATGTTCATTAGTGCTAGGCAGGACTATTTGTATATCTGTCACAAGAATAACAAGCTTTTTATGTTCTAATTTTAATTGTTTTGTCATTATTCATTGGTATTAATTTTTTCAACAGTAGCCAAAAGAAACACAGAAGTGTTAAGTGCTATTAAAGTAGAGAGATAATAACAGATATAGTATGCCTCTGTACTGCAGGCAAATATTTATATAAAAGCTTGTTTGGAACCCTAATGCGTCATGTTGAAATACAGATACATAATTGCGTAATATTTATGCTATAACATACATTTTCTGTAAAATAATTATTATACTCTAAGATATATCCTGGGACTTGAATAAAGATTTTAGAATGTATTAATTATTTCATTTTGTGCATTTTAAAGGATTAAGCCACAATAAAAGAGCAGATACATAGAAAACTTGGTGAACACGAAAAGAACTGCAGCAAAAAGATTATGTGTAAACAGAAATGTATCTAAACATTAGAATCCCTGAAGCTTACGCAAAAAGTCGTAATCGATCAACACAAGTAGCCTGCTATCCCAACCCCCCACTGCTGCAGCTCAAGCTGGTCAAAAAGTTCTCCCATCTCAAGGCTCTTGATTTGGGAGTGAGGTGCCTTGGATTGTATAGGGTAAATAATATATTGTTATTTGGAATACATACATTTCATGTGTATACTATGTCTACAACGATCTGGATAAATGTAGGATGACAAGAAATGTGAAGCAAGAAATGAAGAACACATAACTAAAACATAAACCTTTTTCATGTTCTACTAATAATTGGCAAAATCCTGACGTGAAGTGTATAATGTGTGAAGACTGAAGTCCAAATATCAAATACACACTTTCACAAAAGGTACAAGTATAACAAAACAAGTGCACATTTATCCAGGAATATAACTGAAGAAAAAAAAATGGGTTAGGGTACAATGCAGACACGTCTGCTTGGCTGGTACAGAGGTAAGAAACACTGTCTCATAATCAAGATGTTGCGGGTTTGATTCCAGGTCCTTCCTGCATTTACCATTTCGAGTAATGATCTGCTCATATTGTTACTACTATAGAATAAAAACATACACTTGATTTGAGTTTGTAATAGCTGTGTGTAAATTTATACTACTTCTACTTGTTGGCTTCAAGGATTCTAGTGTTAAAACAGAAAGAAGATTTACCTTCTGCTGTTTCTCTTAAATAGCGTCTGAGATGTCAGTCTTTATAGTACAGTTATTTACTTGGGCACACAGACTAGGGTTCCATTATTTCACAAGCATAGCCTTTTTACTTGGCCCATTCTGGTACAGAACCAGTGTTTTCTCCATAATTACCTTATAGCAAAAAATAACAATATTATAGATATGCAATAATTACAATTAAAGAAACAAATATATTCAAATAGTAGTATTGTGAAGCTCCTATGAAATAATTCATGTCCCTAAAAAAATAAAACAATTATAATTTTGTGCAGCTTTTGTTATAACTTTTGATATGTTTGATCAGTTTCTGTTTTTCAAAGATGGCTATTTAGCAAACACAATTCCAAATGCAGTAAAACAGTCTTTTGTTTGAAGGCACTTGACTTGCTGAACTCTGTTTCACATTTCCTGGTCAAAGGGTTCTCTACTTTGTTTGTTTTTGACTAGGACAAAAAAATCACTGTCCCTAGTCCTTTCTCCTATACTTGGTTGTCTATAACCCTCTTATGATATGATTTTATACCCTCTACCTTCCCCACCATACTTTCCTGCATGATATTCTTTTAATCGCTTCAGTACATTTTAATTAGACACACTGATACATTCATTAGTGATATCAAAGTCATAAAGTGCACATTTTAGCTCCAAAACAGGCATTTGTGTAGTAATGTTATTCTTTTTCCACTATGTATTAAATTTTACATTAACATACACTGCTTGTATTTTAAACTTCATCCTGTGCATATCTAAATAGTCCTAAATTTTGCACAAGTTAATCTGTATTGATTTATCTGCCATTTGTGTTTCCTCTACCCTGCATTAATTATAGAAAATTATACAAAGAAAGTAATTAACAAATATATTTAAACTAAATAGTTTTATTATAAATTATTTAAAGTTGAAGTAGAGCTCTGCATGTGTTAAATAAACACAATCTTTGTAGTATACAGAGGAACAGGCACTAGTTTTGTGTTGCTATGACTACACTTTGTCTTTGATTTTTGAGTGTTGAATTCTTTAAATGGTAATTCTGTCAAAACAGAAGGAGTTAAACAGTTGACTGTTAATACTGATTGTGTTCTGTCTTACCCCTGGCTTATTTAACAAGGTTTGAAAGCTTATATACCATTCCTCCGTAGAAAAAATAAAATTCCAGTCCAAGCTGGTATACGTTGCTGTATTTTTTCAAATACTTTGAAAATATAAGTGATATGTTTCTTGCTGTTCTGCTACCGCTTTTTTACACAGAAAGACGCTATTTAGTTTTAATGACACCTAAATATAATGCATTTTAATCAGTCTGAAGCTATTTTCCAGAAAGTGGTCGTACTGTTGATTAGTCTAAGGTGCTGGAATTTTACGTAGCTACATGATATTTTCATTTGTTTAGGAATGTGAACGTACTGTAAGTCCCTGAGCCTTTGCTTTTCAAAATGTAATGCAGTGTTTATTTTTTAGAGTTGGTTTTCACAAGTTCTTTGGAGTTTATATGCAAAAGGGTTGAAGAGATTGTGGTGTCATTTTTTTTTTTTTTTTTGCATAAAATGTAATGGTAACAGTACTTTAAATAACTTATAATGTCTCTTCATGAGGTGCAGTATACAGTATGTGTTAAACAAAAAAGCAGTTTAACAAAACAGTGAGAAAGAGATACAATAAAATAGTGTTATATGACAATGTTAGACAGATGTGTCTCAGAAAATGTTCAGACCCCTTTAATTTTCTTTTTTTTACCTTTTACTACTTACTTTTACCGTGTGCTAAAATCATTTTAATTCATTTATTCTCCACATCAAGCAACAATAATACCCCCATATGACAAAGTGAAAACAGGATTTTAGAAATGTCTGCATATTTATTAAAAATAATAGACAGAAATATCATACTGACACAAGTATTCAGACCCTTTGCTCCATCACTTGAAATGAACATATTTGTACACACTGTTTGAGGTCAATTCAATTCACTGCACATGATTAGGAACAGCATACACCTGTCTATAGAAGGTCCGAGAGTTAACAATGTGTTTCAGAGTAAAAACTAAGCCATGAGGTCAAATGGTCAAATTACCTGCTCAACTTAAGGACAAGATTATGTCAAAGAACAGATGTGGAAAAGGTTATAAATTATCTTGCAGCATTGAAGGCTTTCAAGAGCACACTTACATCATATATTTTGCATGGAAAAGTTTGCAAACAACTCATGACTCTTCCTAGAGCTGGCTACCCAACCAAACTGAACAGTCTTCGGGGAAGGGCTACGGTGACGAAGAATCTGGTGGTCACTCTGGCTGGAAAATATGAGAAACTTCCAGAAGGACAACTATGACTGCAACACTCCACCGAACTGGGCTTTATGACAGAGTGGCCAGACATAAGGCTCTCCTCACTAAAAGACACATGGAAGCTTGATTGGAGTTGGCAGAAAAGGCACCTAAAGGACCCTGAGACTGTGAGAAACAAGAATCTCTGATCTGATGAAACTAAGATTAAAATCATGACTAGTGAAAACCTGGCACTCTTCATCACCTTCACAATACCATTCCAACAGTGAAGGATGGTGGTAGCAGCAGTGGCGTGTTTTTGATATGGGCGACGTGGGCCGTTGCCCAGGGCGGCATCGTGTTGGGACGGCATCTTGGGCATCAGCGCCGGGGGTTGGGGTCGCCAGAGGCAGTGTTTGCCCAGGGCACCAAACAGTCTAGGACTTCCCCTGGGTAGCAGTATCATCCTGTTAGGGTTGTTTTTGGCAGCAAGGACTAGGAGGCTATACAGGGTTGAGGTAGAGGTGAACAGAGAAAAGTACAGAAATGTCCATATTAAAAATGACTCAACAATATTAGATTTTTTTTGACAAAGAAAATTGTAACAGAAAGACATAAATACTAAAATGTCAACATAAATACAGTAGGAAAGTATGTCTAGTGTCTGTTGCTGTACTGCACACGTCTTTCATGTGACATGTTCTGAAACAGTCACTAACGCACAGCCCAAGGTTGCAATAGGAAGAACTGTAGTAGTGCATTTCTTTGCTCCGTTTTCTTATAATATTTTTTCTGTTGTTTGCACATTAACAGTGTCAGTGCCTGAACTTCATGATCAAAATGCCTCTTGCTTTATTGTAGGCTACTACAGTGCAAGATTTGCACATGTTGCATGACACGAATGGCAGTGGCAGCACAGTGCTTAGGGACTAATGTCTTTCTTGTACTTGAACACAATCATTTTGTATTTTTGCCACACACCTACTTGCACAACGGTAAACCTTCACACAACTAAAGTCGCCAGTTATATCACAGAGATTCCGTCGTACAATACCATATGTATCAGTTTCACTGTTTGTGTCAACCTCTGGTGACCAATTCACATTTTCACCCCTATTGCTTGATTTAACTAATGCTTTAGTTTCAGTTTATTCTAAAACTGGCTTCTAATTTATATGCCTTTGTGTTCTGGTTGAAGGCTCTGGGCCCACTCATGAATATTAATGAGTTACATTAGAGTGGCAAAATGCACAGATATTTTCATGAGTTTTTGCAGGATATTATTTCATCAACTTGATGGCAGCAGAACATTGCCTCGAGAGTAATTTGGGCTTAACACTGTAAAGTGGGTCATTACACCTCACCACAAGTATGGTATTTATATCGAATTCCAAGCCCGCATCACACTCTGTGCTAACACCAAGGAGATGAATGTAAACCTGTCTCCAAAGTGCTCTGGAACACCGACTGGACCAGAGGGTCACATTAGAATAGTACAGTGACCCAAAGCACAAAGCAAAGACAACACAAGAGTGGTTTAGGCACAACTTTGAGAATGTTCTTGAGTTGCTCAACCAGAGCCCGGGCTTGAACCCAATTGAGTATGTCTGGAAAGACCTGAAAGTAGCTATCCACCAACAGTTTCCAATCTGACCTGACAGAGCCCAGAGCAAATCTAGGTACAACAACAACAACATTTTCATACAAAAGATGTAGCTGAAAGTGCTTTACAGGATGAAGAAAGAGGAAAAAGACACTATATTAAAGTAAAATTAGGCAATACTAATTAACAGAATAAAAGTAAGGTCTGATGGCCAGGGAGGACAGAAAAAACAAAATGTGCAGGGGTTCAGAGGCCACAAGACCGCCCAGCCCCCTCTAGGCATTCTACCCAACATAAAAGATCTCAGTGAGACCTCATGGTTTTCAGGCTTCACATGGAAGAATTTCATGATGATGGTCATGTGGACCTCTGGCCTTCAATCCATCAATGTAGGGACAGCACGGTGCTTTGATTGGGTGGTGGTTGTGCAGATCGCCACCAAAATAAACTGGAAAAAGAAGAGCAGAGAAAGTAGGTGTTAGTACAGATTTTGGAGCCACCATGAATGATAATGATAATTAAATGCATATACAGAATATCAGGGTTACACTAAAGTGAAGCTATGAGAAAGCCATGTTAAAATAATGAGTGTTTAACAGTTTTTTAAAGTGCTCCACCGTAGCACTTTAGCCTGGCGAATTTTTATTGGTAAGCTGTTCCAGATTTTAGGTGCATAACAGCAGAAGGCTACCTCACCAGTTCTATTAAGTTTAACTCTTGGAATTGTAAGCAGACACTCATTTGAAGATCTAAGGTTACACTTTGGATTGTAAGGTGAAAGGAATTCTGAAATCTAGAATGGAGCGAGATTATTTAAGGCTTTGTAAACTATAAGCAATATTTTAAAATCAATTCTAAATAGTACAAGTAACCAATGTAGTGACATCAGAACTGGAGAGACATGCTCAGGTTTTCTTTTCCTAGTTAAGATTCTAGCAGCTGTGTTCTGCACTAACTGTAACCAATTAATGTCTTTTTTGGGTAGTCTTGAGAGGAGTGTGTTATAGTAATCTAGTCTAAACTGAGAACTCATTTCTCAGCATCTTGCAAAGTTATAAGAGGTCTAATTTTTGCGATATTTCCTAAGTGAAAAAGTGCTGTCCTAGTAATCTGATTAATATGTGATTTAAAATTTAGGTCAGAGTCAAAATTTACCCCTAAATTTACCTCCATCTTGACTTTTAATCCTAATGGATTAAGTTTATTTCTAATACCCTCATTATATCCATTTTTGCCAGTAACTGAAATTTCTGTTTTTTCCTTATTTAGTTTGAGAGGTAGGCCTACACAGCAAAAAACGATTCCAGGCTTTGATCACTGCCAGAGGTGCTTCCTTCAACTAAGTACTGGGCAAACAGGCTGAATACTTGTATCAACGTGATATTTCAGTTTTTTTACTTTTGATAAATTAACAAAAATGTATGTTGCTTGATGTGGGAAAAATTAATGTAAACGATTTTAGCGCAAGACTACAACATAACAAAATGTGTTAAAAATTAAGGGGTCTGAATACTTTCTGAATCCACTGTTGATAAGAACCACCCACAAATGCTGATGGTTTTTGACATGGTTGGACTGTCATGGATGACACGCCTGTTCAGTGTTGCCTCTGAATCACAAGGGTGGTGGTCTCCATTTATGAAAAAAGGGAACAGGAGGATGTGCTCCAACTAACAGGTGATCACACTCCACAGCCTTCCTGGAAAAAAATGTGCCAGGGTACTAGAAAAGAGGAAACCTCAGATTCAAGAGGAGCAATGTGGATTCTGTCAAGGCCGTGGAATGGTGGACCAGCTCTTTACTCTCATGAGGCGGAATTGGAGTACACTGAGTTGGCCTACATGAGTTTTGTAGACTTAGAAAAGGCATATGACTGTGTTCTTCGATGGTTTATGTCGAAGAGCATGGGGTTCAAGTGCTCCTAATAAGGGCTATTTCATCCCTGTATAATCACTGTGTCAGCATACTCAGAAAATATCTGGTGGGTGTGGGAGTCCACCATGGCTGTGCTTTGTCTCCTATCCTGTTTGTGGTTTTCATAGACAGGATATCATGACACAGTCAAGGAATCTTAGAATCACAGCACTGCTTTTTGCAGATAACGTTGTCTTGTTGGCTTTATCAGGCTGCAAACTCCAGCATGCATTGGGACAGTTTGCGACCGTGTGTGAAGCAGCAGCTCTTGATGTATCTGTCGATCTACAGTGGTGTGAAAAACTATTTGCCCCCTTCCTGATTTCTTATTCTTTTGCATGTTTGTCACACAAAATGTTTCTGATCATCAAACACATTTAACTATTAGTCAAATATAACACAAGTAAACACAAAATTCAGTTTTTAAATGATGGTTTTTATTATTTAGGGAGAAAAAAAATCCAAACCTACATGGCCCTGTGTGAAAAGTAATTGCCCCTTGTTAAAAAATAACCTAACTGTGGTGTATCACACCTGAGTTTAATTTCTGTAGCCACCCCCAGGCCTGATTACTGCCACACCTGTTTCAATCAAGAAATCACTTAAATAGGAGCTGCCTGACACAGAGAAGTAGACCAAAAGCACCTCAAAAGCTAGACATCATGCCAAGATCCAAAGAAATCCAGGAACAAATGAGAACAGAAGTAATTGAGATCTATCAGTCTGGTAAAGGTTATAAAGTCATTTCTAAAGCTTTGGGACTCCAGCGAACCACAGTGAGAGCCATTATCCACAAATGACAAAAACATGGAACAGTGGTGAACCTTCCCAGGAGTGGCCGGCTGACCAAAATTACCCCAAGAGCGCAGAGACGACTCATCTGAGAGGTCACAAAAGACCCCAGGACAATGTCTAAAGAACTGCAGGCCTCACTTGCCTCAATTAAGGTCAGTGTTCACGACTCCACCATGAGAAAGAGACTGGGCAAAACGGCCTGCATGGCAGATTTCCAAGACGCAAACCACTGTTAAGCAAAAGAACATTAGGGCTCGTCTCAATTTTGCTAAGAAACATCTCAATGATTGCCAAGACTTTTGGGAAAATACCATGTGGACTGATGAGACAAAAGTTGAACTTTTTGGAAGGCAAATGTCCCGTTACATCTGGCGTAAAAGGAACACAGCATTTCAGAAAAGAACATCATACCAACAGTAAAATATGGTGGTGGTAGTGTGATGGTCTGGGGTTGTTTTGCTGCTTAAGGACCTGGAAGGCTTGCTGTGATAGATGGAACCATGAATTCTACTGTCTACCAAAAAATCCTGAAGGAGAATGTCCGGCCATCTGTTCGTCAACTCAAGCTGAAGCGATCTTGGGTGCTGCAACAGGACAATGACCCAAAACACACCAGCAAATCCAGCTCTGAATGGCTGAAGAAAAACAAAATGAAGACTTTGGAGTGGCCTAGTCAAAGTCTTGACCTGAATCCAATTGAGATGCTATGGCATGACCTTAAAAAGGCGGTTCATGCTAGAAAACCCTCAAATAAAGCTGAATTACAACAATTCTGCAAAGATGAGTGGGCCAGAATTCCTCCAGAGCTGGAAAAGACTCATTGCAAGTTATCGCAAACGCTTGATTGCAGTTATTGCTGCTAAGGGTGGCCCAACCAGTTATTAGGTTCAGGGGGCAATTACTTTTTCACACAGGGCCATGTAGGTTTGGATTTTTTTTTCTCCCTAAATAATAAAAACCATCATTTACAAACTGCATTTTGTGTTTACTTGTGTTATATTTGACTAATGGTTAAATGTGTTTGATGATCAGAAACATTTTGTGTGACAAACATGCAAAAGAATAAGAAATCAGGAAGGGGGCAAATAGTTTTTCACACCACTGTATATCCCTATCCTCACCTATGGTCATGAGTTTTGGGTAATAACTGAATGAATGAGATTGCAAGTACAAGCAGCTGAAAAGAGCTTTCTCCACAGAGTGGCTGACCGTTCCCTGAGAGATAGGAGATGAGGGCAGACAACCAGAAGAGGCTCAGAGTAGATCTGCTGACTCTCCACATCAAGAGGAGTCAAATGAGGTTGGGCATCTCAAACGGATGCTTCCTGGATACCTCCCTGTGGTGGTTTTGTGGTCACAGCCAGCTTTGAGGTGATGCTAGGGAAAGCCCAGGGCTTGTTGGAAGGATAATATGTACTAAATTGCCTGGGAATGCCTTAGGATCCGACAGTATTATTTGGCAAGTATTGGCGGCGAAAAGCACGTTTGGACCTTACTGCTGAGAATGTTACCCCCAGTATCCAGCTTCGGATAGAAAATGAATAAATGAATGCATGAAGGTCTGATAGAAAATAGGACATAAATCAAATCTGTATTTTGGTACATTTACTTATTCCAACTTGAATATGGATTAAAAGTATGTAATTATATACATTTCAGACACAACTGAGTCATGTTAGCTATAATACTATATTAAATCAAAAACATTTCATATAATTCACAAACAATGAAAGTCATGACAAAGACACCGTATTTCATAATGTCATAGATACAGTATGTGATACAGTACTTGCCAAATATTACAAAGAGTACATGCTTCATGTTTTGTCCTACAGTAATTGGGGCTGTTCAGGTATATGCACCTTTGCTTCCCCTTACAGGGATCGAACCTCAGATGTCAGAGCCTGAGCAAAACCTCTGACATTGTGTTACAGCAGCTGGTTCACTTACTTAACAGGGTGAAGTATGGAGTATTACATTCATAGGTCTGAATTGAAGTTTTATTATTTGGATGGTTACCTACTAGGTTACAGTTGTGGTTGGTCGGCCGGTCAGCAAACATCCACCACATCTTCTCAGTTGTGAGAAGCAGATCATGTTGACTCCTTCCTCCCTTTTCCCCTATAATACCAAAGATGAAAACCTGTGACATCAGCTCCTCCTTAGGCTTATAAATCCCAGCTTTTGATATCTAAGAAGATGCAAGACCAGAGGCTGGCTTTCATTATCAAACCTATGACTGTTGGGGACAGAGGTCTGCCTTTAGTAATGCTCTTTAACTCCTACAACTACCTACTGTATAGTAAAATATAAGCATGTATCTGGACAGTTCCGAATATTTTTGGTTCTTCATTATTGTTTTGCACACTTTTTAATTTTGAACATTAAATGGGGTGGCTGCAGAGGACCCCAACTGCTAATCCTTACTCTGTGATTTCATTACTCTCTCTCTCTCTGTATATACAGTATATACATATAACACCCATGCTACCTGCAGAAAACAAAGCAAAGAAACTCCCTTTCAGCCAAATATCAGAGAATTTTCTTAAAAAACAAATTTATTACATACTGGTAACATTTTAATAACATCATCTGTATAAAAATATTAATGTCCAACTAAAACAACAAGAATAATACCTCCTCAAAGTAGTAAAGTACAAAAAAAAGTCTAAAATACTCTCATTATAAGACTCTTTAATAGGAGGTACCTAAAAAAAAAACCCAAAGGACACTTGAAATACCAATTGGAATAAAAACTACTTTCTGAACTTAGCGCTCAAGCATCAATTCCCAGTGCCACTTTAGAGACTAACATTTGCATATTCTTTAGAATATTTGTCTAACTAAAAGAAAAGACAGTTAACTACTCTGATGTTAATTTACATAATTTCTCTATCCTTTCTTTAAGCTCCATGCAGAACCAAACTGCATCTTTCCAATGAAGCTACTTCTTACTTGCCAAAATCTTCCTTGCTCTAAATTGCTCTGATACAACCATTTTCTTAAACAGCTTCCCACAAAATACTTAATAACAACAGCATAAGCACCATGTAAGCTATGAATATGGTTCAATTCCCATTGCAGTTTTTATTGAGAACTTCCAATGTTCCAAAGCAGCAAGTCTAAATCTTATACATGCTAAAAACTCTCCATTCTTTCTATTACTAACCATGAAGGAGATCACCAGTGCTGATATTTTCCAAATCATAATACTATCTAAATTACCACACTGTTGTCCCAAATTAATTCCTAATTCCACGCTATAACTTAATTTTCAATTTAATCTTTTCACTTTCTTACATCAGTTATAATGTACCCCAGTGACCTGCTAAGAATTTCCATTTTAGTTCTTAGTGGAAATATGATTTTGGAAAATACAATTGCATAAGGAATAATGCTGCCATTTTTTGGAGTGGTCCTTTTGTCCTACAGTTGATTCTAGGCAGGATACATTCTATTTGATATTTGCATTTTTCCAGACTTCCCAGCTAAGTGTCTTTTTGTGTACCATTTAATTGATTGGTAGCAGTGCAGAATTTTGTCTTGTTTGCCATGGGTTACACTGTGCAGGTTGTAAAAAGGATAGCATTTTAAGTCTGAATTTGTAACTAAATAGTTGGCAGATTTTGCTATATGTTACATATAACATACATAAGGCAAACTTTTGTTTTTCATTGTAAATAATGCAAATATAATCAGTGTTCATATGCTTTAAAATGTTAAATTTTAACCAATAAAACTTGAGGCCTGATCTCACTTCTTCATTTGTTACTGTCTGTGAAATTGTGATAACAGTTGTAGCAACAACTTATAGAAAGTCATTTAAAGTGGAGAATATGCTGGCAGCATTTAGTGTTGCTCTCCTTTTCTTTTAAATGTCAAATGCTTATGCTTTTCTAAATAAAGAAAATATGGCTTACTGTGATTTTGTAAAGTTGCCACAACAACAGGTTTTGTGCATAAACCTCTTTCCCTTATTAATATGCTACCAAGCCCTAATGCTCTTTAAAGCACTTCAATGAACAATTTTTTATCTTAATTGGCTGTTAAGTTTGGCGTGATTCGCTTTGCATTGTCTGTTAACAACATGAATAAAATGTTTTCCATCATTCTGCTTAGTGGTATTTACTTTTCTGGTCTAATTGGCATCTGAATTTATGTTTTCTGATGTTCTCATCAGACCCAGTTCCATTGTGCTTGCAAGTTTCTTAAGGTGCAAGGTTTATTTTCTTGCGAGTATATCAAATGAAAAATAAAACAAAAAGATGGTAGCATTATGTTGGTTTAAACATATATTTTCTGTCTGCAAATTAATTTGACAAAGAAGAAGTTACTTTTGCTAAGAAGGAGCACTTGGTGGCTGCCCTGACACATCAGTTTAAACCGCCTTGCTTTGTTGGGTCATTATTTGCTGCAGTGCCGAAAGTGAAAACTGTGATCTGGATCTTTTCCTTAAGGAAAGTCATTTTTAGAATGCCATAATTTAATAGAGGCTGTTACTGAGAAAAGAATAGCTGTATGCAACAAGGATTTTTGTACAACTGCTTTCATAATGCACACAGTCTAAAAGTACTTTAGAAATCAGGTTAATTAAGTGAACCCCTTAAAACGAACCAGTAGTAAAATTTGAATCTGTCTGTTATTGTTTTCAAAAATAGATTTTTAGCCATTATATTGTCTATTTAATAAGAAAAGAAAAAAAAAAGACTTGAAACATCAGGATCACAAACTAATTTTTGTTATAAGAAATACAAAAAAATCTAAATCATAGATAGGGAGAGGTTATAGTGTGTTTATATGACTATAGTAAATTAAGCTAATTATATGTATGTTGCCAAGCTGAATTACCACAGATAAATTTGTGTTGTAAAAGTCTGAATGAGTAGAGGAGTCCCAAAGAATAGATGGGACTCCATTTTAATGCAAAAAAACAAGGAAATTAAACAAAAATAGGTGCTCAGTGGTGCAACAGAAAAGACATGCTTCAGATACCTAACCCAGAGTGCTCTGACATGCGACTTCCAGTGACTTCTGTCTTTATGCGAACCCAACCAGAACAAGGGTGGCTTCTTGGGACGACATGGGAGCAGCTCAGTTGCCCTCATTGGGCATCTTCTCACTACTGAGGACGGTAGAAGAGACAGTACTGTTAGTGGCAGCTAGCCTTATCGTCCCAAGATGTTTATTACATACCTTAGCTGAGTCCAGAAGGTGCAATTTTATAATTTTAATTAAGGCTGGATATTGGCACTGTGGGATTAATTTAATTCGATTTGATTCTGATTCACAGCATCCTGATTGAATTGCACTGATATTTGAAGTGGTAGATTTTTTTAGAAATTACTTAACCAGGCATGAAGAACATTAAAATAATGTGACAAATATCAGTAACACTTTATTTGAAGAGAGTCTACATAGTGACTGCATAACATATGCATAAACACAGAATGACATTTAAGAAGAAATACTTGATTAGCAATTAATTGCTCTTTAAAAAAAGAATGCACTCATTCAAAATTCACTATAATTTAACTAGCATATGAATTGCCACATCAGAGTCCACACATATTATGCAAGGCTTCTTGTTTTAATACAATGAAATTGCATCTACTTTATAAAATACTGATATCATCTTGCGATTACAGTAATAATATAAAATAATCTAATATTCCTTCTTAAATAATAAATATTATTCAATAACCTATTTGCGTGTTATGAAACTTCATGTAGACATCCTTCAACTAAACTATCAGCCAAATTTATGCACACAATCTCAATTTGGTATTGCAGCTTACTATGAAAATTCCAACAATGCCCACTTGCTCAGCTGGGTGATGAGTGTTGCAAACTTTTTCCACCACAGCAGTACAGCTAGCCACGTACTTAAAGAGAAGCAATATTTATTGGACTTGCCAACGCACGAACTTGTAGTTGATGTGGTCATGCGATGGAACAGTGCATTGGAAATGCTAGAAAAATTTTTGCAGCAGTAGCAAGCCAGCCATCTCAGCAGCTCTACATATAAGCACCTGACTGCAACACATCATCCAGAGGTGTAGAGTTGTTTTTAATGTAGTGTCATGTAGGAATCTGTTGCCTTGGATGTTCATCTGTCACAAATTAAGGCCACTCTCTCCTCTGACCTAAGAGATATGACGATGCTTTGCTTAAGATCTTGATAAAAGCCTAGGTACAATAACTTCACTCGTTTGCTTTCTGTTTGGTATAGCATACCTCAGTTCTAAAACCTGTATCATTTATCGAAAACCTTCATTTTCAAGAATGGTGTAGGGTCTCATATCTTTACAGGTAAAAAATGTTATAGATTCTGTAATGTTTTCGGTACTAGGCAAATTAAAAGGAAGTTTGGAGCTACCTGCTGTCTACAGTGTAGATTGTATAGGCTCTACTCGTTTAGATTATGGGTGACATCAGGGTAAATGATTTCTGGGATTTTTTGGGTTACAACAATACTTAACTTCTGTGTTGCACGGCTTAAATATGCCTTTTCTTTTATCCAGTTTTTCTTTACCAACACAACATTTGAATCCATAGGACATCCACACATCTGATTTAAGTGTCTGTCATTACTCACTGTGGTGGAGGACACACATTTTATGCAGTCCTACCTGCAGTGGAACCCTTCTTATTCTGTGCGAGGTAGTAAATTGCTTTTTCCGTAGAAAGCCTTAACAGGCGTATTAGCAACATTTGCTGGATTGGATGCCAAAAACGAAGACAAGCAAAAGTCTACATATATTACTTGAACATTACAGAGATTCACAAGACCAATTTTGAGACATTAAGAATTGATGTTGAATTGTTTAAATGAAAAATAACGATTAATCAGAAAATCAATATTTTTATCCAGGTCTAATTTCAATATTTGAAAACATCATTACAATATCTGAAAACATCATTACATTTTCTTCAAATTATGTTAGATATGTGGCTTTTTATTATATGTTTATTGAAGCTTGAATAAAAGATGTTTAGTATTACAATATGTTTTACTAAACTTTTCCTTTTATTGTTGTTACTGTGTACCATGTAGGCCCTCCAACCTGCAGGGAAAAACTTGGGGGTTGGTGACAGAATTGGCACTCCAGCCACCATAAAAAACCTCACACTGTTCCACTCCATCTGAGCTAGTGTGGTGCTGAGGTATCACCCATTGCATGGCTGCACTCTGGTCCTAATCTGGATCCTGAGTTGGTTTGTGGTGGGTGCGGGAATGAACTGTATCAGTGCGTGCTCCTAACCTCATGTCCTCATGTGTACCAGTAACTTACATTAGCTGCTGATATTGTGTCTAATAGACCTCTCACTAAGGGAAGTACTTTAACTAGAATTGCATATTTCAATATACACTTTGCAAGAGGGAATCAGAGAAATGTCTGTGTTTACTAGGTTTGGGTTTGTTCTTATCTTCAGTGTTTACAGAAAATTTTGGAATCAAATAAGATAAAAGGAACAGGTGACATAGTTCTTCAGGTTAACTTTCCCTAGTCTTTCAGACTAGGTGTTATCAGGCCAAACAGTCAGGTTAGAGGGGCATCTAATAATAACAAGGATGACAATCAGGGTAGTAAACATTACAGTGCTGATAGATCCAAAATTGGCTGCCTGAAATCTGCAAAGAGAGAGAAACATTTCTTTTAATTATTGTTCCCAAAGCTACAGGATTAATTATGATTTGAAACTTTATTGCTGCTTCTATTGCTATCAAAAGTTAAGTGTGAATGCTTGCTTTCATCATTACTCTTCTTAATAAAAGCTAAAATTATTGCATGTGATGCATGTGAGGGGTGTTAAGGAAGGAGTGATAATAACAAGACAGAAGAAGGGTTTGCAGCAGGGTTGTGGCCATGCGTGGAGTTTTTGAGATTTAGCTTGTCCAGATAGTCTCTTGACTCTCTCGATGATTGGTGAAGGACACCAGTATTGTATCATGCAGTAAGAGTTGTGGTGTTTGGGTAAAGCTGTAAGTAGCAAATGTTACATTTCTAAAAACACTGAAGTTAGGAAATTCACAAGAAGTTAAACATGGCAGAATGGCAAGCCAATTAATTGTAATAAAATCCATTAAAAAGTACACTATTTGCTAACTTTTAAGCCAACAAGCAAAACCACTATGGAAAACATTTTTCTACATTTTTCAATATTTACTTGTTTAAAACTTGTGTTTGCTGCAGTCTCAAAGCAGTCTATGAATTCCAGAATCTTTTTTAAATAAAATCAATGCATTAAATTTATTTATGACTAGTTTATACTCTTGCATTGGGAATTCAGAAACAAACACACCTTGATCATTAATGTTAAAAAATATTGGACACACTAGTACATTGAGGAAGAAAAATTATATTTCATGTGACACTGGGACACTGAATGAATTCGAAGACAGAGGAAGCAGACAGCAGCTAAACTATAGTCAATGTTCCATTAAATCTAAACCAAAACATTTTGATTATACTTCCGAATAAGGCCTTTTAGGACTTGTTATAGTAAATGAGCTTCAAAGTGAGATCATGGAGGGCTGCAGTGTCTGGAGGTTTTCATTTCTGCCTTGTTCTTAATAGAAACTAATAGAACACTCTTCTTGTGCCATAACTTTAACTGACTTACTTCTTAAGACTCAGAACACTTAATTGTTTTTCCTTCCTTAACCAACAGCCTAACAATAACAAGATTCAAGGTGAAGCAACAGATGACCAGCAAAAGTAACAGTCTCAAAGTCATTTACTGAAAGGCTGCCAGTTTTTAATTAGTAGACAGTTTTTGTTGTTAGAAAAACCTGTTATTTAATTCTATGGTTTATTAGTGCTTTCTGTCTTCAACATCAGACATTTCTAAAACTGCTGACTTCCATTTTACCAAGGAGCACGATCAAAATGTTTATGGATGAGATTAGATCAATTCTCAGACATTCAGCTTTTTCTTTTGAAATATTGTATTGAAATAGATATTGCTACGATATACAAATAAGTGAACTTACGATGAAGTTAGTTGGTTTGCATCTAATTATTGCTTAGCTGCTAATTAAGAAAAAAATAACATTTAAGGGTTCAGAAACGTAAAAAGCAAGTTGACTAAAATTAATTAGTCAATTAGCAGCAATGATTGTTTTCTTATTAAGAAAGTGGCCTGAACAAAACTCTGCAGCTACTGTAACCTTCCAAGTAGTGATGGGTGGACAAAGCCGTGTGAAGCTTTTAAGGCTTCTTTCGGATTGTGCCGGAAAAAGACTGAAGCTTTGTCCACAATGAAAAACGATTATTTAATTTTCGTTTGGTGATAAATTGGATTGGGTTTATCAGGATGGCTTCGATAAAGATAAGCATAATGCGAGCTGGTAAGCTTTAAAACACAACCAGTAAGCAACAGCTTTAAATGGAGAAGTGCCAGTACTCTGACATACTTCAAGCCCTATATACAAGCCCTTGTTGATTATATAGCTTCAATTGGATGGTTTCATTAAAAGACAAAGAATGCTGTGTGTATTAATTTTGATCTTATGGTAATCATATTGTCATTTAAATGCTACAATAAATGTACATGTCAGTATGTGTGACAATTTTCTTCAATAAAATAATATTTCAGAGATAGATAGCTAGATAGATAGATAGATCTTCACTGTATGAAATAAAAACAGTCGTTTCCAATTTCCTTTTATAGCTTGTGGGATGCAGGATAGTGCAGCAGTAATGTTTCACGGATGTTCAAAGCTGCAAACGTCATCAGCATTTCATTAAAGCATTGAAGCCTTGGTGTGAAACACTGTACCTATACCTCCAGAATCTGAGTTAATCACCCATGGTACAGTGAACCTATTTGTCACTTATTGCTATGTAACACAAACAAAGTCTTTAGTTAAGGTCTTCTTACTGTACATATTTACTTTCGACCGACGAATGAGCTGTACTGTAGTCAGTTCATATTGTAAAAAGTAAACATCATTGTTTTATTAATTTTTATAAACAAAATGTTTAAGGACTTTTTACATAGGAGTAAACTGTTTAATAGATTCAACTAAGTAGTCCTTACTCTACTGTGTTCGTAAAGCATTTTTTACTGACTATCTTTGTTAAACTGTTTAATTTGTAAGACAGGGTTTGATCTGGTGCTGACACTGACAAATAAGTTGTTGAAATATAATAATATTGAGAACTGGGGTATCTGTATTTTTCAAAACTAAAAACTGCAGTTTTTAGTCTTCAGGTGTAACGTATTACCAAAAACTAAACTAGAGTGTTGTAGAAGCCACTGAGCATGAGCTCATTGTTGGAAACTGGACCAGAGTGTGCCACTAGGATCGTCTGTATGCTTTGTCGTATCAAACCCTGTACTGTTTACAGAGTGAACTTAAAGATTTTTTTTCAAGAAGAATTTTAAACCTTCAAGGTAGTAGATATGTTATTTTTTTCCAAAATTCAGCCAATTCTTGTGCTCTTTATACTGAATATAATTCATTTTGAATTAATGTTCTATCAGAAGCTGAATCTGTCATTGTTTTTTCTAAGAACAATCTTAAAGAGAAGGAATAGTTGAAACAGCTTTTACTGTAACGCCAGAGGCCAAGCCAGAATTTTCAAGTGTTTTTCCTTTGCAAGAAAAAATAAGCATCTAAAGGAGGTAAAGGCAAGTGACAGATGTTTATGTACATATCCACTGGTAGAGATTAAATTCCTCTGATGGTATTGTAACTATTCTTATCATTTTTCTTTTGATACACTTTTTACACTTACTTTACATTGTCTTACATACTGCACATATTTCTTTCATTTCTTTGTTATTCATCTGTCTGCTAGGAAAAAAAAAATGTGGGTTCCCTCAGTACAACCTCACCCTCAATGCAGCTCATATTCCATGTGGTATGTCAGCTGAAACAGTGAAAACCCCCATGAATATGCCATGCTGAAGTTCGGCTGCCAGGTTCTCTTGGTTATCTGTTGAAGCCTTTGCTGTGATCTGCAATTCTAAAAAATGCTGTATCTTAAATAGGGCCTGTACAGATGGAGTGGTCCTTCGTCACAATTTGAATTGTTTTTGCCTTCTTTTAAAAAGGACTTAAGACTTTACATTTAATGTGTAATCTTGACATTCTAACATATCCTATTATATACATTTGCAGATGTGTTTGTAGAATCTGCACATTCATTGTTTTGGTTTTTTTTTTTTTGTAATTATGTTTGCAGTCCTATAGAGTAACTTTAATGCAGTGTCAACACTTTAGGTTTGGTTACTTATTATTCTTAAAGTGAATTGTTAAGAACTGTCATTGTAACATACAGTAGTGGCAAAGCGCCACCTTATGGCTGCAGATTCTTAGGTTTGAATATAAGCTGGTACACTGTCAGTATGGAGTCTGCATGTTTTCATTGCTTCAGCTTGGGTTTTTCTCTGTGTACTCCAGTTTTCCATTCCTCATCTCAAAACATGCAGGTTAGGTTAACTGATGACTAAATTCACATTGTATGAGTGTGTGTATGAGCATCAGTGTACACTGGGATGGAGTTGTGGAGTTGGGACCTCTCCAGTTTTTAATTCCTATTTTGAATGCTGTTATATAGTCTTCAGCCCTTACTAGGATTAAGCAGGTTTCATAAGGATGGATGGATTCATGTAGGTGTATAAAATGACAATATGGCTGTTTAAATAATGTAGTTATTTAATAATGGACTAAAGTTTATAAAGCAATCATGTAAAATTCAAATTCTTTCTTGATTAATAAATATTACCTTTAGGGCAATTTGAATTTTAACTGAGACACACTTTCTTCTGAGGAATTACATAAATTCTTACAAGAAAGTAATTTTAGCAAAAGTATTAAAGCTGATGTTCCTTTCCCCTTGTCAGTTTAATATTTGACTTCAGTCTAATCTTGCACCACATGAGACTTGAAATAATTATTTTGACATTTATGTTTTCAGCTGATGTCAACATGAGTTTCAGTAGATTCTCCAAATGCTTTTATTAAAAAAAAACATATATTTATGCTTCATATTATTTAATTGAGGTGGCATGATTGTGCAATGTGTAGCACTGCTGCTCCATGGATTCCTTGTCTTGGGCTCAAATTCCACAACCAAACGTGGAGTTGGATGTTCTTCCTGTGTTTACTGTGTTTTCTACTCACGCTCTCAAAGATGTGGATATTAGGTTAACTGGAAATTCTAAAATGGTTCTTTATGAGTAAAGTACAATAGATTTGTTCATGAGTGGACCTTGCGATGGGTCAGTGCACTAAAGAAAGTTTTGTCTTCACCCAGTGGATAAGATGCTCTGCTACCCTGAAATGGATTAAGCAGGTTTACAAATACATATTATTATTGAATGACATGGCATAGCATGACAAAATGTATTTTTTATATGAAGCATAATTAACGTAACTTTTTATTTAGAGTACAGTTACTTACAAATATCATGCAAATCCTCTTTTGCTATTTCTGTTCATCACATTTGACCTTTTAATAGTTGCAGGTGTGTTTTTTGTTACACCTTTAATCTATTTTTTAAAAGGTTCATTCATTCTGCTTTTTCCTTGTCATGGGAACAGGAGACTGTATAACAGTGCTTAATGTAATGGTGGACAACTGCCCTGGATGAAATTTAGTTCATTCAGTTTTCCTTTACCATTTAAAATCTTAATTATTCTAATGTCACAATAATATTCTTTTTGTCAGTTTTACCCATACTGAACAAAGTATGCAGTTTTTATAGGTGTTCTTCACAGTGAAACATTTGTAAAGCCTAGGGCAAGAAAAGACATTCTGTAATACATCCTTGGTAAATTACCAAAATTGCAACCCTGCTCAATTGCCTAATGGTGTGTCTTTTCTGAAGTGTAGAGCTTTCATGTTACGGCAGATTTCATGTGAGTTTTACAATGTACTTATGTTTCATCCCACAGTCTAAAGATAAAGAATAAGGTTACAAAATTGATCATCACAAGTATAGAGCTCAAAACAAAATGCAAGCTAGTAACACTTACTTAGTTACAAGAACCTATCAAAGCCATTATCGATTATATAGAAATTCACAGAACAAGGGAGTCTTCAAGTGCTTCTTAAACACCTTAAGATTTTCAGCAGTTCAGATAGTGGAGGGCAGCTCGTTCTACCAGACACCCGTCATCAACAGACCTGAGTGAGCTAGAAGGAGCATAGGACTTCACTAGAGTCCTCATATATATATAGAGGCCGACCTTTTTACTGCTCTGTAAGCAAGCATCAATGATTTGAACATAAAACAGGCTGCCACAGAGAGCCAATGTAATGATCTGAATGTCAAGGGCAGATGTTTTAAGCTGTAGGAGTTGCCAGTCATGTAAAAATGCTTAAATTTGTAATTACAAGATCTTTTGATGACAAGGCTATACCGACTACTCTTTATTTAATGGGTTTGATATTTCCCTTGGTTGCTTTTTTAAATGTAGAATCCTGAAAAGTTAGTTTATTTCCATTTAATTCACATATAATATGTGTACCATCTATTACAATAGCCCTGTCAGTCTGTCTGTCAGCCTGTCCACATGAAACAACTCAGCCCACCATGAACCAATTTTGTTGAAATGTGGCATCCTTATTCTTCAAGAAAATTTGTTGAGACAGTTCTGTTTTGTAAGTTTTTAAATTTGAAAACCTCCTATTGAAAAATATTGATGAATTTGTGAACATGTCTATCTTAAAAATGGAGAAACAGTCTGTGTGAATGGAACTATGAAATAGCTTACTGTTTCAATTTTACCTTGAATGCATCTTCTTGAACTTGTATATTTTGTACATTTTCCTCTTCTACTCATTTGAGAGCCACTCAGGTTCCCAATACAAGTAAGTCAGACTCCTTGAAGACCGCACATACATGCAGCTTATACAGCAGTACCCTTCTCCTGCTTCTTTAGAAGTATAGCAAAAGTCACTTCTCTAGAAATAAACGGACGGGAAAAGCAATTATATAAGCATACATAAGACTGAACTGATTGAATTAATATTATCTGCAGATTATTATTGTAAAGAAGTGGCATTATCACCTTGCGGCTAAACTGGGTTTGAGCTTTTTAACTACATGGGAAAGGTGTGGCTGCCCTTATTGATATAAACATAATCTGAGTTTAGAAATAGAACTGGAGTAGAAGATCAGAGCTGCTGGGCATGCAACAAGAACCATGCTGGATACTAATAGTGCTTACTGGGCAGGATCACAGTTTGTGCCATGCTGATTACTTTGGGGTATAACATACAACAGACTGAATGTGCATAATGGTTTTAACCATACATGAAGAGTCAATTTTTCTTTTGCGTATCTTCAGACTGAGATTAAAATCCGTCCATCCATCCATTATCCAACCCGCTATATCCTAACTACAGGGACACGGGGGTCTGCTGGAGCCAATATCAGCCAACACAGGGTGCAAGGCAGGAAACAAACTGCGGGCAGGACACCAGCCCGCCGCAGGAGATTAAAATCATTTAAGATAATAGTAATAATTTTCTATTCCCATTACATTATACATTTTTCCTTTCCGTTTATTATTATTTAGTTATAGCATTTCATCAAATTACTGTGTTTTAACTAATATTTATAGTCACCACCCAGTTTTGACTCCTTCCTCTTATTTTATTTTTAAAAAATGTCCCTTAACATGCATAAGTTGGGCAAGCATAACTGAGTGTGTTCTTAAAATCTAAGATCAAAACTCCCAGCTGCTCCCAATGAGCTAAAGTGGCCATCCCAGTTTATTTCAATGGTGAAATACCATTACATAATGGAACAGTAAATGCTGAACAAATAATGGAGAGTACTTAAAACTAAAAATTTTGTGAAACTGGTCTGTGGAAATTATAGTAATAATCTGAAGACATTAGGCAAATTTCCTAGTTTGAATTAATTTAGAGTAACACAAATAGTGGTGGTAATAAGCAAACCTTTGAGGATGTTTAATACATTGGGAAGAGTTAGAATTGCCTCTAAACAGAGACTGAAACTTGTTAAATGAATGTGACTCAGGAATCGAGAATAGAAAGTCATGCCTGACAGATGTGAATATTTTCCCCATGTTTATTGTTGATTATATCTTTCAGGCTTCAGTAATTTGGCAGCTATTGAGATGAGTCTACCGTAGGTGGTGTGCTTTCAATGTTTCTCCATATTTTTTAAAAACCTTATCTAAAATGGAGGCAGTGTTCATGAAATGTAATTCAGATGCCCGAATAACCCTGCTGATAACAAAGCGTCTGCAAATTTGTTCAGCAGGACTTTTTCAGATAACTTTATACTGTTCTCATATTTCAACAATGACTGCAATATTGTATTTTAATTAGATATGTAGCTTGCTCAGATTCCTTTTTAAGGGTACCAGGAACAGAACTTTTTGACTTTTACTGTAACATCTGGTGACATTTTGTTTTTGAAAAGAATCATTACAAAGAGGCTTCATCATTGAAAATATTAAAAATCCGGTGAAACACCAGCACTCCCTACTGTTTCCCCAGTCAGAAAATCCTGCTGTAAAAGCTTGACAGTCTTATAGTCTTTGCTTCATCGCTCTTCTGTAAAAGCAAACATTTTCCATAAAGACATAACTGCCAATTTAGCCTAACTATGACAAATGGGATAATGAGGACCAGTGGCAGCTCAGACTTGACACATCCAGCAGTGTGCTCAGCTCAAGGACACAGGGCCTCCTTCACTGCCAGAAGGTCTTTATGCTAATATTAGCTAATTTGCCAAACTTGGACCTTCATTGTTTAACATTATCTGATCATCCCAAATTGTTTCAGCTGAGATATTAATTTGACTGTCAGCTGTGGTTACAGTGGATTATCGCTTCTACCTTTGAACCTTTAACAATCTGTAGTACTCAAAACAATACTTATTTTCTGCATGTTAAGTCCCAACACTAAAAAATGTATTACAGCTTGCCTAGCCTCTTCCCTTTAGCATAAAAGTTAAAAAATATTTTTTTCTTTGTGCTCATCAACAAAATATAACACCTGGATCTTACATGACATATTTTTTTCAAAGCTTCATCCCACATTTAAATTTACTGAAAGCAAATCATTTAAATTTAAATTAATTGGTTTATTGTATATGGAAAATGGGTTTTAAATACAGTATTTAAAAAAATGAGGCACTCATACAAAAATACTTGGAGATCTTTTAGATTAGGGGCTACTAAGGTGCATCCATTAGTTTGTTGCTATCAAACAAGGTGTTAACAAACTCTTTGTTTAATCTGAATAAGACTTTCAAAGCACCCATGAAGCACATTAAAATAGGTGCTACCTATTGTTCATGTTTTGGTTACTAACGTTTATGTAAGAAGACCTTAATAAAGGCTTTGTTTGTGATATATAGCAATAAGTGACTAACAGATGCACTTTAGCAAGTGCCTATTCTAAAGTGTTTCCAAATATTTTACCATTAGTAATCACAGATTTCATAAATTACCTTCAAAATTCACAGCTAAAAGATATATAAATAATCCTGCTGAATGTTATGTAGCAATACACTAATAGACAAAATGTAAAACTGATTTTATTTAGAAAATTAAAAGTAACATTCATATAACTCATTCATATCTAAATCTCACATTCAGAATTTTCTTATGTTAATGCGAGTTTTCACTCACATTTAATTAGTAACTTAGCTTCACTTGAATGGTTGCAAGTATTTATTTGTAACCTGCCAATGGATTGGTGACCTGTTCCAATTTCTTTACCACACTGCAATGTCTCAGGCTTTTCAAATACCTGGAAATTGCGGGTTCTCAAAGCAGACAGAATATTTTTGACAGTGAATTAAATACATGGTCATATTTCATGAATGCATACAATGAAAGCACAGTAGAAATGTCAAAATTACATGTACCATGAATCTGATTCATTACCTACTGTAAATGTCGTTTTCTTCTGTTTGTAGCTGGGGAGATTCAAATGTTTTTAATAGTAATGGACATAAAAACAGAAAGCAGTTCAAGATGGGATGCCACTGTATTACGTAGCACATTCACACACACATGCATGTAATGGCTAAAATCATTTTAATTTGTTAAAAAAAGTACTGAATCCTGAATTTATAGATTGTAGCATTATACTGTTACCTATTTATATATTTTCTTCCACACTTCCAGAGGTGTGCAGGTCAGGTTTATTTATAAGTCCAAATTAGCCCCAGTGGGAGTTGGGAGGGTGAGTGTGGGTATATACATGAGTGGGCCCTGTGAAGGAATGGGGTCCTGTCCCGAGTTGTTTCTAACCTTACACCTAGTGCTACTAGGATATGTCCACACCCAACAACCCACAACCAACCCAGCAACCTTAAAATAGATTAAGAGAATTTGGAAATAGGATGAGATGATATAATGAGAAAGGACAAATCTACAGGCAGCAGTACCGGAGTGGAAAATTGAGAGACCAAACACCACCATTCCTGTGACAACAGACAAAGCCAAAAACATTGTGAATGCAGTTGAAGTGGCTGGATTTTCAACATGCATTCAATGTTTTGCACATACAATTAAACTGGAATCACAGCTATCCCCAGATATCCCAGGTTTTAGTCAGACCTACCAACAGTTTCAGTGATAAAGCCACTGAAACACACAATTGTGGTATCTATGAGCAGAGTGACTTAGATTCAGCAGTTGTGAAAGACAACATATTCCCCGACTGGTCAATACTTGTTCAGTTTCTTCATGTGAGCACTACTCTTGATCCATATTTGAGATCTCTGTCCTTTCTGGCAACATCTGCCATTGTCACAGCACAGAAAGCAAGGTTCTCCTCCTGCAGAATGTGGAAATGATGGTGTTACTGAAGCATTTCCACAATAACGTGTGGTTAACTTAATGCACCAAAAACTCTTTATTTATGACTGGGGCTTTATTTTCTAACTTATTTCAGTTTACTCAGACTGGTCTGAAGAAGATTGTTATTTATTTATATTTGCATAGTTAATTTATGCAAAGTTAAGTTAATCTATCATGTTCTTTAGTGTTCTTCTCCTTAGTGTTTCAGACTGTTGATGATTTAATAAAACCCAGAATTGTATGCTTTTTTTCTCTTTTCTGTTTTTAAAAAAAAGAAAAAAAAAATCAAGTATAAACCGAACTGTAGATTTGGAGAATTGTTACACCCCTACTAGTAAGTGCTTAAAAATGAAAATGGATGGTGGATGAAAAAGTAAAAACTCTTAGAGAAAAAACATAACTTTACTAAATAAAACAAGAAAAATGTTTATTTAAAAATGTCAGTTTTCAGCATACATAGTTAAATAAACTCCATGTTCTACCTTAAATAGCAGACTTCACTTGTGCTTATGGGTTTGTCCTCTTAATTGTTACTCAAAATGAACAGCTTTTAGATTTGTTATTAGTGAAGAAATCAAGAATAAGACAAACTGACATATCTTCACCCCATCATTAATGGTTTCTGTTATCTTTCACTGAAATGCAGCAGGTTAGACTGACATCATCTACATTAACTAGCTAGAATATTAAAATTACTTTTCTATAAACAGTCTTGTAGGTTGTTAAAATTGGTGTTAAATATTTTGTTGTCACATGGCAGAATCCTAAGTATTGCTATAATAGGTTCTTTTTTTTAGTGAGATTGCACTTTTTGTATGCTCTGGCTAGTAGAAGAGAATATATCATATTTGTATGTTTAACTGAATGCAAGACACACCTCAACACCTCCACCAGAATACCGTGTGGGCACTCCACTTGTACACGAGTTTGTTACAGAAAAGAAGACCATTTATTGTATACATTGTTCTGCTTAACAGTAAAAGTGCATTTATAGGGGTAATGAGGTCCTTAGTTATTGAAGAACAAATAACAGAGCCCCACCAGTGAAGATTTTGACTCTTTGATGATAAATGTTCCTGTTTCTTCGTTAGTTTAATATTTCCTGTCAACTGATCTAATGTTTCTTGTCACTTTTCTCTTGCATTCTAAACCAATGCTAATGCATCATGGTCAAGATATACATTTGTCCCTCAATGATAAATGTTTACCTTTAGCTACCTTTCTTCACGAATGGACATCAAGTGGAGCAGTCAATTAAACTTCTGCCTAACTTGCCCTCAAATGCTGTTCAGTCTCAAAGTCACAAGATCTTTGCTTGAGCCACGATAATTGAGATAACAACTGGAGTCTTCGATGGCAATTTTACAAAGGGTGGCACAAGAAAAAATAGCCCAATGCACATTAGGGAGTCTTTGGTTTTTAAGAGCAGCAAACATAGTCATGTAGAGTGGTAAATTCCTTTGTTCATTTTGCTTCATTATGTATATGTATGCATGATAGTGAGAAGACATGCTGGTTTCATTGGAACAGTATGTTTTTATTGTGGAGCGCTATGTACATACAGGCTCCGTCAAGTTGACATGTGACGGGTTTCTGAAGCAAAGCCGATTGTGAGAGCTGGTGTGAAACGCATAATTCAGAAACTGAAGAAAATGTGGCATACTATTAGTTTTGCAAGCAACAGACCTTGCAATACATACCCCAGACCTTGTCGTCAGTATTGCAGATTATTTGGGAAGAAGTCCTCATAAGCTGATACAATTGTAACAAAAACAGATTTGTCCTGAAGGCCATTTCAGGGTGCACTCTGTTATTTATAGGATAATGAGGGAATTATTGCAATGACCATCTTTATAGAAGAACCTGCATTCAAAATAATTTGTATTTTGAATTTATTTAAGCGTTTACTTTACTTTGGACAGAATGTTGCCACAGCAATTAGTACTACTGACTCACAGTTTTACATTTGTGAATTTTTCCAACATGTTTTCTCTGTGTGGGTACAATGATTTTCAGAAACTTGCCAAAGATGTATGCATTAGCCTAATTATTGTGTTATTGCGTTCATGAGTGGAGACTAAATGATTCTGTCATCCAATCCAGGTTAGATCCAAAATTGCTCCATTAACTGGATTAGACAGATTTCACAATGTTATGTTATGTTTCTTTTATTTTGTCAGTTACCTGCAATATGGATATCCTGATTGCTGAAATCAAAAAGAGTAGAATGCAGGATAGCTATGTCAATCTGATTTTATACATACTGCCTTGCCTTTAGAGTATGACTGTGAAAAGTGCACATTTTCTGAGTTACCATACATAAACAGAGAATATTACAGACTATTGTTTTTATGTTTTAGAAGCTATAATGTTGCAAACATTAAAGGTGACACATAGCCTATTTCTTCAAAATGACTCTTCACTGCCAAAGACCTATGGGCTTACTCCTTGTGACACTTTCAATACATTACTGTTAACAGCTGGAAGTCACTGAAAGGACATTGTCAGCTATGTGTTAAAAACATGACATTTTCAATTTGTGAGAGTAACAGGTTTGCAAAGGAGATGAGCAAAGGTAGGTTATGCTTTTCTGTATATGGCTTTAGAGTTGTGGGTGATTGGCATATATGCAGTTGTCTCTGAAACCAGGTCTGACTTTACTAAACAGTCTTCAAGTCTCATTTTGAGACAGTAATACCGAATCTTTACATTTCTGAAAGAATCCTAACATTTCTGACTTAATTCTATAGAGAAATATAATTGAAATGTTATACAACAAATATAGGTAAATTGTAGGTATACAGTATTTCACATATAAAGGGTTCCTAAATAGAAACAGTTATAAAGATATAATCAAATTTATGTATATGCCTTGTAGCAACACATCTGCTAATTAAAGTTAGACCTTTCCACAAGCTTCCCAAGGGGTCTGGCTCTTTAAAAAGGCCTGCCTCTGTCCCCAAAGGTGACCACAGCATTTCGAGTAGATGGGTCACCAGCTATCTGCAGTCAGGGTTAACTGTGAATGTTTCATGTCAGTGTGGCTCAATCAATCTTTAATTCAATTTTATTCCCTGCTATCCCAGGTAGTGTCAGATTTTGGGAACTATGCACAACTATTCTCCATCCTCTAAGTGCTTCCTGTCCTCCCTCAATGGCAGGCAGAGGTGCTCTGTCTCTACTAGTATAGGACTCTCTCTTATGTGGAGATTAACAGTGGCTTTTTTGCCTTGTGCTATCCAGATGATACTAATTCCCCTGCTAATATATCAACTTCTTAACAGCTGGACTTTTCACTATAAATGTTAATAAAAACACATTAAAGTCACCACCTTTTTTGAAAACAGATTGTATTTTCTCAAAATAAAATCCATTTATTAGAAGAGGCCTTGGTCTTAATACATTTCCTGCCAGTACCATTACTTGAAGTGTTCTTGTTAAACACTGTGTTACTTTTTCCTATAAAAAAGGTGTAAAGTAAAAAAAAAAAAGAAATGTGTGGTTTGTTCATTTACACAATATCACCATTATGCCTTAAGCAAGGACTGCATGAATTGTATGTGTTTCTTTTTTTTTTTTTCTTTATTTGCACCTTTCAGTTGCCAGAGTTTTTAGCCACATGAACTGAGTAAAACAAAAAAAAAAAAAGAAAAACCTGAAGGTAATATAGTTATTAGAGGCTAATTACTTTTTTTTAAAAAATATGGTCGACTTGTTCTCAATCCTGCTTTTGTAAAAATTGATTGATTTGTGTGGAATGATTGCAATAAAATTAATAAAATTAAAAAAAAAAAATGGAAATATATGGTAAAATATACAGTATTCTTTAAATCCTATAACCACTGGGCAACCATATACAGTGATCCCTCGCTATATCACACTTCGACTTTCGCGGCTTCACTCTATTGCGATTTTTTCTCATACACGCTTACGTCACTACGCATGCTATTCCTGAGAACTTTTATCTAAGCCCCACGATAGCCTTCTGACAATAAAACTAAGCGCCGGAGGAAGATGCTTGCTATCCAGGAGAAGGTAAAACTCTTGGATATGATCAAAGATGGCCATACCCTACAAAAGCCTCCTCACGCATATGAAAAGACAGCACCAGCAACTGCCTATCAAGATGTTCTTCAGCCGCGCACCTGGATACCCACTGCCTACTCCTAGTACTCCTTCAGCGGAAGAAGACAACGATGCACCTGCTGAATATACTGCACCACCTGAAGACTCTCCTACTGAGGTTGTGCCTTCATAGGTTAGTGGTTTTGTGTAAGAACTGTGTGTGTGTAATTAAATGTACAGTACAATAATCTACTATGTAAAAGCGCTCGGGATTGTCCTTCCGTCCGGTGAATGCAGAGCGTAACGCTATTACGCTTATCACAGACTTACTACTTGCGGCTTGAGGTACGAAGCGACGCGATGTGAGCAGAGTTCTGCTGCTCCCATCATCCCCTTGCTTTTGTGCGTGATGCGCTGGAAAAATAGACAAAATTATGTCTCTGGAAATAATTAATGTTGATGGAGTACAAATGCCTCACTGCGTAGTAAATATCAGGGGAGATGGTGCTTGCTTATTCTCACCTATGGCTTATTTAATGCATGAAACTCCATCTTTAGCGGTACAGATTCTGGCTGACATTGTATGACTTTGGACAGGCACTCGAGGGGATAAAAAAACATAGGTTTTTGGGAGATGTTATGAATGGGCACTTTAATGTTCTCATTCCCTACACTTACATGCCTGATGTACACATGGAGCGCACACAAATTGAGGATAAAAGTCGGTCATCTTAAAAGGCAGGTGAGCCTAGTAATATATTTGTAACGTCTAATAAGTCTTATTTTCTCTTATTTTGTCTAATATATTGGGTAATACGAGTGTAATGGTGACTAAAGGGTGTTATTTCATGTCTAAAGAGCTCTAATAATGTTAAAAAACGTATTTAGAAGGTCATAAACAGGTTTTCTATACTCTAACTGCAAAAATATTCGATTTATAAATAAAGAATCCTACTTCGCGAAAATTCATTTATCACGGTAGAGTCTGGAACGGATTAATCGTGATAAACGAGGGTTCACTGTAATGGAAATTACAAGCTGTACGACAACAAGAGAGGTAGGTACATGAATGGAAACTTACTTGTTTACGACAACTCTTAGGAAATGCAGTCCACACCACAGAAAAGTGATTTAATATGTGGCGTCTGTGTCTCTTGCTTTAGTTTATATACTTTTTTATTTTTGTGTATGGTGACATGTTAAAGGTTGAATTGGTTCCTTATTGGCATTCCATCTGAATTAGCAAGGTCATCTTCTTACTGCCTTTTACTTCTTGCTGACACCAACTAATAAAGTAGAAAAACATTCTGTCCATTTTCAACCTGCTTTCTCTAGTTCATGAATGCAGGTCCTTACAAAATCAGGTAGAAGACACAAATCTATCACATTTTTGTAGGAAAGACATCCTAATTGATAGTTTGTTAGAAGGAAGTGGCAGAGACCAGTTAGCGTCTTTCTGTTAAGGATTTTCTTATAGAATAGTAAAGCGTGTAGACAATCCTCAAGGTTCTAACAAAGTTCAGAAGGGCAAATCAGAGAAATTTGAAACATAACAGACGTTAAATTTAGAATCCTAATGCTGAATAATTTGTTTGCTCAAGTGTGCTACCAATATCTTAAATTTTGGAAGTGTCTCACTGCATGCAGCATTCTTTTTTAATAAAGCCATGATGATATTCGTGTTCAACAGTGCACCTGTCAAGACACCATTTCCATAGTTTCAAAATGATCAAGCCCATAGAAAATAAATGAACATAATGTAATGTGATAAAAATAAATGTCAAAATCTTAACATTTTCCTGACAAAAACAACTCTTGATGAAGCATCAGTGTATCACAGGTCACACTTCACCAATCAATATAACATCCACACTGGAGACAAGTCTGTGAAAGTGTAAACTTCACACACAGAAACCAACAAAGCCCAAGACGCTAGGGGCTTTGAGTCAGCAGTGCTAATCACTGAGTCTTAGGGAGTTTAATTAAACTCAAAAATGCAGAGAATTGATACATTTAATCTAGTAGATTCACAGCTTGCTTTTTTATATTAGATTAGATATACTTTATTAATCCCCAAGGGAACATTTAATGCATACTTCAGTTAAACATAGAATTTAACACAAGACCATAAAATACAAACATGTAATATAGTAAATATGCTAAAATAACTGTAGTTCATTGAGTCTGTAAAATCTTCTTATAGCTTCCAACTAGAGTGTAGGATGGGACGCCAGGAGGAAGTGTTGAACTGCTAACAGCAACAAGCTGTAATTGCACTGTGCAAATATGAGCCATTGGTTAAAAGTACTCTGAGAAAGCACCCATGGAAGGAATGGGCAGAATTGTCTATGATGGCATCCAATTCTGACACTATTCACTTTCCCACTACAGCATCCAGAGTGTCCAAGGTCAGTCCTGTGATGGAACTGGCTTTTCTGGTAAGTTTGTGCAGGCATTTTGCATCACACAAACTCAAATTTCTTTCCAAAGAGACCACTGTGTAGAACAACACACTGGCTACAATGGACTGGTAAAACATGTCCAGCGGTTTGCTACACACATCAAAAGATTTGAGTTTCCTCAGAAAGAACTGTCAACGCCGGCCCTTCTTATACAATGCCAGTCTAGTTTGCTGTTCATATGAATCCTCAAAGTAATCTTAATTTTGCCAAATAGCACTTAAATTGACTAATGTTTTGAAGGAGCAGAAAATAGTGATAGTGTATGTAGTCGTGCAGGAGTATGATGGGTAGCTGAACATTTATCTTCTGGCTCAGAAGTAAAGATGCACTCTTAGAAAATTTTCATTAAAATCATTACATGGTTAGTGCTTCTATTATTTTCACCTTTGATTCTATACTTCAGATTCGCTGTATATCCAGATTGAAGGTTTTACTGAAAATTTCCTAGCTAGCTTTCCTAATTCTCTGACATTGTTGAGATACTTTATTGGTAGTATCTCAAAAGGTATACCAGTGCTTTGTAAAATAGTGTACCTTCACATAGTTCAAGACAGCCTTTTAAAACCCCTTATCAAGCGGGGTCATTTTTGCTAAATCGCTTGTAATTTGACCTCTCCAAATTAGAATCATTGCTGTTATTGAACTATCTGGAGTATAAACACATGTTTGGTCTCTTTGTAAAGGTAACATTCTCTAGTTTCACCCTTAGTAGTCAGAATCACTGTAGGTGTGACTGATCAAAAGTTATGCACATTAGAACTGACAGAAAAAATGAATTTTTTTGTTCTCGCCTAAGTTTTTTTGTGAAAATAAAGGCCTCTATAGCTGCAGTAGGTAGGTGGGGACAGAGACACACTATGTACCAACAGAATAACTTGTTGACTACTCACATTTCAAATTTGAAAAGAATACCTGTAAAATGACATTTTTACACCAGTTTTATGTGGGCATGTCCAGGTGCTTTTTAGAGGGACCTATGGTTTATCCATTATCCACATTTTGGAACGTATGGAAAAAGTGTAATAACTTTTGAATGCTTCAACCCACATATATCAATGAGGGCTCTACTGAAAGCTTACACCTAAAGGAATCTATATCTACACACAGTGTCACTCTATTAGTTATGGAAATTCATATTCCATAATAAAAACAATAAAAAATACACATTTCAATATAAAAATAGTCAAAACAAGTCTTATGGGCCAAAAATATATATATTTTATTTTTTACTTTTTTTTAAAAAATTGCACACAAACTATATACATTTTTACAAACTGTTACAACACACCTCAGCGTTTTTCCATGTGCCACTGATTGTAGCAATCCCTAGCAGGCAGAAAGCACAAGGGCGTGTCACATGTCGCTCTCTGCCATTAGACGTCTCTTGGTCCGATCAATCACTGTCACGCTGCATACATGCCTCTATTACTTAATCGAGAGTGTATTTACGTTTATCTGTACTTTTATCCATATTTAAAATATTGTGAAATCACAATAAACAACCACGCACCAAGTCTGCAGACTGGCACAAATGCCAGCTTCGCGCAGCTCTGATCGGTTTTGTTTACAAGTTAGCATGTTAAGTTACATATCGGCGTGCTCAGCTGCTCATTGGCTGTAAGTTTGAAGTGTTACTCACAGCGTCCAATCAAACTGGTAGATTCTACCAGGGTTTGGAGTTGTGCGTCATCGTTCAGCTGTCTGTGACACTCGTTGGCTATACGAGGTGCCAGTCACCCCCCAGACCCCTCGTAATTGGCCAACTTAGGTGTCAATCAGAAGCTAACACTTCCGTGTAACATGCTTTAGCATGGTTATTGCCGACAGAAACAAATTACGTCTGATATGACCAATTGAAATGAAAAAAAAATGTCGGTGCTAGTCTCAAGTTAAGAAACGTTTTCTGGAGTTTTTGTTCCTTTGAGGATCTATCGTGTGTTTTGGACCTAATCGTTTTACTGGATTATATTCCCTGGAGCTTTACGGACAGAATGAGATCAATATTGCTCGGAAATATTGATGTTTGACTTGCAGAGAGCCTTCAAAGGTAGTCAAAGGCAGGAAAAGTCAACTCTTAAAAGTATTTACTTCTCTGTAAAAAAGGATTTAGTGTCAGTGCTGTGGTTGTTGTGTGTCAAAATGGTTTATATCATCGGAAAGACGAGACTCTGAATTTTCATTTGATGTGTAGTATGTCGAGGTGTATGACAGAGGGGCATGCACACATAGCTGTGACATGATTGTGACATCGTCCAATCGTCGTTATGTACCGGGACCGGTACGTGTGCATGTTAAGTGGTTTTAGATTTTGCAATAATGAATGAAAGTTATCAATCATAAAATACACACAGAGTGATATTCAGGCTTAGCACTGCAAAGTGAATTATACTTCACCCTGAGTCAGGCTTAACCGTAAATACATAGAATTCTGAACCTGAGTCACTCTCAGGGTTAACTCCAAGGGAGTTAAAGCCAAAAATATTTGTATGTTTTAAATATGCTAAGAAGAATTTACAATGTTGAATAATGCATTATATTTCAATTTAACTTTAAATCTCAGACTCTGCAACATAATTCCTAGACGGCACTTAAAAATAACACACAGATGAATATAAAGCACAAGAAAAAAAAAGAATTAAATCTCTGACAGTCCAAAATTGTTGCTATATTAACCTTTCATTCAAAAATACAGAAGTAGAAGGGAGTGATAAGATTGGATATGAAGGTTCTTGATTGTTGTCTTTTATGTCTGGAGGTTGGCAGTATATTCTGTTAGTTTCAGTTTTTTTGGCAAAGTCACACAAAAGTGCAAGGAATGCTAAGAGTAAAAGCAAAGCAACAGAAATGCATGTCTTGTACCATTCATGATGTAAAGTAAAATTACATTTATTTAACAGCAATGTCATTATCATTATTTGACATAATTACAAAAATGGTCTTCTGATCCTGCATGATCATTTTTTAACATTAATGAGTCCATAACACGTAACTCAGTATTTAAGACCTGCTTAATAATTTTCAATTACATTTAAGAATTAAAAAATACTGGGAATATTTCAGTGAAGCATATGTTTGAGTGTAAGAATAACTAAGAGTCTGGAGACTAATGTCATTATTAAAAGAAGTGCTTTGTATTGGATTTGATTTTAAACTATTTTTAAACAAACTGTACTAATGTAATTTTACTTACAATACAGTAAATACTGTACTGCATGTATTTATACAAAAAGAAGGTCATATATAAAGATCTCAGATGATGCCCCTTGTATGCTTGTAATCCCACATTTTACTTCAAACTTACAACAAGGATAAAATTAATTCATGCTAACACAGCAAATTTGAGAGTGACTCTTCAGTAGGAAGACATGCATTTCACCCACACGATGAAACAGCCATCCATTTAAGCACAACATACATAGCATCTAATTGTGTTTATGTCATGAAGAGTGTCTGTTCTGTGTGATGCTGATCAGAAGTACAAGCTGCTGTTGCTTTTATTTTCAATTTGCATAACTATGAGTGTTGTGATTTGCCTATTTAAGATATGCATATCCTAATGATAAAATTCTCCGTAGATAATTCATTGTATGTTTCTTAATATCAGAGTAAGGTTTCAGAGTTTAAGCAACAATTAACTAGAAATGGCGTATTTCACACACTGATTAAACTCATCCCACAATAAATAGCATTCAATAACTCTGCTTAAAAAGTAACCTACATAGTCAGCATTTTTTTCTCTTTCACTATGTGTCTCTAGCTGGAGAGCTTGCAAAACAACAACTCTTCATCTGAGGACTTAGATGTCAGTTTTGTGATGCAGAATACAGAGTGATATAAAGTAATGGTCAAGAACCAGGCAAAGAGAAGTCCAAACAAACTGAACCATATTATTGGTGTATAAAAAGAAAGGATTATGAGACCAGTATCTTATAAATAAGTCATGTGACTATACAAATGTGCAGCTCTCCTTGCAACTTTGAAAAGAACAATGGCTGCAGCCTAAAACCGCAATATTAGGAAACACATTTGCAAACCTTTATTAGCCTAACTTTATGGTAGACATTGAAACCATACAGGGAGTACTAATTCCAATTATCAAACAATGGAAATGATACAATACTTAGGAATCATTCTACTGAAAAAGTGATAATCCATAGAGTATTAACAGAAAGCAAAATATTTGAGTATGGCACATTCTAAACTATTATTATAGGATAATATAAAACAATGATAAGTCATAAACTGATTTCAGGTAATTCTACTACTTTTTATAAGCAAATATAATTCCAAGAAAGAATTCTTCCTGGAATTATATTTGCTTATAAAAAGAATGAATTCTTCCTCCCCTCCTTGAACCGTCACCTTATAATGGTGGAGGGGTTTGTGTGTCCCAATGATACTAGGAGCTATGTTGTCCGGGGCTTTATGCCCCTGGTAGGGCCACCCAAGGCAAACTGGTCCTAGGTGAGGGATGAGACAAAGAGTGGTTCAACAAACCTCCAATGATGAGCAAAAACTCTGGACAACGTTTTCCCCCTGCCCGGACGCAGGTCACTGGGGCCCCCCTCTGGAGCCAGGCCTGGAGCTGGGGCTCGATGGCGAGCACCTGGTGGCCGGGCCTGCACCCATGGGGCTCGGCCGGGCACAGCCTGAAGAGGTAACGTGAGTCCTCCTTCTCATAGGCTCACCACCTATGGGAGGGGCCAAGGTGGTCAGGTGCAGTGTGAGTTGGGTGGTGGGGACCTTGGCGGTCTGATCCTCGGCTACAGAAACTTGGGGCGTGTAATGTCACCTCTCTGAAGGGGAAGGAGCCTGAGTTAGTGTGCAAGGTCAAGAGGTTCCGGCTAGATATAGTCGGACTCACTTTGATGCACAGCTTGGACTCTGGAACCAATCTCCTTGAGAGAGGCTGGACTCTCTACCACTCTGGAGTTGCCCCCAGTGAGAGGCGAAGAGCAGGTGTGGGCATACTTAAGAGCCTTTGCATTGGGGTTTACCCCGGTGGACGAGAGAGTGGCCTCCCTCCGCCTTTGGGTGGGGGGAAGGGTCCTGACTGTTGTTTGTGCGTATGCGCTGAACAGCAGTTTGGAGTATCCACCCTTTTTGGAGTCTCTGGCGGGGGTGCTAGAGGGCGTACCTTCTGGGGACTCCCTCATTCTGCTGGGAGACTTTAATGCTCACGTGGGCAATGACAGTGATTGGGAGGAATGCCCCCCCCCCGATCTGAACCCGAGCGGTGTTTTGTTATTGGACTTATGTTTAAGCATAAGGGTGTTCATATGTGCATTTGGCACCAGGACACCCTAGGCCTCAGTTCGATGATCGACTTTGTGGTCGTGTCGTCGGACTTGCGGCCACATGTCTTGGACACTCGGGTGAAGAGAGGGGCGGAACTGTCAACTGATCACCACCTGGTGGTGAGTTGGCTTCGATGGTGGGGGAAGATGCCGGTCAGGCCTGGTAGGCCCAAACGTGTTGTAAGGGTCTGCTGGGAACGGCTGGCAGAGTCCCCTGTCAGAAGTAGCTTCAACTCCCACCTTCGGCAGAACTTCCACCATGTCCCGAGGGAGGTGGGGGACATTGAGTCTGAATGGGCCATGTTCGTGCCTCTATTGTTGAGGCGGCTGACCGGAGCTGTGGCCGTAAGGTGGTCGGTGTTTGTCGTGGCGGCAATCCCTGAACCCGTTGGTGGACACCAGCGGTGAGGGATGCCGTAAAGCTGAAGAAGGAGTCCTAAAGGACCTTTTTGTCCTGTGGGTCTCTGGAGGCAGCTGATAGGTACCGGCAGGCCAAACGGAATGCGGCTTCGGTGGTTGTTGAGGCAAAAACTCGGGCATGGAAGGAGTTTGGAGAGGACATGGAGAACGACTATCGGACGGCTTCGAGGAGATTCTGGTCAACCGTCCGGCGTCTCAGGAGGGGGAAGCAGTGCAGTGTCAACACCGTATATAGTGGGGATGGTGCGCTGTTGACCTCAACTCGGGACGTTGTGGGTCGGTGGGGGGAGTACTTCAAAGACCTCCTCAATCCCACTAACATGCCTTCCAATGAGAAAGCAGAGTCTGGGGACTCTGAGGTGGGCTCTCCCATCTCTGGGACTGAGGTCACTGAGGTGGTCAAAAAACTCCATGGTGGCAGGGCCCGGGGTGGAGATCCTCAAGTTCCTCTCTGGATGTTGTAGGACTGTCTTGGTTGACACGTCTCTGCAACATCGCATGGACATCGGGGACAGTGCCTCTGGATTGGCAGACCGGGGTGGTGGTCCCCCTCTTTAAAAAGGGGGACCGGAGGGTGTGTTCCAACTACAGAGGGATCACACTCCTCAGCCTCCCTGGAAAAGTCTATTTGGGGGTTCTGAGAGGAGGGTTTGTCATATAGTCGAACCTCGGATTCAGGAGGAACAGTGTGGTTTTCGTCCTGGTCGCGGAACAGTGGACCAGCTCTACACCCTTAGCAGAATCCTGGAGGGTGCATGGGAGTTTGCCCAACCAGTCTACATGCGTTTTGTGGACTTGGAAAAGGCGTTCGACCGTGTCCCTCGGGGAATCCTGTGGGGGGTGCTCCGGCAGTATGGGGTACCAGACCCCTTGATAAGAACTGTTCGGTCCCTGTACAACCAGTGTTAGAGCTTGGTCTGCATTGCCGGCAGTAAGTCGAGCCCGTTTCCAGTGAGAGTTGGACTCTGCCAGGGTTGCCCTTTGTCACCGATTCTGTTCATAACTTTTATGGACAGAATTTCTAGGTGCAGCCAGGGTGTTGAAGGGGTCCGGTTTGGTAAACTAAGGATTAGGTCACTGCTTTTTGCAGATGATGTTGTCCTGTTTGCTTCATCAGGCCGTGATCTTCAGCTCTCTCTGGAATGGTTCGCAGCTGAGTGTGAAGCGGCTGGGATGAGAATCAGCACCTCCAAATCCAAGACCATGGTCCTCAGCCGGAAAAGGGTGGAGTGCCCTCTCAGGTTGGGGAAGAGATCCTGCCCCAAGTGGAGGAGTTCAAGTATCTCGGGGTCTTGTTCACGAGTGAGGGAAGAATGGATCGTGAGATTGACAGGCGGATCTGTGCGGCATCCGCAGTGATACGGGCTCTGCATCGGCCTGTCATGGTGAAAAAACTCCTGAGCCGTAAGGCAAAGCTCTCAATTTACCAGTCAATCTACATTCCTATGGTCATGAGCTATGGGTAGTGACTGAAAGAACGAGATCGCGAATACAAGTGGCTGAAATGAGTTTCCTCCGCAAGGTGTCTAGGTTTTCCCTTAAAGATAGGGTGAGAAGCTCAGTCATCCGGGAGGGGCTCAGAGTATAGCCGCTACTCCTCTGCATCGAGAGGAGTCAGATGAGGTGGCTCGGGCATCTGAACAGGATGCCTACTGGACTCCTCCCTGGTGAGGTGTTCCGGGCACGTCCAACCGGAGGTGCTTGACTTTCAGTACAGGTTTTTTAGATAGATAGATAGATACTTTATTAACCCCAAGGGGAAATTCACATAATCCAGTAGCAGCATACTGATAAAGTCATACACAGAGCTGCTGGAAAGGCTTATCTCTCTTCCTCTTGCTCAGTTTAAGCCGGTGTTTCCCACACTCGGTCCTGGGACCCCTGTGGCTGCAGGTTTTTGTTCCAACCAGATTCCTAATCAGTGACAACACCTGATAGCACTGATCTCATTTAATTAACTGTTTTTTTTTTTTTCTTTTATTCGACATTGAGAAAAGCTATTTTTACATTTATAAGACATTTATCTTCTTTTGCTATAGATTTAAATGCTTAACTCTCTTTTGTTGAATTATATTTTGCCCTTTCTCTGAAGATGTAAACTTAAATCAGACACCCAGGCAAACAACACTGTATAAAATGTAGTACTTTAGCTCCTAAAAAATATTGGTCCAATTAAATCTAGTGAAGTTCCTTTAAGAAATTTTAAGAAATTCAGTCATTGAAGACATATCAGTATTGAAGTTTTCAATATTACAAGTCTGTGTGCATTCAAATGAGCTTAAATAAGGAAATAAATTGCTTATTTAATCCACAAGCTGCTAGATTAAAAACATAAAAGGAAAGAAAATGCTAGATTAAAAACATAAAAGGAAAGAAAATATTTCTCTACTTTGCAATTGAAAATTAGCATAGTAAATACAAGCTCTTGCTTAAGATACACACCAAGCAATGTGCCAAAAGATGATTGAAAAATGTAAAAATTATATATCATGATGACACACCCCATATGTCACTTTAACCTGGGACAGTGAGTGCTCAAAGCAACATTCCTGTAAACAATTAACAATCTGTTTTATAAAAATGAATATGATCATCAAGGGGAGAATGTAAAATAACAAAAAAAAACTTAAAAAGTGAAAGATGGAGTAGTTTGTTCACCTGCCACCACATAAAAATCCTCTCGGCAGGTAAAGACCAGGGAAACGATCTCCCCATTTATTATGCATTTGACAGAATAAAGACAGGTTAAGTGTCACAGAGGTGATTCTATGGACTGTAAGGGACCTAGACAAAAGCTCGATGGGGCCCTCCAACATACCCTCCTCGAGTCTCATCCTGGTAAAATTTATTATCATTATTTTGTTTTCTTCTTCTTCTTTCGGCTGCTCCCATTAGGGGTTGCCACAGCGGATCATCTTTCTGTCCTCTGCATTTTGTTCTGTTACACCCATCATCTGCATGTCCTCTCTCACCACATCCATAAACTTTCTCCTAGGCCTTCCTCTTTTCCTCTTGCCTGTCAGCTCTATCCTTAGCATCCTTCTCCTAATATACTCAGCATCTCTCCACTGCACATGTCCAAACCAACGCAATCTCGCCTCTCTGACTGTCTCCCAACCATCCAACTTGAGCTGATCCTCTAATGTACTCATTTCTAATCCTATTCATCTTCATCGCACACAGTTTCTCACAAAGTCTAAAATTAATAAGATAAACAAAGCGAATTTAATAAACAAAATTTTTTTTTTTTGTGAAAAGGAGATTATATCAATTAAACACCACAATAAATATAACATTTGTAGTGGTTGTTAAACTTACATTTTTTTTGTGACTCGATTTTGCTTTTTTTGTGTCTTCTAGATCCACCATTCTTATTGGAGAATAGAATTTGTAGCGAACCACTGTAAGACACTCTGCAAACAATTTGCTCTCTTTCATATTGATTTCAATTGTGAGTCATGACTCTGCACGACCCAAATTTAAACAATATGTGACCCAAAATGGGCAACAACCCATAGTTTCAGAACCTATAAAAAATAGAAACACAAAAAAAATTAAGTTTTTTTTTTTATCTAAACAATTTAAAAAGAAAAGAATATATATGCGTAAGTTGAACAAGGCAATAAAAAAATAAAAACAAGTAATATATATAAAAATAAAAAGTGCACATAATAGAAACTTAAAAACAAAAATGGGTCATAAATTTTTTACTTTAACTTTTAAAATTGCTGTTTGAGGGCTTTGGCTTTCAAAATTGCTGTTTGAGGGCATTGGCTACAGCAATTGCAGCTTATATGCACTCCAGGTCTAAAGCCCTTTACACATTGTGCTATATTGAAATTAGAGCTAGGGCTGAAAGCTTCTCCTGACACATTTAATATGTCTCAAATAAAATTTAATCAGCTTTAAAGATGAAAAATTTCTCTCACCAGAGGCAACAGTGATAGCAAGTGTTGGGGCACTAAATTTTGACTTACTGAACCTCTGTCTCACAGTTGACTACTCACCCTGTGGCTGAATTGGTGTTGCCCATGTGGGGTCAGGAGAGACTGACTGAAGCCAAATCAGAAATGGCTGAATTGTCTAAACAAACAGATTAAATTCATTTTTTTTCCTACCGACATGTACAGAGCCATGCAAAAGTTTGGGCACCATTGCTTAAAATGTCTCCAACTATCGTTAAGTGAGCAGAAGATGAACTGATCACGAAAAGGCACACAGTTAAAGATGACACATTTCTTTTCAGTATCTTATGCAAGATTAGTTTATTGTTTTTGTTTTGTACAATTGTAAAGTGAAAAAAGGAAAGGACCACCATGCAAAGGTTTGAGCATCCCAAGATATTTGACATCTCAGATAACTTTTAACAAGGTCCAAGACCTGAATTAGCTCATTAGGATTATGGCTTGTTCAAAGTCATCATTAGCAAAACACAGGCAATGCAAATTGAAAAGCTGTATAAATTATCTGATTTTGCAATCCTTCTCTGAACAATCACCAGCCATGGGCTCCTCTAAGCACCTCCTAGCCCTCTAAAAAATAAAATAATTGATGGTCAAAAAGCAGGAGAAAGCGACAAGAAAATGAGCAAAGTATTTTCAGGAAGTCGTTTGCTTAGTTCATTATGATATTAAAAAATGGTAGTTAACAGGAACGATTGAGGTCAAATTGAGGTGCAGAAGACCAAGAAAATTCTCTGAAAGAACTTCTCATTGGACTACTAGAAAACTCCTTTTTGACTGAAGATTTAGCAGACTTTGGAGTGGTGTTGCACTGTTCTACTGTGCAATGATACCTAAATAAATATGACCTTCAAGGTACAGTCAGCAGAAGAAAACCTTTCCAGCATCCTAACCACAAAAGTTAGTGCCTGAAGTTTGCAAATAAACCAGTCTGAAGCTTTTTGGAAACAAGTCCTGTGGACTTGAGCAACAGTAAGTTTGGAGAAAAAAGGTGCTAAATTCCAAGAGAAGAACACTTCTCCAACTATTAAGCATGGAAGTGGATTGATCATGATTTTGGGCTTGTGTTGCAACCAATGGATGTCATTGGTAAAGGAAAGCAAATTCTGGAAGCACACATCACACCATGTTTAAAAACACTGAAGGTAAAACGAAAAAGGATCCTACAACAATATAATGATCTGAAACACATCTCAAAATCTGCAACAAAAGGTGCAAGATGATGGTTTTGCAATGACCCTCACAGTCCCCTGACCTAAACATCATTAAAAATCTGGAGATACATTTCAAATGAGCAGTTATCTTCCACTTTGTGCCCAAAACATCTAAGAATTCTTATGTATAGTGGATTTTGCAAATACACAGACCTCTTCACTTTCTGCATACTTTATTGTGTTGTAGGCTTAATTTTAAATGATAAATTTGCCGTTTTTGCCCATCAATGGTACATTGAATAATCCATAATGGCAAAATGAACACATTTGCAGAGAACTTTGCAAACGTATTAAAATTCAAAAGCTGAAATATCTAATTCAAAAATGTATCCAGACCTTTTGCTATGGCACTCCAAATTGTAGTAAGGTACACCAAGTGTGCTTTAATTATCCCTGATATGTGTCTAAAACCTGTTTGGAGTTCACGAGTGGCAAGCTTATTTGATTGGAGAGATTAGAAAGGCACACACCTACACATTTAAGGTCTACCAATTCACACTGCTGTCTATAGACTGCTCTGATAAAATTGTGAGGCACAGATCAGAGAAAGGGTATAAAACCATTTCTGAAGCTGTAAGTGTTCCCAGGAGCACACTGGCCTCAATAATTGTAAAATGGAAGAAGTTTGGAACCACTAGGACTCTTCCTAGATTTGGCCATCCCCAGAAACTGAGTGACCAGGCAAAAGGGCTTTGGTCAGGGAGATAACCAAGAAACCAATGATAGGTCTAACAGAGTTTCAGAAGTCATCTGCTGAGGTTGAGAACCCATCGAAAGCAGCACTCCATCAATCAGGCGTTTATGGTGGAGCAGCTAGACAGAAGCCACTCTTAAATAAAATGCATATGACAGCCCATTTGGACTTTTCCAAAAGGTACTCAAATGACTCTGGTCTGTTGACACAAAAATAGAGCTGTTTGGCAAGAACTCCAAGTACTATGCCTGCCAAAGACCAGGCACTGCTCATCACCTGCCTAATAACATCCCTATGGTGAACCATTGCAGTGGCAGCATTATGCTTATGGGGGTGCTTCTCAGTGGTAGATACAGGGAGACTATTCATAAATGAGGGATGGGTGAAGGCAGCCAAATACAGAGGTTTCAGAAGAAAACCTGCTCTAAAGTGCATGCAACCTCAGACTCGGGCAACAGTTCACTTTTCAGCATTACAATGACCTGACGTAGACAGTCAAGACAATGCAGGAATGGCTTTGGGATACGTATCTGAATGTATCTGAGTGGCCTAACCAAAACTCAGACATAGACACCATAAAATATCTGTGGAAAGACCTAAAGGTGGCAGTTTACAGATGGTTCCCATTCATTTGGAGCTTAAGAGCTGCTAAATAAAAATGGTGTAAACTAGCCAAATCCAGAGCTGCAAAGCCTGTAGGGACTTATGGGAGATGAATTGAAGTGGTAATTGCTGCCTAAGGTGCTTCTAAAATGTACCGAAATAAGGGTAGAATATTTACGTGAAAGATTTCAGTTTTTGATTTTTTAATACATTTTCTAATTTTTCTGAAAACATGCTTTCACTTTGTCATTATGTAATATTGAATGCAGATTGATGGGCAAAAATGGCAAATATATCCAATTAAAATGAAATCTGCAACACATTAAAGTGTTTAGAAAGTGAAAAGGTCTAAATATTTTTTATATCCACTTTATCCTGAATGCTGCAATATTTTGTTTTACTTTTTTGCACTTAATTTTACAAAGCATATTATCTGCAGTAACATATTGTAATATATGAAGGATTACCTTATAGCAACTTTATATAATTCTGTTTGAAAATGTATATGCTAAAAACAAAAACATTGAAAATATCAGATGCAGTGCTCAAGTTTCTGAAAATCTCAGGAATTTTCATTAATAAAACTGTTAGTTTCTAAGTCAACAAGAGTTTTAATTGTATCATCAGGATATTTGAAGGAAATGTAAACAGAATCACTGGCAGCACCTGAGTACATTTAATGGGGCAATTAATAAGCAGTGAAGACTAATGCTTGACTGTGGGTGAAAGAAAAACAATGTAATAACAGAAAAAAAAACAATGATGAACCGGCAGGCAGTACACTGAGAAACTGTGCAGTTACAGAACTTGAATGAACAACAGCTGTGGGATTTACAGTATCCTGTTTGTGTTAGCTGCTGGCCATTAGAGATGTGAACCTCCAGAAATAAAACTGGTGGCGCAACCAAATATGACAAGATAGTATCTTTCTCCAACATAAAATCACATCTTAAACGTAAATAAAGGAGACAAACTGTAGAGTAAAAGGACCAGATAGTAAGGTATTTATAACTTACATCAAGGCATTCATGAATTCCGTTAGTAAATATTAAAAATCAGCCATAAATTTAACAGCAATATCTGTAATAAAAATACATACAAAAATTGTGATTTGTGCAGGACAGGAAATTTCTGAAAGTTTTACTTTGCTTTTGATTTATAAATTAGCTAAATCAATGGAGTTTCAATTTAGAATCTTGTAATTTTCATTACCTAGAATCATTCTTTTGGGGTTTTATAGAATGTTAATAAAGAAATGTCTAACATAACTGACATAATATAATGCAGAATTCACATAAAAATATGGTCATTGGGTATTTTTAGTTCTAGCTGTTTAGCTTCACAACGTGTTTTATTATGGGCTTGGTTATACCTACCTGTTCATGCTGTTATTGACAAGTGTTCTACAGGTTCCCAGATTTCCTTCCATATCATTGAATAACTGAGCATATCCATTTACATGTGAGGGTGATGGGTTGGTTCCACTTTGTGTTTAATAGTGTAGACTGGAGCTCCTTTAGTTCCCATAATGTAAAAGTGGGTTAGAGCAACAGAAAAACCACATACACACAAGGTGAAGTACAACATGTCCCACAGCTCGGTGATGAGCTGCAAAGTAGAGTCAAGTCACTGGAAAAGTGAAGCAGCAACACTAACTATACTTTGGTATATACTTTGATAGCACTCAGTAACAAATATCATTATTAAGCATTTTTCTTTTAAGATGCTAGTATTCTTCTGTGTAATTTCCATTCATGTTAACCTTTGATTTGTCAAATGATTGCAACATTTCACTTATGCTGTAGACTAAACTAAGCTGGAAAGATCTAAAAAAATTAAAGTACTCTATAATGAATCTCAACCCTCTAATGCCACAGTGAATCTGTGATTTCATATCAATATTTGTAGTCTACTTTAGTTAGTTTTAACAGAGACTTTAAAATTTATTTAACTGTAAATAGAAATGTTGTTATTTCTGTTCTTTTAGAGCTATTTTTAGTGAAATATAAAATATTCCACCAACAAAACAATATAATGTTTGCTTGCGAGAAAAATACATAAAAAATAAGATAAAATGTAATGTACTGTTGAGTTTGTTTCAATATTTCTTCCTTGTTCAATTATAAAGGTTTATAACCTTATTCTTTATTTTTAAAAAGAAATTGTGCTAATGAGTCCTATGGGAATTGAAAAAATTGCGCAAGGAGAAGTCTTATATTTGTTAGTTTTCTGAGAATTTAATCACCCACCCACACACAAATAGTTTTGAAATAATTAAGTGATTAGGGTGACATGAAGGTATTTTTCAACATTTTCCATTACCTGTCATGTTTGTTGCTTTCATTTGTAAAACCCCAAATAAATGCTCATTTTTTTAGCAAATGTGTGGCAGTGTGGTTATAGTCTTAGTGTTACCACCATTGCCATGGAAATTAATTTATTAACATAACCCTTACTTAACCTTCCCTTTTTAGCAGTGCATCAAGGGAAAATAAGGAAAAACATATTTCCATTTGTTTTCTTTTTGCTCAAAATGTGTACCATGGAGAATGCAGACAACAATTTGCAAAATATTAATGCTGGCTTTTAATTTTCCAAACATGAATGATCACCGCTCTTTACTCTCACATCATATAAAACATTCTGACTATTCATACTAAAATCATTGCCGAACTGTCTTTTTCTTCTTGGAACACCTCTTCTTCTTCTTTCAAATGCTCCCGTTAGGGGTTGCCACAGTGGATCATCTTCTTCCATATCTTTCTGTCCTCTGCATCTTGTTCTGGTATCTTCTAGGAACACTAATTTCCCCAAATATTTGAATTAGTTCAGGAGAACAAAAACATTTTCTTACTCTGCCTGGACAAATTAAATGGATGCTATAAAATGGTTCTTATTAGAGAAAGAACCTGCTTTGTCAGAGACAACAGCTTTGATATTATAATCCAATGAGTACTGCACATTCTCACACAAATCACAAAGGCATCACGTCAAAGATACACTGATTTACTCATTACAGTTTACAGAGAAGTTCAGAATAACAAACACTACACCTGCAAATTCATACTGTCAACTCAATCACTCATGCCGAAGCTGAAGATGTATGTAACAAACATCTCCTCCAAAGACAACTCATTTGAGATATTAAAAATCTTCCACTTTTTGGATTGGCAGAAAAAATATAAAATAATTAGAAAAAAAATATTAGTTTTACTGTCGTAAACATCCTTATTCAATTTTAAGTTTTTTCATTCTGCCTTCTGTTTTAGTTTTTTCCTCATTCATCTCTCTATCCCACACTCCATTCAGATAAAAAGGATTATCCTCTCCTGCTTTCTTCCTCCAAGTTCCTGATAGAGGTTATAAAACAAGATCACAGAGAACTTGTCACCACCGGCTTGAAGAAGCCAGAGAGACAGCAGGTTCCATAACATCAGTGAAGGCCAGAGATTCCTGCAGCAACAAAGAAAGAGAAGTCTGGTTAATGAACAGACCCCTTTTTAGGACATTATTAAACAGCAGGGAGTCAAACTACTGAAAGGGTTATGCTCAGGTGACCACTTGAAAAAGCTAATGGCTTGAGACATGACACATAAAGCAGCTGTGAAAATTTGGAAAGAATTGTCAGGAAAAAGAAAAAAGTCAAGGGCAGGCATCAAGTATGCCTCATCTCTTTGATCAATTAAAGTAGGTGAGTTTTTAAAAACATATCTAAATGTGGATCTAAAATGATTTGTAATGTATGTATTAAAAAAAAAAAAATGACAATAGTTCAAACCAGGAGTACAATTAATACATTACATTGTTAAAGAAGTGTAAAAATGGAAAAGTATGTTGTAATAAAGATGACTCTATGGGCATAAAAAAGAGTGTTCAGACTAGTTTATCAGATTTTAGTGGAAGTATTTGATGAAGTTTGTGAGAAGTGCAGTGTAGCTGGTGTTTACTTTGACTTTTGCAGCATGATATACTGTATTTATGCATTGCAGTTGTAAAAAAATCTATTGTTATGTGTCCTTCCATTTTTTGGAATTTTGTGATTAATAGCCTTCATATAACAGCTTTAACAAAAAATGGTAGGCGTGACTCTGCGGTGTTTATTGAGTAGTCCATACATCCATTATCCAACCCGCTATATCCTAACTACAGGGTCACGGGGGTCTGCTGGAGCCAATCCCAGCCAACACAGGGTGCAAGGCAGGAAACAAACCCCGGGCAAGGCACCAGCCCACCACAGGGCACACACACCCACACACCATGCACACATTAGGGACAATTTAGGATCACCAATGCACCTAATCTGCATGTCTTTGGACTGTGGGAGGAAACCATGCAGACACGGGGAGAAC